>NC_090932.1:1558542290-1558853252 GCF_040938575.1 Ambystoma mexicanum
GTGCCATGTGGGCACGCAACACCGAAGTAACATCTGAACATTATCACAGTCATATCCGTCCTGGAATCTGCTGTGTTGAAATGTTACAGTTGTTTGCTGGATCATTGTGGACGTGCTGTTTGAAGGTGTTTGCTGAAGTGCCTCTCCCCCCATGAGTTTTGCCATCTTTGGGCTGCCTCTAGCAAATCTATGAAGATTGTCCCTGACTGTACCCTAAGCAAATACACTGAGGATCTTACTACGTGCGCCAGGATATTCAAAAACTTGTTTTTATCCTTTAGAAACAGGTTAATTTACCTGACAGGCAACCTGTCAGGTAAATGCACCCTGAAATTGGCCAAGCCCAGGAAAGATTGGATCTGTTTTACGGAGGTCGGAGTTGGCCAGGATAGTATGGCTTTAACCTTCGATTGATCCATGCCTATGCCATCTGGGCTAAGGACAAATCCTAGATAGTGAACAGTGGAAACATGAAAAAGGCATCTCTCGGGTTTTGCTAGAAGCTTGTGTTCACGTAGCCGTTGTAACACTGATTTAACATGTTCTTCATGCTTGAGAGGATCCTTAGAGAATATCAAAATATCGTCCAAGTAGACGATGACGAAAAGAAATAGCATATCCGAAAACACCCGGTCCATGAAGCATTGGAAGATTGCCGGAGCATTAGAGAGTCCAAAGGGCATGACCAAGTATTCGTAATGACCAAAGGGTGTTCTGAAGGCTGTCTTCCATTCGGCACCTTCTCTAATACGAATCAAGTGATAAGCACCCCTGAGATCCAATTTGGTGAATATTACGGCTCCTCTTACGGCTTCCAGGATATCCGAGATCAAGGGTAATGGATAACGATCCTTAAGGGTGCACTGCTTAAGACCTCGATAATCAAGACAAGGTCTGAGTTCCTTGGTGTCTTTTTTTAGGAATAAAAAATAATGAAGCTCCAGCTGGAGGCTTGAAGGGCCTTTTTCTCTGGTTCAGACAGGATAAACATCCTTCCGAAGGGAATCACGGCTGAAGGTTCGGTTTCAATAGCACAGTCCTCAGGCCTATCGAGTGGTAGGGCTTAGACAATAGCAGAAGAGAACACATCAGCGTATTCCTGGTAGCTTTTAGGAACGTGGATGATGTTGGAGACCATAAGAGGATCTTGCTGAGTTATTGAATGTTCTTCTGATGTTGTCGGTGAAGGATCCTGGAGCAGACAATGGGACATGCAAAATTCGGAACCTAGGAACAGGGAACCAGCTGTCCAATTGATGTATGGGTGTTGTTTTTGTAGCCAGGGCATTCCCAAAACCATTGGGTAATGGGCAGATTTTATGATGTCAAACTTTATCCTTTCTCGGTGAGGGTTTATAGCAAGCTCAATTTCCTTAGTCTGAAGGGATATGGGTCCAGAAGAAAGAGGTCTTCCATTAATTGCTTCTACAGGTTGCAGGACGTTCCGGGATTCGTAAGGAATATGATGTTTAAGGACCCATTCCTGATCTATGAATATTCCCATGGCCCCACAGTCCACTAGTGCCAGAATGGGGTAGGATTCCTTCTTAGATGACGATAGAAAAGCCTGTAAGACTACCACAGAGTTTTGTCCAGGAAAGTTCAAGGATGGAATAGATGTGGAGCCTGCATCTCTCTCCCGAAACTGAGCTCCATCTAGGATCGGGAGCTGGCGTTTCCCGAATGCTGTGGAGGGGCTAAGGGACATTCTCTGACTAAATGCTTGTCCGAGGCACAGTACATGCATAAGCCAGTATGGATCCTTCTCATCCTTTCTTGGGGAGATATGGGTCCACGGAAGGCCCCTAGCTGCATGGGTTTGGGGTTCATTTGTAGGAACAGGAGAATCTTCGGATTTTGAAGGGCTCACAAGAGGATTTTTTTGGATGGTTGACTTGGTCTTCCTTTTCTCTGCCTTTCTTTCCTGGATGCGGAAATCAATTTGTAGAGCAAGATCCATAAGTGCCTGGTAAGAACTAGGACGTGCTACCCTGGCTAATTCATCCTTAACATCTTCATTTAGCCCTCTTCGAAAGAGGGTGAAGCAAGCTTCAGAAGGCCAACCCGCTTCTTTAGCCAATTGCTTGAATCGAGTTACGTAGGTGAGCATGTCTTGAGAGCCTTGCTGGAAATCGAGTAAACGTTCTTGAGCACTAAAGACCTGTTCTGGGCGGTCAAACATAGTCTTTAGTGCTTGAATGAATCCATCATAATCATCCAAAAGGGAATCTCCGGTGTTAACTAATGGTGTGGCCCAGGCTAAGGCATTCCCGGAGAGGTGAGAAATAACAAAGCCCACTTTAGCCCTGGGGGTGGAAAAATAATAAGGTTTAAAGGTAAAGTGGACCAAACAAGAATCCAGGAATCCTCAGAGGGTTTTTGCACAGCCGTCATATTTGTCAACAATGCTGCCCAATAGCACGCTGTCCTTTGAGGCAGAGTCGCGTGAAAGTACCAATTGTTTCAGCGTGGCGTTCTCCGCTTTCAAGTTCTGTACTTCGGTCGATAGTTCTTGCATGCCACACATAAGATCCTGGATGGCCGCCTCCATGTCTGTATCGATTTCGGTCAGGTGGCGTCTCAATCTGTCACAGGTTTCCCCCCTTCTCACCTGTCTATGTTGCCTGATGTCCTCTTTAGGTGGAGTCTTCTTTCGTATGGTTCGGGACTTAAATAAGCCCGCTCGGCCGTCCTCGGCTTCCAGATTACATTCAGCTTCGATGTCCAGGATCACGGAAACTCCAGGCGTATTCAAGAAGGAGTTGGGGGCACGCGGAAGCGGCACAGGGATTCCGGGAAGTTAGGAAAGAGGGAAGAAGTCGGGAGAAGGGAATCCAGGGGCCAGGGGATAGCAAGTAGCACTAGAGAAGGTTCGGAGCACACGTCCGATCACAGCTGGTAGCAGCGTTGAGACGTGCAGGGCCGCGGGGGTGTGGCTTCTTTATAGAGGACGCTGCGTAGAACGTGAAGACTGGCGAGCAGCGTTCTGAGCTTGCCGCCATGTTGGTAGTATTATGGAGTGTAAGACCCGACGTGTCAGGGACCAGGAAGCCCAGAAGGGGCGAGTTCGAAGGTTCATGACAGCTACGGGGCCACTTTGAAAATTAATTCCAGGGCATCTTTTGGTTCCTAGCTCACCCCTGCCAGAGGCAACACGTTAATGGCACAAAATGGAGCAGCACATCACACACCAGTGATCCTCACAACCTGGATTCATGACACGGACCCCCCTACAAGGCATCAGTGGAATATCTCTATTTCAATGCTGAGTGACATGGCACTCAGGGATGAGCTATCTAAAGCCGTACAGGATTACTTGAGAAAAAAACCCACAGGGCTCACATCAATGGCCACCAGATGGGAGGCAATGAAAGCTGTCATTAGGGGAGAGTTGGTAGTTCCTCCAGCAGCCTATAAGAGAAACGACAACTAAAGATTAGAGAGCGTCTAGAGGTGAGGTCGCTCTGGCTGAACAGACAAACAAGAAATGTTGGTCACCCAAAGCTTGCTGAGCGTTGCGTATCGCCTGTAACAAACTGGAAGCACATTACACGGAGGAGACAGTCCAAACTCTGCTATGCACAAAACAAAGTTATTATCCGAAAGGCAATAAAGCAAACAGTTCCTTGGGAGAAAGTTAGCAAAAGAGAGACTGGATTATTTGCTTAAAAGACTTGCAGGGTTATTCCAATATGCAGAAGATGTGAAATTACAACTGGCTACTTCACACCTGTTGAGAACATGGCAACTCCACAATGCACGCTGGCCCAACAGGAATGTTACACTTCCTAGCGTTTTATTGGGAGACAGGGAAGCCCTGGAGTCACCAATCGCCACCAAAGAGGTTGAATCAGTGATTAAAGCCTTAAAACCTAGAGCCCTGGGCCCGATGGATTCTCCCCTAAATTCTGTACAGTTATCAAAACACTCCTCACGGGTCCTCTCACTGAGATCTTTAACTCTTTCCGAGAGACGGGCACTATAACCCCGTCTATGCAGGAAGCTATAACCATCTTGTTATTAAAACCTGGAAAAGAGTCAGGTGACTGTGCTTCGTACAGGGCGATTTCCTTGCTCAATATTGATGCAAGTATTTATTCCAAAATCCTGGCAAATAGACTAGAAAATGTTCTCCCCAAGGTTGTTGATGCCAAGCAGACAGACTTTATACTGGGAAGGAGCACTGGGGACAATTTTCGTAGGGTCATCAACTTGGTAGACATAGCAAAGTTCGAACATCGCAGTCTAGCCTTATTAACACTGGCCGCAACTGAAGCCTTTGATAGGGTAAATTGGGCATTTATGTGCCTGACCCTAGAGACATTTTGACTTGGCCCAATATTCTCCAAAATGCTCCTTGAAAATTATAGTTCACTGAAAACCATTCTGAGGGTAAACAAAAACTTTTCGGCCCCCATTCGGCTTTCATGTGCTACCCATCAAGGGTGGCCGCTCTCCCCATTGATTTTTCCTTTAATTATGGAACCCCTAGCCCAAAGAATCACAGAAATTCCTCCATTGAAGGGATGACAGTGAAGGGCGACCAATATAATATATTTCTTTATGCGGATGACATAATGCTCTCCCTTCCTAACTGCCGATCCTCCTTAACGAAGGCTCTTACGGATTTGGAGCGTTTTGGACAAGTGGCAGTCTTTGCTGTTTATTATCCCAAGTCAGGTTCCCTAGAGGTTGAGCTATCCGTAGCAGAGATTAGTGCTCTTCAATGCATTTACCCATTGGAATGGAGCACCACATCAACCAAATACCTAGGGGTACACATAGTAGCAAACCCAAAGGACTTATATGCAGCTAATTTCCCCCGTCGTTTTGGTGACTTGGAATCTGGCCTCAAGAGATGGACAACCCGAGAGATCTCACTCATGGGGAGGATCACGGCATACAAAATGAGCCTGCTCCCTAGATTGCTGTGTCTATGTTCGGCTCTCCCAGTGGGGATCCCCCTGAAAGCACTCCTTCAGCTACAAAGACCTAACTGGGTTTATCTGAAATAGGGGAAAACCACCAATAGCAAAGAAGGTGATGATCGGCGATGCCAAATGGGGAGGGATGGGTGACCTCAATCTGTGCAACTATTATGCCGCAGCACAACTGGCGAATATGCTGACTTGGTACAACCCCACAAACCCCCCGAAATAGGTCTCTATTGAACAATCCAAGGCCCCCCCCCTCTCAGCTCCTTGCCACATATTGCACAGACTGGGGGTAAGAACTGGACAGACCTTCTCTCGTCCACTAGAACCACATTGAGAATTTGGCAGTGGGCATTAAAAAGAAAAGGGACCCACAAGGGAGTAAGCCCTCTCCCCAGTCATTCAAAATCCGAACTTCTCCCCAGGCCTTTGCCCGGCTAATTTCAAATACTGGATTCGGGGAGGGCTGCACAAGGTCTCATAACTCTACGAGAATGGCGCAGCGCTCACCTTTGAAAAATGCAAAGATAGGTTTGCCCTGAAGGAATCGGACAGATTTTCCTACGCACCAATCCGCCACTGGATTGCCCGCCCACTCACCAAGCTAGGGGCCACACGGGAACGTACCCCCTAGAACTCATGCTGCAGGATGGCCCTGAAGGTGGAGACATTTTGAGTCTATATAAGCTACTGCAAGAAGACATGTTGACCCTCCAACCTAAATACATGGCACTTTGGGAGGCCGACTTGGGCCATCACATTGAAGACCAAACATGGGTGGAAATCTGGTCTAGGATCAAAGCAGCCTCCAGATGTGTGACAAATAAAGAATGTACACTCAAATTATTATACAGGTGGTACCTCCCGCCAGAATGTCTGTACCACTTTGAG
This sequence comes from Ambystoma mexicanum, assembly GCF_040938575.1. Taxonomy (NCBI): domain Eukaryota; kingdom Metazoa; phylum Chordata; class Amphibia; order Caudata; family Ambystomatidae; genus Ambystoma; species Ambystoma mexicanum. Next base: position 1,558,548,116 of record NC_090932.1, read on the forward strand.
AAGTCACTGGACCCGACATGCTGGAGGAAATGTGGGATGCGGGGTTCATTTTTTCACATGTTGTTGGATTATCCACTGGCACGCTCCTTCTGAGATTCGGTAATCAAGGCAATTGAGGCCATTACCAAGGTAACCCTACCTATGGAACCGGAAGTAATAATGCTGGGGACTCCAATCCCAGAGATATACCCTAGAACTGGTCCTGCTGCAACGCTAATCACCCAACTCCTCCTAGCTGCGGAAATCACATGAAGGACAGTTGCTACCACTCTGGTGGGTTTAGATCTGGGGCATTCTGGTAGCAGAAAAGGTCACAGCAGATAAGAAGGGCACTTGTCATCGCTTCACCAACGTTTGGTCAGCAATTTTGGATTATGAGCAGGACTGACCAGCACAGACATTTCAACGACAGTTGGTGAAACTCTTTCTAAGGACTGCCTAGTGCTCTTCACCCCCCCATCCCAGGACAGTAGGAAGACATTCCCACCTGGGGATGACGGCTGGAGGAGCTGGGGTGGACGAGGAAGGAGAGAAGGAGGGAAGGGGGGAGAGTGATGCCTGAAGCTACTTTATAGCAATACTGATGCCATGTTCTACCACTGTATGATTGATGGATAATCTGACAGTTTAAATAAAGTTATTAAAAAAAAGAAATGAGAATGAGGTGTGCAATCTGCAGTTTGTATGTCTGATGTGGTAACAAGGCTGCGGCGGTGCCATGTGGGCACGCAGCAGCGAAGTAACATCTGAACATTATCACAGTCATATCCGTCCTGGAATCTGCTGTGTTGAAATGTAACAGTTGTTTGCTGGATCATTGTGGACGTGCTGTTTGAAGGTGTTTGCTGAAGTGCCTCTCCCCCCATGAGTTTTGCCATCTTTGGGCTGCCTCTAGCAAATCTCTGAAGATTGTCCCTGACTGTACCCTAAGCAAATACACTGAGGATCTTACTACGTGCGCCAGGATATTCAAAAACTTATTTTTATCCTTTAGAAACAGGTGCATTTACCTGACAGGTATCCTGTCAGGTAAATGCACCCTGAAATTGGCCAAGACCAGGAAAGATTGGATCTGTTTTACGGAGGTCGGAGTTGGCCAGGATAGTATGGCTTTAACCTTGGATTTATCCATGCCTATGCCATCTGGGCTAAGGACAAATCCTAGATAGTGAACAGTGGAAACATGAAAAAGGCATTTCTCGGGTTTTGCTAGAAGCTTGTGTTCACGTAGCCGTTGTAACACTGATTTAACATGTTCTTCATGCTTGAGAGGATCCTTAGAGAATATCAAAATATCGTCCAAGTAGACGATGACGAAAAGAAATAGCATATCCGAAAACACCCGGTCCATGAAGCGTTGGAAGATTGCCGGAGCATTAGAGAGTCCAAAGGGCATGACCAAGTATTCGTAATAACCAAAGGATGTTCTGAAGGCTGTCTACCATTCGTCACCTTCTCTAATACGAATCAAGTGATAAGCACCCCTGAGATCCAATTTGGTGAATATTACGGCTCCTCTTACGGCTTCCAGGATATCCGAGATCAAGGGTAATGGATAACGATCCTTAAGGGTGCACTGATTAAAACCTCGATAATCAAGACAAGGTCTGAGTTCCTTGGTGTCTTTTTTTAGGAACAAAAATAATGAAGCTCCAGCCGGAGGCTTGAATGGCCTTTTTTTCTGGTTCAGACAGGATAAACATCCTTCCGAAGGGAATCACGGCTGAAGGTTCGGTTTCAATAGCACAGTCCTCAGGCCTATCGAGTGGTAGGGCTTGGACAATAGCAGAAGAGAACACATCGGTGTATTCCTGGTAGGTTTTAGGAACGTGGATGATGTTGGAGACCATAAGAGGATCTTGCTGAGTTATTGAATGTTCTTCTGATGTTGTTGGTGAAGGATCCTGGAGCAGACAATGGGACATGCAAAATTCGGAACCTAGGAACAGGGAACCAGCTGTCCAATTGATGTATGGGTTGTGTTTTTGTAGCCAGGGCATTCCCAAAACCATTGGGAAATGGGCAGATTTTATGATGTCAAACTTTATCCTTTCTCGGTGAGGGTTTATAGCAAGCTCAATTTCCTTAGTCTGAAGGGATATGGGTCCAGAAGAAAGAGGTCTTCCATCAATTGCTTCTACAGGTTGCAGGACGTTCCGGGATTCGTAAGGAATATGATGTTTAAGGACCCATTCCTGATCTATGAATATTCCCATGGCCCCACAGTCCACTAGTGCCAGAATGGGGTAGGGTTCCTTCTTAGATGACGATAGAAAAGCCTGTAAGACTACCACAGAGTTTTGTCCAGGAAAGTTCAAGGATCGTATAGATGTGGAGCCTGCATCTCTCTCCCGAAACTGAGCTCCATCTAGGATCGGGAGCTGGCGTTTCCCGAACGCCGTGGAGGGGCTAAAGGACATTCTCTGACTAAATGCTTGTCCGAGGCACAGTACATGCATAAGCCAGTATGGATCCTTCTCAGCCTTTCTTGGGGAGATATGGGTCCACGGAAGGCCCCTAGCTGCATGGGTTCGGGTTCATTTGTAGGAACAGGAGAATCTTCGGAATTTGAAGGGCTCACAAGAGGATTTATTTGGATGGTTGACTTGGTCTTCCTTTTCTCTGCCTTTCTTTCCTGGATGCGGAAATCAATTTGTAGAGCAAGATCCATAAGTGCCTGGTAAGAACTAGGACGTGCTACCCTGGCTAATTCATCCTTAACATCTTCATTTAGCCCTCTTCGAAAGAGGGTGAAGCAAGCTTCAGAAGGCCAACCCGCTTCTTTAGCCAATTGCTTGAATCGAGTTACGTAGTTGAGCATGTCCTGAGAGCCTTGCTGGAAATCGAGTAAACGTTCTTGAGCACTAAAGACCTGTTCTGGGCGGTCAAACATAGTCTTTAGTGCTTGAATGAATCCATCATAATCATCCAAAAGGGAATCTCCGGTGTTAACTAATGGTGTGGCCCAGGCTAAGGCATTCCCGGAGAGGTGAGAAATAATAAAGCCCACTTTAGCCCTGGGGTGGAAAAATAATAAGGTTTAAAGGTAAAGTGGACCAAACAAGAATCCAGGAATCCTCAGAGGGTTTTTGCACAGCCGTCATATTTGTCAACAATGCTGCCCAATAGCACGCTGTCCTTTGAGGCAGAGTCGCGTGAAAGTACCAATTGTTTCAGCGCGGCGTTCTCCGCTTTCAAGTTCTGTACTTCGGTCGATAGTTCTTGCATGCCACGCATAAGATCCTGGATGGCCGCCTCCATGTCTCTATCGATTTCGGTCAGGTGGCGTCTCAATCTGTCACAGGTTTCCCCCCTTCTCACCTGTCTATGTTGCCTGATGTCCTCTTTAGGTGGAGTCTTCTTTCGTATGGTTCGGGACTTAAATAAGCCCGCTCAGCCGCCCTCGGCTTCCAGATTACGTTCAGCTTTGATGTCCAGGATCACGGAAACTCCAGGAGTATTCAAGAAGGAGTTGGGGGCACGCCGAAGCGGCACAGGGATTCCGGGAAGTTAGGAAAGAGGGAAGAAGTCGGGAGAAGGGAATCCAGGGGCCAGGGGATAGCAAGTAGCACTAGAGAAGGTTCGGAGCACACGTCCGATCACAGCTGGTAGCAGCGTTGAGACGCGCAGGGCCGCGGGGGTGTGGCTTCTTTATAGAGGACGCTGCGTAGAACGTGAAGACTGGCGAGCAGCGTTCTGAGCTTGCCGCCATGTTGGTAGTATTATGGAGTGTAAGGCCCGACGTGTCAGGGACCAGGAAGCCCAGAAGGGGCGAGTTCGATGGTTCATGACAGCTACGGGGCCACTTTGAAAATTAATTCCAGGGCATCTTTTGGTTCCTAGCTCACCCCTGCCAGAGGCAACACGTTTATGGCACAAAATGGAGCAGCACATCACACACCAGTGATCCTCACAACCTGGATTCATGACACGGACCCCCCTACAAGGCATCGGTGGAATATCTCTATTTCAATGCAGAGTGACAGGGCGCTCAGGGACAAGCTATCTAAAGCCATACAGGATTACTTGAGAAAAAAACCCACAGGGCTCACATCAATGGCCACCAGATGGGAGGCAATGAAAGCTGTCATTAGGGGAGAGTTGGTAATTCCTCCAGCAGCCTATAAGAGAAACGACAACTAAAGATTAGAGAGCGTCTAGAGGTGAGGTCGCTCTGGCTGAACAGACAAACAAGAAATGTTGGTCGCCCAAAGCTTGCTGAGCGTTGCGTATCGCCTGTAACAAACCGGAAGCACATTACACGGAGGAGACAGCCCAAACTCTGCTATGCACAAAACAAAGTTATTATCCGAAAGGCAATAAAGCAAACAGTTCCTTGGGAGAAAGTTAGCAAAAGTCAAAGGGAGAGACTGGATTATTTGCTTAAAAGACTTGCAGGGTTATCCCAATATGCAGAAGATGTGAAATTACAACTGGCTACTTCACACCTGTTGGGAACATGGCAACTCCACAATGCATGCTGGCCCAACAGGAATGTTACACTTCCTAGCGTTTTATTGGGAGACAGGGAAGCCCTGGAGTCACCAATCGCCACCAAAGAGGTTGAATCAGTGATTAAAGCCTTAAAACCTAGAGCCCTGGGCCCGATGGATTCTCCCCTAAATTCTGTACAATTATCAAAACACTCCTGACGGGTCCTCTCACTGAGATATTTAAGTCTTTCCGAGAGACGGGCACTATAACCCCGTCTATGCAGGAAGCTATAACCATCTTGTTATTAAAACCTGGAAAAGAGTCAGGTGACTGTGCTTCGTACAGGGCGATTTCCTTGCTCAATATTGATGCAAGTATTTATTCCAAAATCCTGGCAAATAGACTAAAAAATGTTCTCCTCAAGGTTGTTGATGCCAAGCAGACAGGCTTTATACTGGGAAGGAGCACTGGGGACAATTTTCGTAGGGTCATCAACTTGGTAGACATAGCAAAGTTCGAACATCGCAGTCTAGCCTTATTAACACTGGCCGCAACTGAAGCCTTTGATAGGGTAAATTGGGCATTTATGTGCCTGACCCTAGAGGCATTTTGACTTGGCCCAATATTCTCCAAAATGCTCCTTGAAAATTATAGTTCACTGAAAACCATTCTGAGGGTAAACAAAAACTTTTCGGCCCCCACTCGGCTTTCATGTGCTACCCATCAAGGGTGGCCGCTCTCCCCATTGATTTTTCCTTTAATTATGGAACCCCTAGCCCAACGAATCACAGAAATTCCTCCATTGAAGGGATGACAGTGAAGGGCGACCAATATAATATATTTCTTTATGCGGATGACATAATGCTCTCCCTTCCTAACTGCCGATCCTCCTTAACGAAGGCTCTTACGGATTTGGAGCGTTTTGGACAAGTGGCAGTCTTTGCCGTTTATTATCCCAAGTCAGGATCCCTAGAGGTTGGGCTATCCGTAGAAGAGATTAGTGCTCTTCAATGCATTTACCCATTGGAATGGAGCACCACATCAACCAAATACCTAGTGGTACACATAGTAGCAAACCCAAAGGATTTATATGCAGCTAATTTCCCCCGTCGTTTTGGTGACTTGGAATATGGCCTCAAGAGATGGACAACCCGAGAGATCTCACTCATGGTTAGAATCACGGCATACAAAATGAGCCTGCTCCCTAGATTGCTGTGTCTATGTTCGGCTCTCCCAGTGGGGATCCCCCTGAAAGCACTGCTTCAGCTACAAAGACCTGACTGGGTTTATCTGAAATAGGGGAAAACCACCAATAGCAAAGAAGGTGATGATGGGCGATGCCAAATGGGGAGGGATGGGTGTCCTCAATCTGTGCAACTATTATGCCGCAGCACAACTGGCGAATATGTTGACTTGGTACAACCCCACAAACCCCCCGAAATAGGTCTCTATTGAACAATCCAAGGCCCTCCCCCCTCCCAGCTCCTTGCCACATATTGCACAGACTGGGGGTAAGAACTGGACTGATTTAACATGTTCTTCATGCTTGAGAGGATCCTTAGAGAGAATCAAAATATCATCCAAGTAGACGATGACAAAAAGAAATAGCATATCCGAAAACACCCGGTCCATGAAGCTTTGGAAGATTGCCGGAGCATTAGAGAGTCCAAAGGGCATGACCAAGTATTCGTAATTACCAAAGGATGTTCTGAAGGCTGTCTTCCATTCGTCACCTTCTCTAATACGAATCAAGTGATAAGCACTCCTGAGATCCAATTTGGTGAATATTACGGCTCCTCTTACGGCTTCCAGGATATCCGAGATCAAGGGTAATGGATAACGATCCTTAAGGGTGCACTGATTAAGACCTCGATAATCAAGACAAGGTCTGAGTTCCTTGGTGTCTTTTTTTAGGAACAGAAAATAATGAAGCTCCAGCCGGAGGCTTGAAGGGCCTTTTTCTCTGGTTCAGACAGGATAAACATCCTTCCGAAGGGAATCACGGCTGAAGGTTCGGTTTCAATAGCACAGTCCTCAGGCCTATCGAGTGGTAGGGCTTGGACAATAGCAGAAGAGAACACATCGGCGTATTCCTGGTAGGTTTTAGGAACATGGATGATGTTGGAGACCATAAGAGGATCTTGCTGAGTTATTGAATGTTCTTCTGATGTTGTCGGTGAAGGATCCTGGAGCAGACAATGGGACATGCAAAATTCGGAACCTTGGAACAGGGAACCAGCTGTCCAATTGATGTATGGGTTGTGTTTTTGTAGCCAGGGCATTCCCAAAACCATTGGGTAATGGGCAGATTTTATGATGTCAAACTTTATCCTTTCTCGGTGAGGGTTTATAGCAAGCTCAATTTCCTTAGTCTGAAGGGATATGGGTCCAGAAGAAAGAGGTCTTCCATCAATTGCTTCTACAGGTTGCAGGACGTTCCGGGATTCGTAAGGAATATGATGTTTAAGGACCCATTCCTGATCTATGAATATTCCCATGGCCCCACAGTCCACTAGTGCCAGAATGGGGTAGGGTTCCTTCTTAGATGACGATAGAAAAGCCTGTAAGACTACCACAGAGTTTTGTCCAGGAAAGTTCAAGGATGGTATAGATGTGAAGCCTGCATCTCTCTCCCGAAACTGAGCTCCATCTAGGATCGGGAACTGGCGTTTCCCGAACGCCGTGGAGGGGCTAAGGGACATTCTCTGACTAAATGCTTGTCCGAGGCACAGTACATGCATAAGCCAGTATGGATCCTTCTAAGCCTTTCTTGGGGAGATATGGGTCCACGGAAGGCCCCTAGCTGCATGGGTTCAGGTTTATTTGTAGGAACAGGAGAATCTTCGGAATTTGAAGGGCTCACAAGAGGATTTATTTGGATGGTTGACTTGGTCTTCCTTTTCTCTGCCTTTCTTTCCTGGATGCGGAAATCAATTTGTAGAGCAAGATCCATAAGTGCCTGGTAAGAACTAGGACGTGCTACCCTGGCTAATTCATCCTTAACATCTTCATTTAGCCCTCTTCGAAAGAGGGTGAAGCAAGCTTCAGAAGGCCAACCCGCTTCTTTAGCCAATTGCTTGAATCGTGTTACGTAGGTGAGCATGTCCTGAGAGCCTTGCTGGAAATCGAGTAAACGTTCTTGAGCACTAATGTCATGATCTCTGCTTCCAAAAGGTCAGGGTTTTCCCAACTCCCTTGGAAGCAGATCCATAACCCAGGTTCCGAGTGCCAACCAGTCCCAATTGGGACCTTTTGGACCCAGTCCTGGCGCCAGTGGCACCAGGCTCATAAATATGCCCAGTCCCAGCGCTGGAAGCGCCGGGCTCATAATGCTTGGGTGGACTTACCTGCAGCAGACCATGCTGCTTACTTGCCTGCCAGTTGAGCCTCTGATCCTCTTCTGTTTGGAACTACTTTTCCTGTTGGTTGGGGCAGGAGCCACTCCCTAGGTTCAGAACACTGGAACTCTTCTGGAAAGCAGGAACTCTTTTCTTACCTAGGCGTGGCTGTGGAAGGAGACACCTAAGCACTACAGGAGGCTATTTAAACCACACCCGATGGATGAATCTTGCTTTGCGTTATTCTGCATCCTCTGCAGCAGAACGCTCATCGTGTCTTCTGCATCTGATCCTGGGCCTAAGGAAAAAGGCTTACCATCCTGAATCCAGTCTTCAGCAACACCTATAAAGACAAGAAAGAACAGGTTAGCATTACGGTCTTCAGTGACAGCGCTTCACTTACCTGGTCCATCGGCTGCCACCAACGCCTCGCGCTGCATTCCGGCATCTGAAAGACAAAAGCTTACCAACTCTTCGCACGCTCCGGAGGCCTTCGGCGCTGCATCCCGCATCTGAAAGACAAAACAAGGTGCGTTTAAAGACATTGGGGAACTTTAATACTCACGTGCCATTACTCCTTCCACATCTAACCCAGTGGGTATTCCGGCACCCTGCAGCCGCTCCGAACTTGTACCTGCAAAATAAAAAGACAGTTAGAGCGCATCGTGAAGCAGGCAACAAGCGCTTACTTACGTGCTTCCAGGCGCTTCTATTCATCACACGGGCTCCATCTTCAACTCACTTCAGCCCGTCATCCGCCATCGCCGGAACCCTGCAAAACAAGAGACATCATTACTAAAGACTTTTAAAGACATTAGAATTACTCGAAACTTACCGTTCGTGCAGTAAACGACGGACAGCAGTCCTCTGAAGTCAAGAGGCCTGCTCCCCTTATCCAGTGAAGAAACTGGTTACAGCACCCTGCCCCGAGGCAGATGGAGAGCACGGCGTTCACTTACCTAAGACATCTTACCCTTCGAGTCAGACATACAGTGCACAGAGGTCCAGCCCAAAGAGCCAGCCGTGTGTTACACATCACCTTTGAAGATACGGTATACGCCCAGTCAAGACCGGCGCCTCTACGGGAATCAGGTGAGCGTTACAGAACGCAAAGCCCACCGCAAAACTCCCGTCCAGGCGCTATGGAAACCTCGGATACCGACCAGCTAGCCCAGTTACTTGGGGAACTAAGGGCAGAAGTGCATGCAGCCCGTCAGGAAACGAACGCTCTAAGAAGGGAACTGATTATTTCCAAGGAGCGAACAGATGATCTCGCTAGACAATTGCTACAGTCACAAGCCGGACAGACCCCGTTACCCGCATCTGGGGGAAATCTTCCTTCTACATCCTCTATGAATCCAGTGCAGATCAACCTACCTGGGAATGTACCTCTGGCTCCGCCCGAACGATTTTCTGGTGACCCAAAGAGGTTTGCAGTATTTATCAATCAGTGCCGGTTGCATTTCTTATGCCGGCCAGCAGCCTTTCCAACTGATCAAGCTAAAGTAGCTTTCGTGCTTTCGTACCTTAGTGGCAATGCGGCAGACTGGTCGATCCCTCTAATAAATCAAGATGATCCGGTCCTCCATGATTTTCAAGCTTTTCAGCTCAGTATGGAAAAACTGTTCGCAAGACATTCACAGGGGCAGGCCTTGGACAATGAGCTTCTTTCGTTGCGACAAGGTAATCAAGACCTTTTGGCTTATATTGCGTCTTTCAACAGACTGATAGTGGAAACTCAATGGCCTGAGGACAAAAGGATTACGCTGTTTTATAGAGGTCTACGTGGAGAGCTCAAAGATGTGTTAGCCCAAGTAGTGAATCCCCCACAAGATTGTTCGGACTATATAGACTTAGTCGTTCAAATAGATCACAGACTGCAGAACAGGAAGGCCGATCGTTCCAAGTTTGATGCTAGAGTATTTTCCAAACCGCCGACTCCTTCCAAAGGAGTAGACTCCGGGGAACCCATGCAAATAGGGGGCCTGAAAGGTCCTCTAACACAAAAGGAGCGGGAAAGGAGAAAACAGTTGCAATTATGCCTCTATTGCGGAAACTCAGGGCACTTTCTTCGAGACTGTCCGGTGAAACCTGCCAAGAAGGCAGTAGGAGCTGCTGTTACCAAAGTTACAAACTCTGAGCAGGGAAACAACCTCGCCCGACAAGAATAGAGGTCCTCTTGCCGAGCGTGAAAACCAGTTCCGTGACCTCGCATTTCGTGATACCTATGGTCCTCATTAGCCCTGATAATCCGGATCGATTACATGCAATTGAAGCTTACGTCGACAGCGGTGCCATCGGCAATTATGTGGATCATGAAATGGTTTTGAGGATGAATCTAACTCTTTGTCCCAAGGCTGTAAAGGACGTCATTACTACGGTGGATGGAACGGAGATAGCCTCCGGACCAGTAACGCATACCACTCAAGAAGTGACGCTAGTAAGTCAAGATGGACACCATGAGAAGATCGTGTTCGATGTGATCAAGGCTCCTCAGTTTCAGATTATTCTAGGAATACCTTGGTTAGAGAAACACAATCCTCTGATCGATTGGCGAGCAAGAACGGTCCAGTTTCCAGAATGTGTCTCTACTTGTCACCCTCCACCTGGTGTTGCACTGGCAGCAATTTCTTCAGAGACTCCCCAGTTACCTCCCGAATACCTAGAATACCAAGATGTTTTCCGGAAGGATCAGGCTAACTCTCTACCTCCTCATAGGTCTTATGACTGCCAGATAGACCTGATACCTGGATCTACTCCTCCTTGTAGTAGAATGTATGCCCTCACCGAGCCTGAGAACCTTCACCTTCGACAATACCTGGATCAATACCTGGCAAATGGGTTTATTCGTCCTTCCAAGTCCCCTGCTTCTTCAGCTTTGTTCTTCGTTCCAAAAAAGGAAGGAGACCTTAGAACTTGTATAGATTATCGCTCCCTGAACCAGATCACCGTCAAGAATAGATATCCGTTACCTTTGATCCCTGAACTCCTGGACCAAGTCAGAAAAGCATGCATATATACAAAGCTGGATCTTAGAGGAGCCTACCACTTGGTACGAGTAAAAGAGGGCGATGAATGGAAGACGGCCTTCCGCACCAAATATGGGCTATTTGAATATCAGGTCATGCCCTTCGGACTTTGCAATGCCCCGGCCGCCTTTCAATATTTTATGAACGATGTCCTCAGAGAGCTCATAGATGTGTGTGTTGTTGTTTACATTGACGACATTCTCGTTTATTCTTCATCGGAATCTGAACATCGGAAACACGTGAAAATGGTCCTCGAAAGATTGCGTCAACACAAACTTTTCGCTAAGTTGGAAAAATGTGTTTTCAACGTGACTGAAGTTGAATTCTTGGGATTCATATTATCACCTAGCGGAGTGCGTATGGATTCAAAGAAGGTCGATGCAGTTCTCAAATGGCCATCACCATCCTCCGTAAAAGGTGTGCAAAGCATGTTAGGCTTCGCTAACTTTTACCGCAGGTTTATCCCCGAATTTTCTCGAATAGTCCAGCCCATCACTGCCTTGTTAAAGAAAAACAAACGTTTTGAATGGTCTACCGAGGCGGAACAAGCTTTCCAGGATTTGAAGACTAAATTCATCTCTGCACCAATCTTAAAACACCCTCGCCCCGAACTCCCCTACATCGTGGAAACTGATGCTTCAAGCCTTGCCATGGGGGCAGTTCTATCACAAAAGGACCCGGTAACCAACCAGTTGCATCCCGTGGCATTTTGGTCCCGCAAATTCTAGCCTCCTGAAATCAATTACACGATTACTGACAAGGAACTTCTGGCTATCAAGTCTGCCTTTAAGGCTTGGCGGCATTATCTGCTGGGGGCCCGACACACCGTTACTGTGATTACGGATCACCGAAACCTGCAATATTTGAAAACCGCAAAAGCCCAATCCTCTAGACAACTCCGTTGGGCATTATTCTTTGCCGAGTTTGACTTCATAATTACCTATCGACCTGGTACAAAGAACGGTAAAGCTGATGCCCTTTCTCGGATGGGAGTGGAAGAACACTTGATCAACCCTAAACATGTACCAATCATTCCCGAACAAAGAATTCTGGGTGTAATCGCCACACAATCCATAGAGGAAGTTAAGGATAAAGCCAGGCAACTTGTAACTCCAGCAGACATACAGAATTGGCATCTGCAGGGAAAGGACTTTGCAGTAAAGGACAACTTATTGTATTTCCAAGAACGATTATACCTGCCCAGCACAGATTTACAGAAAAAAGTAATCTCTTGTTATCACGATTCTTTAATGGAAGGACATCCCGGTATGGCCAAGACCTCAGAAAAGATCAAGCGCTCCTTCAGGTGGCCGTCTTGGAAAAAAGATATCAGAGACTTTATAATGTTCTGTGGAGTATGCGCCCAAAACAAGAGTCAAAGGGAAAGACCAGCAGGCCTCTTACGCCCTATTGACATCCCACCTCGCCCTTGGCATACGCTTTCTATGGACTTCATCACTGATCTACCTCCATGCTCCGGATACAATACGATTCTAGTAATCGTGCACTTATTCTCCAAGATGGCGCATTTCATTCCGCTCAAAGGCTTGCCAACAGCAGCAACTCTGGCCCGAGAATTTCTCGAAAACATCGTCCGACTGCACGGTTTTCCTTCGGTTCTAATTTTGGATCGAGGTAGTCAATTTATTTCTCATTTTTGGCGAAGTTGCTGTCGGTCGGCTCAAATTGATGTGAGACTATCGACCAGTCACCACCCTCAGACCGACGGACAAACCAAAGGACCAATCAAACTCTGGAACAGTATTTACGCTGCATGCTGCAACAAACTGAAAAAACTTGGAAAGACATCCTTTGGATAGCCGAATATGCCTACAATAACTCTGTCCATTCGGGAACTGGGAAAACCCCTTTTTTTGTCTTTTATACGGCAGTCACCCTCGAACCTCGGAGTTGGATCCCCTCTAAGATCTTGAAACACCATCAGTAGACTACCTGCATTCTACAATCACCCAAGCCTTTAAGGAAGCTGTTTCTCACCTTCAAAGGGCTAAAGAACAATACAAGAAAGGAGCAGATCAACATCGGAAGGAAGCCCCTCAATATCAAGTAGGGGATCAAGTCTGGTTATCCACCAAATATCTACCTCTAAAAGGGCCACGCACATTCAACCCAAGATACCTTGGTCCCTATTCCATCACTACCATAGTAAACCCAGTAGCGGTCAAGTTGGACTTGCCCCCGCACATGAAGATACATCCGGTCTTCCACGTCTCTCTATTAAAACCCGTGCAAGCTCAAACCCGACTAACTAAATCTCCAAAACCCATCCTAGTTGATGGAGAACTCGAGTTTGAAGTCAAAAGCATTCTGGACTCCAAGATCTCCAAATCTAAACTATTTTACCTAATTGACTGGAAAGGCTACGGCCCCCAAGAGAGATCCTGGGAACCTGCTGAATATGTCCACGCTCCTCGCCTAATCAAAAGATTTCACCGAACATTTCCTGACAAGCCAAAACCCCCGGAGAAGCCCGGTTTGGGAGGGGCCTTGAGGGGGGGTACTGTCATGATCTCTGCTTCCAAAAGGTCAGGGTTTTCTCAACTCCCTTGGAAGCAGATCCATAACCCAGGTTCCGAGTGCCAACCAGTCCCAATTGGGACCTTTTGGACCCAGTCCTGGCGCCAGTGGCACCAGGCTCATAAATATGCCCAGTCCCAGCGCTGGAAGCGCCGGGCTCATAATGCTTGGGTGGACTTACCTGCAGCAGACCATGCTGCTTACTTGCCTGCCAGTTGAGCCTCTGATCCTCTTCTGTTTGGAACTACTTTTCCTGTTGGGTGGGGCAGGAGCCACTCCCTAGGTTCAAAACACTGGAACTCTTCTGGAAAGCAGGAACTCTTTTCTTACCTAGGCGTGGCTGTGGAAGGAGACACCTAAGCACTACAGGAGGCTATTTAAACCACACCCGATGGATGAATCTTGCTTTGCGTTATTCTGCATCCTCTGCAGCAGAACGCTCATCGTGTCTTCTGCATCTGATCCTGGGCCTAAGGAAAAAGGCTTACCATCCTGAATCCAGTCTTCAGCAACACCTATAAAGACAAGAAAGAACAGGTTAGCATTACGGTCTTCAGTGACAGCGCTTCACTTACCTGGTCCATCGGCTGTCACCAACGCCTCGCGCTGCATTCCGGCATCTGAAAGACAAAAGCTTACCAACTCTTCGCACGCTCCGGAGGCCTTCGGCGCTGCATCCCGCATCTGAAAGACAAAACAAGGTGCGTTTAAAGACATTGGGGAACTTTAATACTCACGTGCCATTACTCCTTCCACATCTAACCCAGTGGGTATTCCGGCACCCTGCAGCCGCTCCGAACTTGTACCTGCAAAATAAAAAGACAGTTAGAGCGCATCGTGAAGCAGGCAACAAGCGCTTACTTACGTGCTTCCAGGCGCTTCTATTCATCACACGGGCTCCATCTTTAACTCACTTCAGCCTGTCATCCGCCATCGCCGGAACCCTGCAAAACAAGAGACATCATTACTAAAGACTTTTAAAGACATTAGAATTACTCGAAACTTACCGTTCGTGCAGTAAACGACAGACAGCAGTCCTCTGAAGTCAAGAGGCCTGCTCCCCTTATCCAGTGAAGAAACTGGTTACAGCACCCTGCCCCGAGGCAGATGGAGAGCACGGCGTTCACTTACCTAAGACATCTTACCCTTCGAGTCAGACATACAGTGCACAGAGGTCCAGCCCAAAGAGCCAGCCGTGTGTTACACATCACCTTTGAAGATACGGTATACGCCCAGTCAAGACCGGCGCCTCTACGGGAATCAGGTGAGCGTTACAACTAAAGACCTGTTCTGGGCGGTCAAACATAGTCTTTAGTGCTTGAATGAATCCATCATAATCATCCAAAAGGGAATCTCCGGTGTTAACTAATGGTGTGGCCCAGGCTAAGGCATTCCCGGAGAGGTGAGAAATAATAAAGCCCACTTTAGCCCTGGGGGTGGAAAAATAATAAGGTTTAAAGGTAAAGTGGACCAAACAAGAATCCAGGAATCCTCAGAGGGTTTTTGCACAGCCGTCATATTTGTCAACAATGCTGCCCAATAGCACGCTGTCCTTTGAGGCAGAGTCGCGTGAAAGTACCAATTGTTTCAGCACGGCATTCTCCGCTTTCATGTTCTGTACTTCGGTCGATAGTTCTTGCATGCCACGCATAAGATCCTGGATGGCTGCCTCCATGTCTGTATCGATTTCGGTCAGGTGGCGTCTCAATCTGTCACAGGTTTCCCCCCTTCTCACCTGTCTATGTTGCCTGATGTCCTCTTTAGGTGGAGTCTTCTTTCGTATGGTTCGGGACTTAAATAAGCCTGCTCGGCCGTCCTCGGCTTCCAGATTACGTTCAGCTTCGATGTCCAGGATCACGGAAACTCCAGGAGTATTCAAGAAGGAGTTGGGGGCACGCGGAAGCGGCACAGGGATTCCGGGAAGTTAGGAAAGAGGGAAGAAGTCGGGAAAGGGAATGCAGGGGCCAGGGGATAGCAAGTAGCACTAGAGAAGGTTCGGAGCACACGTCTGATCACAGCTAGTAGCAGCGTTGAGACGCGCAGGGCCACGGGGGTGTGGCTTCTTTATAGAGGACGCTGCGTAGAACGTGAAGACTGGCGAGCAGCGTTCTGAGCTTGCCGCCATGTTGGTAGTATTATGGAGTGTAAGGCCCGATGTGTCAGGGACCAGGAAGCCCAGAAGGGGCGAGTTTGATGGTTCATGACAGCTACGGGGCCACTTTGAAAATTAATTCCAGGGCATTTTTTGGTTCCTAGCTCACCCCTGCCAGAGGCAACACGTTTATGGCACAAAATGGAGCAGCACATCACACACCAGTGATCCTCACAACCTGGATTCATGACACGGACCCCCCTACAAGGCTTCGGTGGAATATCTCTATTTCAATGCTGAGTGACATGGCGCTCAGGGATGAGCTATCTAAAGCCATACAGGATTACGTGAGAAAAAAAACCCACAGGGCTCACATCAATGGCCACCAGATGGGAGGCAATGAAAGCTGTCATTAGGGGAGAGTTGGTAGTTCCTCCAGCAGCCTATAAGAGAAACGACAACTAAAGATTAGAGAGCGTCTAGAGGTGAGGTCGCTCTGGCTGAACAGACAAGCAAGAAATGTTGGTCACCCAAAGCTTGCTGAGCGTTGCGTATCGCCTGTAACAAACTGGAAGCACATTACACGGAGGAGACAGCCCAAACTCTGCTATGCACAAAACAAAGTTATTATCCGAAAGGCAATAAAGCAAACAGTTCCTTGGGAGAAAGTTAGCAAAAGTCAAAGGGAGAGACTGGATTATTTGCTTAAAAGACTTGCAGGGTTATCCCAATATGCAGAAGATGTGAAATTACAACTGGCTACTTCACACCTGTTGAGAACATGGCAACTCCACAATGCACGCTGGCCCAACAGGAATGTTACACTTCCTAGCGTTTTATTGGGAGACAGGGAAGCCCTGCAGTCACCAATCGCCACCAAAGAGGTTGAATCAGTGATTAAAGCCTTAAAACCTAGAGCCCTTGGCCCGATGGATTCTCCCCTAAATTCTATACAATTATCAAAACACTCCTCACGGGTCCTCTCACTGAGATCTTCAACTCTTTCCGAGAGACGGGCACTATAACCCCGTCTATGCAGGAAGCTATAACCATCTTGTTATTAAAACCTGGAAAAGAGTCAGGTGACCAGGGCTTTAAGTGGGCCGGGGCCTGCCGGGGCCGGGCCCCGGCAGTCTCCAAAAAGTGGGACTGAGCCGGGGCCCTGCCGGGGCCCCCGTCCCACCACACGCAACATTGGCGGGATGCATTATCCCGTCGCGGCGGCAGCCGCGACGGGAGATGCGCCTGTTTTGAAGTCAGGCGATCTGACAGAAGTGGCAGCCAACCACAGCGATGCTGTGCCTGGCTGCCACTTCTGTAAGTCATAGTAACTGCCTCTGGTGACCTCTCGCGCGAGGGGTCACCGGAGGCAGTTACTGTCCCTTTGTTTCCCCAGGTCGCCGAGGCGTCTTTAACCCTCGGCGAACCTGGGGCTTCCTTGACATTTTTCGAGGTTTATGAAAGATGGCTTGAAAAGTACACAATTCAAGCCATCTTTTATAAAGCTTTGCCGACGGACAATTTTGTCCGTAGTCAAAGCTTTATAAAATATGGCTTGAATTGTGTACTTTCAAAGCCATCTTTTATAAAACCGAAATGTTTAAAAAAAAATGGCCTGAAAAGTAGGCAAACCGTAAGGTATGCACACACACACATATATATGCATGTTATATATCTGTGTGCGTACCTTACTATGGTTTGTGTACTTTGCAAGCCATCTTTTCTAAACATAGAAATACATCTTTCTATGTTTAGAAAAGATGGCTTGCAAAGTACACAAACCATAGTAAGGTACGCACACAGATATATAACATGCATATATATGTATGTGCATACCTTACGATTTGCGTATGTTTTAGGCCACGCCCCCCACAAGCCACGCCCCCAAATGAGGGCCCCCCCTCGATTTCTTACCCCACTTAAAGCCCTGCAGGTGACTGTGCTTCGTACAGGGCGATTTTCTTGCTCAATATTGATGCAAGTATTTATTCCAAAATCCTGGCAAATAGACTAGAAAATGTTCTCCCCAAGGTTGTTGATGCCAAGCAGACAGGCTTCATACTGGGAAGGAGCACTGGGGACAATTTTCGTAGGGTCAACAACTTGGTAGACATAGCAAAGTTCGAACATCGCAGTCTCCCTTATTAACACTGGCCGCAACTGAAGCCTTTGATAGGGTAAATTGGGCATTTATGTGCCTGACCCTATAGGCATTTTGACTTGGCCCAATATTCTCCAAAATGCTCCTTGAAAATTATAGTTCACTGAAAACCATTCTGAGGGTAAACAAAAACTTTTCGGCCCCCATTCGGCTTTCATGTGGTACCCATCAAGGGTGGCCGCTCTCCCCATTGATGTTTCCTTTAATTATGGAACCCTAGCCCAACGAATCACAGAAATTCCTCCATTGAAGGGATGACAGTGAAGGGCGACCAATATAATATATTTCTTTATGCGGATGAGATAATGCTCTCCCTTCCTAACTGCCGATCCTCCTTAACGAAGGCTCTTACGGTTTTGGAGCGTTTTGGACAAGTGGCAGTCTTTGCCGTTTATTATCCCTAGTCAGGATCCCTAGAGGTTGGGCTATCCGTAGAAGAGATTAGTGCTCTTCAATGCATTTACCCATTGGAATGGAGCACCACATCAACCAAATACCTAGGGGTACACATAGTAGCAAACCCAAAGGACTTATATGCAGCTAATTTCCCCCGTCGTTTTGGTGACTTGGAATCTGGCCTCAAGAGATGGACAACCCGAGAGATCTCACTCATGGGGAGGATCACGGCATACAAAATGAGCCTACTCCCTAGATTGCTGTGTCTATGTTCGGCTCTCCCAGTGGGGATCCCCCTGAAAGCACTCCTTCAGCTACAAAGACCTGACTGGGTTTATCTGAAATAGGGGAAAACCACCAATAGCAAAGAAGGTGATGATGGGCGATGCCAAATGGGGAGGGATGGGTGTCCTCAATCTGTGCAACTATTATGCCGCAGCACAACTGGCGAATATGCTGACTTGGTACAACCCCACAAACCCCCCGAAATAGGTCTCTATTGAACAATCCAAGGCCCTCCCCCCTCTCAGCTCCTTGCCACATATTGCACAGACTGGGGGTAAGAACTGGACAGACCTTCTCTCGTCCACTAGAACCACATTGAGAATTTGGCAGTGGGCATTAAAAAGAAAAGGGACCCACAAGGGAGTAAGCCCTCTCCCCAGTCTTTCAAAATCCGAACTTCTCCCCAGGCCTTTGCCCGGCTAATTTCAAATACTGGATTCGGGGAGGGCTGCACAAGGTCTCATAACTCTACGAGAATAGTCGCAGCGCTCACCTTTGAAAAATGCAAAGATAGGTTTGCCCTGAAGGAATCGGACAGATTTTCCTACGCACCAATCTGCCACTGGATTGCCCGCCCACTCACCAAGCATGGGGCCACACGGGAACGTACCCCCTAGAACTCATGCTGCAGGATGGCCCTGAAGGTGGAGACATTTTGAGTCTATATAAGCTACTGCAAGAAGACATGTTGACCCTCCAACCTAAATACATGGCACTTTGGGAGGCCGACTTGGGCCATCCCATTGAAGACCAAACATGGGTGGAAATCTGGTCTAGGATCGAAGCAGCCTCCAGATGTGTGGCAAATAAAGAATGTACACTCAAATTATTATACAGGTGGTACCTCCCGCCAGAATGTCTGTACCACTTTCAGAAGTCACTGGACCCGACATGCTGGAGGAAATGTAGGATGCAGGGTTCATTTTTTTAAATGTTGTTGGATTATCCACTGGCACGCTCCTTCTGAGATTCGGTAATCAAGGCAATTGAGGCCATTACCAAGGTAACCCTACCTATGGAACCAGAGGTAATAATGCTGGGGACTCCAATCCCAGAGATATACCCTAGAACTGGTCCTGCTGCAACGCTAATCACCCAACTCCTCCTAGCTGCAGAAATCACATGAAGGACAGTTGCTACCACTCTGGTGGGTTTAGATCTGGGACATTCTGGTAGCAGAAAAGGTCACAGCAGCTAAGAAGGGCACTTGTCATCGCTTCACCAACGTTTGGTCAGCAATTTTGGATTATGAGCAGGACTGACCAGCACAGACATTTCAACAACAGTTGGTGAAACTCTTTCTAAGGACTGCCTAGTGCTCTTCACCCCCCCATCCCAGGACAGTAGGAAAACATTCCCACCTGGGGATGACGGTTGGAGGAGCTTGGGTGGACAAGGAAGGAGAGAAGGAGGGAATGGGGGAGAGTGATGCCTGAAGCTACTTTATAGCAATACTGATGCCATGTTCTACCACTGTATGATTGATGGACAATATGACAGTTTAAATAAAGTTATTAAAAAAAAGAAATGAGAATGAGGTGTGCAATCTGCAGTGTGTATGTCTGATGTGGTAACAAGGCTGCGGCGGTGCCATGTGGGCACGCAGCAGCGAAGTAACATCTGAACATTATCACAGTCATATCCGTCCTGGAATCTGCTGTGTTGAAATGTAACAGTTGTTTGCTGGATCATTGTGGACGTGCTGTTTGAAGGTGTTTGCTGAAGTGCCTCTCCCCCCATGAGTTTTGCCATCTTTGGGCTGCCTCTAGCAAATCTCTGAAGATTGTCCCTGACTGTACCCTAAGCAAATACACTGAGGATCTTACTACGTGCGCCAGGATATTCAAAAACTTGTTTTTATCCTTTAGAAACAGGTGCATTTACCTGACAGGCAACCTGTCAGGTAAATGCACCCTGAAATTGGCCAAGCCCAGGAAAGATTGGATCTGTTTTACGGAGGTCGGAGTTGGCCAGGATAGTATGGCTTTAACCTTGGATTGATCCATGCCTATGCCATCTGGGCTAAGGACAAATCCTAGATAGTGAACAGTGGAAACATGAAAAAGGCATTTCTCGGGTTTTGCTAGAAGCTTGTGTTCACGTAGCCGTTGTAACACTGATTTAACAAGTTCTTCATGCTTGAGAGGATCCTTAGAGAATATCAAAATATCGTCCAAGTAGACGATGACGAAAAGAAATAGCATATCCGAAAACACTGGTCCATGAAGCGTTGGAAGATTGCCGGAGCATTAGAGAGTCCAAAGGGCATGACCAAGTATTCGTAATGACCAAAGGGTGTTCTGAAGGCTGTCTTCCATTCGTCACCTTCTCTAATACGAATCAAGTGATAAGCACCCCTGAGATCCAATTTGGTGAATATTACGGCTCCTCTTACGGCTTCCAGGATATCCGAGATCAAGGGTAATGGATAACGATCCTTAAGGGTGCACTGATTAAGACCTCGATAATCAAGACAAGGTCTGAGTTCCTTGGTGTCTTTTTTTAGGAACAAAAAATAATGAAGCTCCAGCCAGACGCTTGAAGGGCCTTTTTCTCTGGTTCAGATAGGATAAACATCCTTCCGAAGGGAATCACGGCTGAAGGTTCTGTTTCAATAGCACAGTCCTCAGGCCTATCGAGTGGTAGGGCTTGGACAATAGCAGAATAGAACACATCGGCGTATTCCTGGTAGGTTTTAGGAATGTGGATGATGTTGGAGACCATAAGAGGATCTTGCTGAGTTATTGAATGTTCTTCTGATGTTGTCGGTGAAGGATCCTGGAGCAGACAATGGGACATGCAAAATTCGGAACCTAGGAACAGGGAACCAGCTGTCCAATTGATGTATGGGTTGTGTTTTTGTAGCCAGGGCATTCCCAAAACCATTGGGTAATGGGCAGATTTTATGATGTCAAACTTTATCCTTTCTCGGTGAGGGTTTATAGCAAGCTCAATTTCCTTAGTCTGAAGGGATATGGGTCCAGAAGAAAGAGGTCTTCCACCAATTGCTTCTACAGGTTGCAGGACGTTCCGGGATTCGTAAGGAATATGATGTTTAAGGACCCATTCCTGATCTCTGAATATTCCCATGGCCCCACAGTCCACTAGTGCCAGAATGGGGTAGGATTCCTTCTTAGATGACGATAGAAAAGCTTGTAAGACTACCACAGAGTTTTGTCCAGGAGAGTTCAAGGATGGTATAGATGCGGGGCCTGCATCTCTCTCCCGAAACTGAGCTCCATCTAGGATCGGGAGCTGGCGTTTCCCGAACGCCGTGGAGGGGCTAAGGGACATTCTCTGACTAAATGCTTGTCCGAGGCACAGTACATGCATAAGCCAGTATGGATCCTTCTCAGCCTTTCTTGGGGAGATATGGGTCCACGGAAGGCCCCTAGATGCATGGGTTCGGGTTCATTTGTAGGAACAGGAGAATCTTGGGATTTTGAAGGGCTCACAAGAGGATTTTTTTGGATGGTTGACTTGGTCTTCCTTTTCTCTGCCTTTCTTTCCTGGATGCGGAAATCAATTTGTAGAGCAAGATCCATAAGTGCCTGGTAGGAAATAGGACGTGCTACCCTGGCTAATTCATCCTTAACATCTTGATTTAGCCCTCTTTGAAAGAGGGTGAAGCAAGCTTCAGAAGGCCAACCCGCTTCTTTAGCCAATTGCTTGAATCGAGTTACGTAGGTGAGCATGTCCTAAGAGCCTTGCTGGAAATCGAGTAAACGTTCTTGAGCACTAAAGACCTGTTCTGAGCGTTCAAACATAGTCTTTAGTGCTTGAATGAATCCATCATAATCATCCAAAAGAGAATCTCCGGTGTTAACTAATGGTGTGGCCCAGGCTAAGGCATTCCCGGAGAGGTGAGAAATAATAAAGCCCACTTTAGACCTGGGTGTGGAAAAATAATAAGGTTTAAAGGTAAAGTGGACCAAACAAGAATCCAGGAATCCTCAGAGGGTTTTTGCACAGCCGTCATATTTGTCAACAATGCTGCCCAATAGCACGCTGTCCTTTGAGGCAGAGTCGCGTGAAAGTACCAATTGTTTCAGCGCGGCGTTCTCCGCTTTCAAGTTCTGTACTTCGGTCGATAGTTCTTGCATGCCACGCATAAGATCCTGGATGGCCGCCTCCATGTCTGTATCGATTTCGGTCAAGTGGCGTCTCAATCTGTCACAGGTTTCCCCCCTTCTCACCTGTCTATGTTGCCTGATGTCCTCTTTAGGTGGAGTCTTCTTTCGTATGGTTCGGGACTTAAATAAGCCTGCTCGGCCGTCCTCGGCTTCCAGATTACGTTCAGCTTCGATGTCCAGGATCACAGAAACTCCAGGAGTATTCAAGAAGGAGTTGGGAGCACGTGGAAGCGGCACAGGGATTCCGGGAAGTTAGGAAAGAGGGAAGAAGTCGGGAGAAGGGAATTCAGGGGCCAGGGGATAGCAAGTAGCACTAGAGAAGGTTCGGAGCACACGTCCGATCACAGCTAGTAGCAGCGTTGAGACGCGCAGGGCCGCGGGGGTGTGGCTTCTTTATAGAGGACGCTGCGTAAAACGTGAAGACTGGCGAGCAGCGTTCTGATCTTGCCACCATGTTGGTAGCATTATGGAGTGTGAGGCCCGACGTGTCAGGGACCAGGAAGCCCAGAAGGGGCGAGTTCGATGGTTCATGACAGCTACGGGGCCACTTTGAAAATTAATTCCAGGGCATCTTTTGGTTCCTAGCTCACCCCTGCCAGAGGCAACACGTTTATGGCACAAAATGGAGCAGCACATCACACACCAGTGATCCTCACAACCTGGATTCATGACACGGACCCCCCTACAAGGCATCGGTGGAATATCTCTATTTCAATGCTGAGTGACATGGCGCTCAGGGATGAGCTATCTAAAGCCATACAGGATTACTTGAGGAAAAAACCCACAGGGCTCACATCAATGGCCACCAGATGGGAGGCAATGAAAGCTGTCATTAGGGGAGAGTTGGTAGGTCCCCCAGCAGCCTATAAGAAACCACAACTAAAGATTAGAGAGCATCTAGAGGTGAGGTTGCCTTGGCTGAACAGACAAACAAGAAATGTTGGTCACCCAAAGCTTGCTGAGCGTTGCGTATCGCCTGTAACAAACTGGAAGCACATTACACGGAGGAGACAGCCCAAACTCTGCTATGCACAAAACAAAGTTATTATCCGAAAGGCAATAAAGCAAACAGTTCCTTGGGAGAAAGTTAGCAAAAGTCAAAGGGAGAGACTGGATTATTTGCTTAAAAGACTTGCATGGTTATCCCAATATGCAGAAGATGTGAAATTACAACTGGCTACTTCACACCTGTTGAGAACATGGCAACTCCACAATGCACGCTGGCCCAACAGGAATGTTACACTTCCTAGCGTTTTATTGGGAGACAGGGAAGCCCTGGAGTCACCAATCGCCACCAAAGAGGTTGAATCAGTAATTAAAGCCTTAAAACCTAGAGCCCTGGGCCCGATGGATTTTCCCCTAAATTCTATACAATTATCAAAACACTCCTCACAGGTCCTCTCACTGAGATCTTTAACTCTTTCCGAGAGACGGGCACTATAACCCCGTCTATGCAGGAAGCTATAACCATCTTGTTATTAAAACCTGGAAAAGAGTCAGGTGACTGTGCTTCGTACAGGGCGATTTCCTTGCTCAATATTGATGCAAGTATTTATTCCAAAATCCTGGCAAATAGACTAGAAAATGTTCTCCCCAAGGTTGTTGATGCCAAGCAGACAGGCTTTATACTGGGAAGGAGCACTGGGGACAATTTTCGTAGGGTCATCAACTTGGTAGACATAGCAAAGTTCGCACATCGCAGTCTAGCCTTATTAACACTGGCCGCAACTGAAGCCTTTGATAGGGTAAATTGGGCATTTATGTGCCTGACCCTAGAGGCATTTTGACTTGGCCCAATATTCTCCAAAATGCTCCTTGAAAATTATAGTTCACTGAAAACCATTCTGAGGGTAAACAAAAACTTTTCGGCCCCCATTCGGCTTTCATGTGGTACCCATCAAGGGTGGCCGCTCTCCCCATTGATTTTTCCTTTAATTATGGAACCCCTAGCCCAAGGAATCACAGAAATTTCTCCATTGAAGGGATGACAGTGAAGGGCGACCAATATAATATATTTCTTTATGCGGATGACATAATGCTCTCCCTTCCTAACTGCCGATCCTCCTTAACGAAAGCTCTTACGAATTTGGAGCGTTATGGACAAGTGGCAGTCTTTGCCGTTTATTATCCCAAGTCAGGATCCCTAGAGGTTGGGCTATCCGTAGAAGAGATTAGTGCTCTTCAATGCATTTACCCATTGGAATGGAGCACCACATCAACCAAATACCTAGGGGTACACATAGTAGCAAACCCAAAGGACTTATATGCAGCTAATTTCCCCCGTCCTTTTGGTGACTTGGAATCTGGCCTCAAGAGATGGACAACCCGAGAGATCTCACTCATGGGGAGGATCACGGCATACAAAATGAGCTCGCTCCCTAGATTGCTGTGTCTATGTTCGGCTCTCCCAGTGGGGATCCCCCTGAAAGCACTCCTTCATCTACAAAGACCTGACTGGGTTTATCTGAAATAGGGGAAAACCACCAATAGCAAAGAAGGTGATGATGGGCGATGCCAAATGGGGAGGGATGGGTGTCCTCAATCTGTGCAACTATTATGCCGCAGCACAACTGGCGAATATGCTGACTTGGTACAACCCCACAAACCCCCCGAAATAGGTCTCTATTGAACAATCCAAGGCCCTCCCACCTCTCAGCTCCTTGCCACATATTGCACAGACTGGGGGTAAGAACTGGACAGACCTTCTCTCGTCCACTAGAACCACATTGAGAATTTGGCAGTGGGCATTAAAAAGAAAAGGGACCCACAAGGGAGTAAGCCCTCTCCCCAGTCTTTCAAAATCCAAACTTCTCCCCAGGCCTTTGCCTGGCTAATTTCAAATACTGGATTCGGGGAGGGCTGCACAAGGTCTCATAACTCTACGAGAATGGCGCAGCGCTCACCTTTGAAAAATGCAAAGATAGGTTTGCCCTGAAGGAATCGGACAGATTTTCCTACGCACCAATCCGCCACTGGATTGCCCGCCCACTCACCAAGCTAGAGGCCACACGGGAACGTACCCCCTAGAACTCATGCTGCAGGATGGCCCTGAAGGTGGAGACATTTTGAGTCTATATAAGCTACTGCAAGAAGACATGTTGACCCTCCAACCTAAATACATGGCACTTTGGGAGGCCGACTTGGGCCATCCCATTGAAGACCAAACATGGGTGGAAATCTGGTCTAGGATCAAAGCAGCCTCCAGATGTGTGACAAATAAAGAATGTACGCTCAAATTGTTATACAGGTGGTACCTCCCGCCAGAATGTCTTTACCACTTTGAGAAGTCACTGGACCCGACATGCTGGAGGAAATGTGGGATGCGGGGTTCATTTTTTCACATGTTGTTGGATTATCCACTGGCACGCTCCTTCTGAGATTCGGTAATCAAGGCAATTGAGGCCATTACCAAGGTAACCCTACCTATGGAACCGGAAGTAATAATGCTGGGGACTCCAATCCCAGAGATATACCCTAGAACTGGTCCTGCTGCAACGCTAATCACCCAACTCCTCCTAGCTGCGGAAATCACATGAAGGACAGTTGCTACCACTCTGGTGGGTTTAGATCTGGGGCATTCTGGTAGCAGAAAAGGTCATAGCAGCTAAGAAGGGCACTTGTCATCGCTTCACCAACGTTTGGTCAGCAATTTTGGATTATGAGCAGGACTGACCAGCACAGACATTTCAACGACAGTTGGTGAAACTCTTTCTAAGGACTGCCTAGTGCTCTTCACCCCCTCATCCCAGGACAGTAGGAAAACATTCCCACCTGGGGATGACAGCTGGAGGAGCTGGGGTGGACGAGGAAGGAGAGAAGGAGGGAAGGGGGGAGAGTGATGCCTGAAGCTACTGTATAGCAATACTGATGCCATGTTCTACCACTGTATGATTGATGGATAATCTGACAGTTTAAATAAAGTTATTAAAAAAAAGAAATGAGAATGAGGTGTGCAATCTGCAGTTTGTATGTCTGATGTGGTAACAAGGCTGCGGCGGTGCCATGTGGGCACGCAGCAGCGAAGTAACATCTGAACATTATCACAGTCATATCCGTCCTGGAATCTGCTGTGTTGAAATGTAACAGTTGTTTGCTGGATCATTGTGGACGTGCTGTTTGAAGGTGTTTGCTGAAGTGCCTCTCCCCCCATGAGTTTTGCCATCTTTGGGCTGCCTCTAGCAAATCTCTGAAGATTGTCCCTGACTGTACCCTAAGCAAATACACTGAGGATCTTACTACGTGCGCCAGGATATTCAAAAACTTGTTTTTATCCTTTAGAAACAGGTGCATTTACCTGACAGGTATCCTGTCAGGTAAATGCACCCTGAAATTGGCCAAGACCAGGAAAGATTGGATCTGTTTTACGGAGGTCGGAGTTGGCCAGGATAGTATGGCTTTAACCTTGGATTTATCCATGCCTATGCCATCTGGGCTAAGGACAAATCCTAGATAGTGAACAGTGGAAACATGAAAAAGGCATTTCTCGGGTTTTGCTAGAAGCTTGTGTTCACGTAGCCGTTGTAACACTGATTTAACATGTTCTTCATGCTTGAGAGGATCCTTAGAGAATATCAAAATATTGTCCAAGTAGACGATGACGAAAAGAAATAGCATATCCAAAAACACCCGGTCCATGAAGCGTTGGAAGATTGCCGGAGCATTAGAGAGTCCAAAGGGCATGACCAAGTATTCGTAATGACCAAAGGATGTTCTGAAGGCTGTATTCCATTCGTCACCTTCTCTAATACGAATCAAGTGATAAGCACCCCTGAGATCCAATTTGGTGAATATTACGGCTCCTCTTACGGCTTCCAGGATATCCGAGATCAAGGGTAATGGATAACGATCCTTAAGGGTGCACTGATTAAGACCTCGATAATCAAGACAAGGTCTGAGTTCCTTGGTGTCTTTTTTTAGGAACAAAAAATAATGAAGCTCCAGCCGGAGGCTTGAAGGGCCTTTTTCTCTGGTTCAGACAGGATAAACATCCTTCCGAAGGGAATCACGGCTGAAGGTTCGGTTTCAATAGTACAGTCCTCAGGCCTATCGAGTGGTAGGGCTTGGACAATAGCAGAAGAGAACACATCGGTGTATTCCTGGTAGGTTTTAGGAACGTAGATGATGTTGGAGACCATAAGAGGATCTTGCTGAGTTATTGAATGTTCTTCTGATGTTGTCGGTGAAGGATCCTGGAGCAGACAATGGGACATGCAAAATTCGGAACCTAGGAACAGGGAACCAGCTGTCCAATTGATGTATGGGTTGTGTTTTTGTAGCCAGGGCATTCCCAAAACCATTGGGAAATGGGCAGATTTTATGATGTCAAACTTTATCCTTTCTCGGTGAGGGTTTATAGCAAGCTCAATTTCCTTAGTCTGAAGGGATATGGGTCCAGAAGAAAGAGGTCTTCCATCAATTGCTTCTACAGGTTGCAGGACGTTACGGGATTCGTAAGGAATATGATGTTTAAGGACCCATTCCTGATCTATGAATATTCCCATGGCCCCACAGTCCACTAGTGCCAGAATGGGGTAGGGTTCCTTCTTAGATGACGATAGAAAAGCCTGTAAGACTACCACAGAGTTTTGTCCAGGAAAGTTCAAGGATGGTATAGATGTGGAGCCTGCATCTCTCTCCCGAAACTGAGCTCCATCTAGGATCGGGAGCTGGCGTTTCCCGAACGCCGCGGAGGGGCTAAGGGACATCCTCTGACTAAATGCTTGTCCGAGGCACAGTACATGCATAAGCCAGTATGGATCCTTCTCAGCCTTTCTTGGGGAGATATGGGTCCACGGAAGGCCCCTAGCTGCATGGGTTCGGGTTCATTTGTAGGAACAGGAGAATCTTCGGAATTTGAAGGGCTCACAAGAGGATTTATTTGGATGGTTGACTTGGTCTTCCTTTTCTCTGCCTTTCTTTCCTGGATGCGGAAATCAATTTGTAGAGCAAGATCCATAAGTGCCTGGTAAGAACTAGGACGTGCTACCCTGGCTAATTCATCCTTAAAATCTTCATTTAGCCCTCTTCGAAAGAGGGTGAAGCAAGCTTCAGAAGGCCAACCCGCTTCTTTAGCCAATTGCTTGAATCGAGTTACGTAGGTGAGCATGTCCTGAGGGCCTTGCTGGAAATCGAGTAAACGTTCTTGAGCACTAAAGACCTGTTCTGGGCGCTCAAACATAGTCTTTAGTGCTTGAATGAATCCATCATAATCATCCAAAAGGGAATCTCCGGTGTTAACTAATGGTGTGGCCCAGGCTAAGGCATTCCCGGAGAGGTGAGAAATAATAAAGCCCACTTTAGCCCTGGGGGTGGAAAAATAATAAGGTTTAAAGGTAAAGTGGACCAAACAAGAATCCAGGAATCCTCAGAGGGTTTTTGCACAGCCGTCATATTTGTCAACAATGCTGCCCAATAGCACGCTGTCCTTTGAGGCAGAGTCGCGTGAAAGTACCAATTGTTTCAGCGCGGCGTTCTCCGCTTTCAAGTTCTGTACTTCGGTCGATAGTTCTTGCATGCCACGCATAAGATCCTGAATGGCCGCCTCCATGTCTGTATCGATTTCGGTCAAGTGGCGTCTCAATCTGTCACAGGTTTCCCCCCTTCTCACCTGTCTATGTTGCCTGATGTCCTCTTTAGGTGGAGTCTTCTTTCGTATGGTTCGGGACTTAAATAAGCCCGCTCGGCCGTCCTCGGCTTCCAGATTACGTTCAGCTTCGATGTCCAGGATCACAGAAACTCCAGGAGTATTCAAGAAGGAGTTGGGAGCACGCGGAAGCGGCACAGGGATTCCGGGAAGTTAGGAAAGAGGGAAGAAGTCGGGAGAAGGGAATTCAGGGGCCAGGGGATAGCAAGTAGCACTAGAGAAGGTTCGGAGCACACGTCCGATCAGAGCTAGTAGCAGCGTTGAGACGCGCAGGGCCGCGGGGGTGTGGCTTCTTTATAGAGGACGCTGCGTAAAACGTGAAGACTGTGGCAGCGTTCTGATCTTGCCACCATGTTGGTAGTATTATGGAGTGTAAGGCCCGACGTGTCAGGGACCAGGAAGCCCAGAAGGGGCGAGTTCGATGGTTCATGACAGCTACGGGGCCACTTTGAAAATTAATTCCAGGGCATCTTTTGGTTCCTAGCTCACCCCTGCCAGAGGCAACACGTTTATGGCACAAAATGGAGTAACACATCACACACCAGTGATCCTCACAACCTGGATTCATGACACGGACCCCCCTACAAGGCATCGGTGGAATATCTCTATTTCAATGCTGAGTGACATGGCGCTCAGGGATGAGCTATCTAAAGCCATACAGGTTTACTTGAGAAAAAAACCCACAGGGCTCACATCAATGGCCACCAGATGGGAGGCAATGAAAGCTGTCATTAGGGGAGAGTTGGTAGTTCCTCCAGCAGCCTATAAGAGAAACGACAACTAAAGATTAGAGAGCGTCTAGAGGTGAGGTCGCTCTGGCTGAACAGACAAACAAGAAATGTTGGTCACCCAAAGCTTGCTGAGCGTTGCGTATCGCCTGTAACAAACTGGAAGCACATTACACGGAGGAGACAGCCCAAACTCTGCTATGCACAAAACAAAGTTATTATCCGAAAGGCAATAAAGCAAACAGTTCCTTGGGAGAAAGTTAGCAAAAGTCAAAGGGAGAGACTGGATTATTTGCTTAAAAGACTTGCATGGTTATCCCAATATGCAGAAGATGTGAAATTACAACTGGCTACTTCACACCTGTTGAGAACATGGCAACTCCACAATGCACGCTGGCCCAACAGGAATGTTACACTTCCTAGCGTTTTATTGGGAGACAGGGAAGCCCTGGAGTCACCAATCGCCACCAAAGAGGTTGAATCAGTGATTAAAGCCTTAAAACCTAGAGCCCTGGGCCCGATGGATTTTCCCCTAAATTCTATACAATTATCAAAACACTCCTCACAGGTCCTCTCACTGAGATCTTTAACTCTTTCCGAGAGACGGGCACTATAACCCCGTCTATGCAGGAAGCTATAACCATCTTGTTATTAAAACCTGGAAAAGAGTCAGGTGACTGTGCTTCGTACAGGGCGATTTCCTTGCTCAATATTGATGCAAGTATTTATTCCAAAATCCTGGCAAATAGACTAGAAAATGTTCTCCCCAAGGTTGTTGATGCCAAGCAGACAGGCTTTATACTGGGAAGGAGCACTGGGGACAATTTTCATAGGGTCATCAACTTGGTAGACATAGCAAAGTTCGCACATCGCAGTCTAGCCTTATTAACACTGGCCGCAACTGAAGCCTTTGATAGGGTAAATTGGGCATTTATGTGCCTGACCCTAGAGGCATTTTGACTTGGCCCAATATTCTCCAAAATGCTCCTTGAAAATTATAGTTCACTGAAAACCATTCTGAGGGTAAACAAAAACTTTTCGGCCCCCATTTGGCTTTCATGTGGTACCCATCAAGGGTGGCCCCTCTCCCCATTGATTTTTCCTTTAATTATGGAACCCCTAGCCCAACGAATCACAGAAATTCCTCCATTGAAGGGATGACAGTGAAGGGCGACCAATATAATATATTTCTTTATGCGGATGACATAATGCTCTCCCTTCCTAACTGCCGATCCTCCTTAACGAAGGCTCTTACGGATTTGGAGCGTTTTGGACAAGTGGCAGTCTTTGCCGTTTATTATCCCAAGTCAGGATCCCTAGAGGTTGGGCTATCCGTAGAAGAGATTAGTGCTCTTCAATGCATTTACCCATTGGAATGGAGCACCACATCAACCAAATACCTAGGGGTACACATAGTAGCAAACCCAAAGGACTTATATGCAGCTAATTTCCCCCGTCGTTTTGGTGACTTGGAATCTGGCCTCAAGAGATGGACAACCCGAGAGATCTCACTCATGGGGAGGATCACGGCATACAAAATGAGCCTGCTCCCTAGATTGCTGTGTCTATGTTCGGCTCTCCCAGTGGGGATCCCCCTGAAAGCACTCCTTCATCTACAAAGACCTGACTGGGTTTATCTGAAATAGGGGAAAACCACCAATAGCAAAGAAGGTGATGATGGGCGATGCCAAATGGGGAGGGATGGGTGTCCTCAATCTGTGCAACTATTATGCCGCAGCACAACTGGCGAATATGCTGACTTGGTACAACCCCACAAACCCCCCGAAACAGGTCTCTATTGAACAATCCAAGGCCCTCCCCCCTCTCAGCTCCTTGCCACATATTGCACAGACTGGGGGTAAGAACTGGACAGACCTTCTCTCGTCCACTAGAACCACATTGAGAATTTGGCAGTGGGCATTAAAAAGAAAAGGGACCCACAAGGGAGTAAGCCCTCTCCCCAGTCTTTCAAAATCCAAACTTCTCCCCAGGACTTTGCCCGGCTAATTTCAAATACTGGATTCGGGGAGGGCTGCACAAGGTCTCATAACTCTACGAGAATGGCGCAGCGCTCACCTTTGAAAAATGCAAAGATAGGTTTGCCCTGAAGGAATCGGACAGATTTTCCTACGCATCAATCCGCCACTGGATTGCCCGCCCACTCACCAAGCTAGGGGCCACACGGGAACGTACCCCCTAGAACTCATGCTGCAGGATGGCCCTGAAGGTGGAGACATTTTGAGTCTATATAAGCTACTGCAGGAAGACATGTTGACCCTCCAACCTAAATACATGGCACTTTGGGAGGCCGACTTGGGCCATCCCATTGAAGACCAAACATGGGTGGAAATCTGGTCTAGGATCAAAGCAGCCTCCAGATGTGTGACAAATAAAGAATGTTCGCTCAAATTGTTATACAGGTGGTACCTCCCGCCAGAATGTCTGTACCACTTTGAGAAGTCACTGGACCCGACATGCTGGAGGAAATGTGGGATGCGGGGTTCATTTTTTCACATGTTGTTGGATTATCCACTGGCACGCTCCTTCTGAGATTCGGTAATCAAGGCAATTGAGGCCATTACCAAGGTAACCCTACCTATGGAACTGGAAGTAATAATGCTAGGGACTCCAATCCCAGAGATATACCCTAGAACTGGTCCTGCTGCAACGCTAATCACCCAACTCCTCCTAGCTGCGGAAATCACATGAAGGACAGTTGCTACCACTCTGGTGGGTTTAGATCTGGGGCATTCTGGTAGCAGAAAAGGTCACAGCAGCTAAGAAGGGCACTTGTTATCGCTTCACCAACGTTTGGTCAGCAATTTTGGATTATGAGCAGGACTGACCAGCACAGACATTTCAGCGACAGTTGGTGAAACTCTTTCTAAGGTCTGCCTAGTGCTCTTCGCCCTCTCATCCCAGGACAATAGGAAAACATTCCCACCTGGGGATGACAGCTGGAGGAGCTGGGGTGGACGAGGAAGGAGGGAAGGAGGGAAGGGGGGAGAGTGATGCCTGAAGCTACTGTATAGCAATACTGATGCCATGTTCTACCACTGTATGATTGATGGATAATCTGACAGTTTAAATAAAGTTATTAAAAAAAAGAAATGAGAATGAGGTGTGCAATCTGCAGTTTGTATGTCTGATGTGGTAACAAGGCTGCAGCGGTGCCATGTGGGCACGCAGCAGCGAAGTAACATCTGAACATTATCACAGTCATATCCGTCCTGGAATCTGCTGTGTTGAAATGTAACAGTTGTTTGCTGGATCATTGTGGACGTGCTGTTTGAAGGTGTTTGCTGAAGTGCCTCTCCCCCCATGAGTTTTGCCATCTTTTGGCTGCATCTAGCAAATCTCTGAAGATTGTCCCTGACTGTACCCTAAGCAAATACACTGAGGATCTTACTACGTGCGCCAGGATATTCAAAAACTTGTTTTTATCCTTTAGAAACAGGTGCATTTACCTGACAGGCAACCTGTCAGGTAAATGCACCCTGAAATTGGCCAAGCCCAGGAAAGATTGGATCTGTTTTACGGAGGTCGGAGTTGGCCAGGACAGTATGGCTTTAACCTTGGATTGATCCATGCCTATGCCATCTGGGCTAAGGACAAATCCTAGATAGTGAACAGTGGAAACATGAAAAAGGCATTTCTCGGTTTTGCTAGAAGCTTGTGCTCACGCAGCCGTTGTAACACTGATTTAACATGTTCTTCATGCTTGAGAGGATCCTTAGAGAATATCAAAATATCGTCCAAGTAGACGATGACGAAAAGAAATAGCATATCCGAAAACACCCGGTCCATGAAGCGTTGGAAGATTGCCGGAGCATTAGAGAGTCCAAAGGGCATGACCAAGTATTCGTAATGACCAAAGGGTGTTCTGAAGGCTGTCTTCCATTCGTCACCTTCTCTAATACGAATCAAGTGATAAGCACCCCTGAGATCCAATTTGGTGAATATTACGGCTCCTCTTACGGCTTCCAGGATATCCGAGATCAAGGGTAATGGATAACGATCCTTAAGGGTGCACTGATTAAGACCTCGATAATCAAGACAAGGTCTGAGTTCCTTGGTGTCTTTTTTTAGGAACAAAAAATAATGAAGCTCCAGCCGGAGGCTTGAAGGGCCTTTTTCTCTGGTTCAGACAGGATAAACATCCTTCCGAAGGGAATCACGGCTGAAGGTTCGGTTTCAATAGCACAGTCCTCAGGCCTATCGAGTGGTAGGGCTTGGACAATAGCAGAAGAGAACACATCGGCGTATTCCTGGTAGGTTTTAGGAACATGGATGATGTTGGAGACCATAAGAGGATCTTGCTGAGTTATTGAATGTTCTTCTGATGTTGTCGGTGAAGGATCCTGGAGCAGACAATGGGACATGCAAAATTCGGGACCTAGGAACAGGGAACCAGCTGTCCAATTGATGTACGGGTTGTGTTTTTGTAGCCAGGGCATTCCCAAAACCATTGGGTAATGGGCAGATTTTATGATGTCAAACTTTATCCTTTCTCGGTGAGGGTTTATAGCAAGCTCAATTTCCTTTGTCTGAAGGGATATGGGTCCAGAAGAAAGAGGTCTTCCATCAATTGCTTCTACAGGTTGCAGGACGTTCCGGGATTCGTAAGGAATATGATGTTTAAGGACCCATTCCTGATCTATGAATATTCCCATGGCCCCACAGTCCACTAGTGCCAGAATGGGGTAGGATTCCTTCTTAGATGATGATAGAAAAGCCTGTAAGACTACCACAGAGTTTTGTCCAGGAGAGTTCAAGGATGGTATAGATGTGGAGCCTGCATCTCTCTCCCGAAACTGAGCTCCATCTAGGATCGGGAGCTGGCGTTTCCCGAACGCCGTGGAGGGGCTAAGGGACATTCTCTGACTAAATGCTTGTCCGAGGCACAGTACATGCATAAGCCAGTATGGATCCTTCTCAGCCTTTCTTGGGGAGATATGGGTCCACGGAAGGCCCCTAGCTGCATGGGTTGGGGTTCATTTGTAGAAACAGGAGAATCTTTGGATTTTGAAGGGCTCACAAGAGGATTTTTTTGGATGGTTGACTTGGTCTTCCTTTTCTCTGCCTTTCTTTCCTGGATGCGGAAATCAATTTGTAGAGCAAGATCCATAAGTGCCTGGTAAGCACTAGGACGTGCTACCCTGGCTAATTCATCCTTAACATCTTCATTTAGCCCTCTTCGAAAGAGGGTAAAGCAAGCTTCAGAAGGCCAACCTGCTTCTTTAGCCAATTGCTTGAATCGAGTTACGTAGGTGAGCATGTCCTGAGAGCCTTGCTGGAAATCGAGTAAACGTTCTTGAGCACTAAAGACCTGTTCTGAGCGGTCAAACATAGTCTTTAGTGCTTGAATGAATCCATCATAATCATCCAAAAGGGAATCTCCGGTGTTAACTAATGGTGTGGCCCAGGCTAAGGCATTCCCGGAGAGGTGAGAAATAATAAAGCCCACTTTAGCCCTGGGGGTGGAAAAATAATAAGGTTTAAAGGTAAAGTGGACCAAACAAGAATCCAGGAATCCTCAGAGGGTTTTTGCACAGCCGTCATATTTGTCAACAATGCTGCCCAATAGCACGCTGTCCTTTGAGGCAGAGTCGCGTGAAAGTACCAATTGTTTCAGCGTGGCGTTCTCCGCTTTCAAGTTCTGTACTTCGGTCGATAGTTCTTGCATGCCACGCATAAGATCCTGGATGGCCGCCTCCATGTCTGTATCGATTTCGGTCAGGTGGCGTCTCAATGTGTCACAGGTTTCCCCCCTTCTCACCTGTCTATGTTGCCTGATGTCCTCTTTAGGTGGAGTCTTCTTTCGTATGGTTCGGGACTTAAATAAGCCCGCTCGGCCGTCCTCAGCTTCCAGATTATGTTCAGCTTGGATGTCCAGGATCACGGAAACTCCAGGAGTATTCAAGAAGGAGTTGGGGGCACGCGGAAGCGGCACAGGGATTCCGGGAAGTTAGGAAAGAGGGAAGAAGTCGGGAGAAGGGAATCCAGGGGCCAGAGGATAGTAAGTAGCACTAGAGAAGGTTCGGAGCACACGTCCGATCACACCTAGTAGCAGCGTTGAGACGCGCAGGGCCGCAGGGGTGTGGCTTCTTTATAGAGGACGCTGCATAGAACGTGAAGACTGGCGAGCAGCGTTCTGAGCTTGCCACCATGTTGGTAGTATTATGGAGTGTAAGGCCCAACGTGTCAGGGACCAGGAAGCCCAGAAGGGGCGAGTTCGATGGTTCATGACAGCTACGGGGCCACTTTGAAAATTAATTCCAGGGCATCTTTTGGTTCCTAGCTCACCCCTGCCAGAGGCAACACTTTTATGGCACAAAATGGAGCAACACATCACACACCAGTGATCCTCACAACCTGGATTCATGACACGGACCCCCCTACAAGGCATCGGTGGAATATCTCTATTTCAATGCTGAGTGACACGGCGCTCAGGGATGAGCTATCTAAAGCCATACAGGATTACTTGAGGAAAAAACCCACAGGGCTCACATCAATGGCCACCAGATGGGAGGCAATGAAAGCTGTCATTAGGGGAGAGTTGGTAGGTCCCCCAGCAGCCTATAAGAAACCACAACTAAAGATTAGAGAGCATCTAGAGGTGAGGTTGCCTTGGCTGAACAGACAAACAAGAAATGTTGGTCACCCAAAGCTTGCTGAGCGTTGCGCATCGGCTGTAACAAACTGGAAGCACATTACAAGGAGGAGACAGCCCAAACTCTGCTATGCACAAAACAAAGTTATTACCCGAAAGGCAATAAAGCAAACAGTTCCTTGGGAGAAAGTTAGCAAAAGTCAAAGGGAGAGACTGGATTATTTGCTTAAAAGACTTGCAGGGTTATCCCAATATGCAGAAGATGTGAAATTACAACTGGCTACTTCACACCTGTTGAGAACATGGCAACTCCACAATGCACGCTGGCCCAACAGGAATGTTACACTTCCTAGCGTTTTATTGGGAGACAGGGAAGCCCTGGAGTCACCAATCGCCACCAAAGAGGTTGAATCAGTGATTAAAGCCTTAAAACCTAGAGCCCTGGGCCCGATGGATTCTCCCCTAAATTCTATACAATTATCAAAACACTCCTCACGGGTCCTCTCACTGAGATCTTTAACTCTTTCCGAGAGACGGGCACTATAACCCCGTCTATGCAGGAAGCTATAACCATCTTGTTATTAAAACCTGGAAAAGAGTCAGGTGACTGTGCTTCGTCCAGGGCGATTTCCTTGCTCAATATTGATGCAAGTATTTATTCCAAAATCCTGCCAAATAGACTAGAAAATGTTCTCCCCAAGGTTTTTGATGCCAAGCAGACAGGCTTTATACTGGGAAGGAGCACTGGGGACAATTTTCGTAGGGTCATCAACTTGGTAGACATAGCAAAGTTCGAACATCGCAGTCTAGCCTTATTAACACTGGCCGCAACTGAAGCCTTTGATAGGGTAAATTGGGCATTTGTGTGCCTGACCCTAGAGGCATTTTGACTCGGCCCAATATTCTCCAAAATGCTCCTTGAAAATTATAGTTCACTGAAAACCATTCTGAGGGTAAACAAAAACTTTTCGGCCCCCATTCGGCTTTCATGTGGTACCCATCAAGGGTGGCCGCTCTCCCCATTGATTTTTCCTTTAATTATGGAACCCCTAGCCCAACGAATCACAGAAATTCCTCCATTGAAGGGATGACAGTGAAGGGCGACCAATATAATATATTTCTTTATGCGGATGACATAATGCTCTCCCTTCCTAACTGCCGATCCTCCTTCACGAAGGCTCTTACGGATTTGGAGCGTTTTGGACAAGTGGCAGTCTTTGCCGTTTATTATCCCAAGTCAGGATCCCTAGAGGTTGGGCTATCCGTAGAAGAGATTAGTGCTCTTCAATGCATTTACCCATTGGAATGGAGCACCACATCAACCAAATACCTAGGGGTATACATAGTAGCAAACCCAAAGGATTTATATGCAGCTAATTTCCCCCGTCGTTTTGGTGACTTGGAATCTGGCCTCAAGAGATGGACAACCCGAGAGATCTCACTCATGGGGAGGATCACGGCATACAAAATGAGCCTGCTCCCTAGATTGCTGTGTCTATGTTCGGCTCTCCCAGTGGGGATCCCCCTGAAAGCACTCCTTCAGCTACAAAGACCTGACTGGGTTTATCTGAAATAGGGGAAAACCACCAATAGCAAAGAAGGTGATGATGGGCGATGCCAAATGGGGAGGGATGGGTGTCCTCAATCTGTGCAACTATTATGCCGCAGCACAACTGGCGAATATGCTGACTTGGTACCACCCCACAAACCCCCGAAATAGGTCTCTATTGAACAATCCAAGGCCCTCCCCCCTCTCAGCTCCTTGCTATATATTGCACAGACTGGGGGTAAGAACTGGACAGACCTTCTCTCGTCCACTAGAACCACATTGAGAATTTGGCAGTGGGCATTAAAAAGAAAAGGGACCCACAAGGGAGTAAGCCCTCTCCCCAGACTTTCAAAATCCGAACTTCTCCCCAGGCCTTTGCCCGGCTAATTTCAAATACTGGATTCGGGGAGGGCTGCACAAGGTCTCATAACTCTACGAGAATGGCGCAGCGCTCACCTTTGAAAAATGCAAAGATAGGTTTGCCCTGAAGGAATCGGACAGATTTTCCTACGCACCAATCCGCCACTGGATTGCCCGCCCACTCACCAAGCATGGGGCCACACGGGAACGTACCTCCTAGAACTCATGCTGCAGGATGGCCCTGAAGGTGGAGACATTTTGAGTCTATATAAGCTACTGCAAGAAGACATGTTGACCCTCCAACCTAAATACATGGCACTTTGGGAGGCCGACTTGGGCCATCCCATTGAAGACCAAACATGGGTGGAAATCTGGTCTAGGATCAAAGCAGCCTCCAGATGTGTGAAAAATAAAGAATGTACACTCAAATTGTTATACAGGTGGTACCTCCCGCCAGAATGTCTGTACCACTTTGAGAAGTCACTGGACCCGACATGCTGGAGGAAATGTGGGATGCGGGGTTCATTTTTTCACATGTTGTTGGATTATCCACTGGCACGCTCCTTCTGAGATTCGGTAATCAAGGCAATTGAGGCCATTACCAAGGTAACCCTACCTATGGAACCGGAAGTAATAATGCTGGGGACTCCAATCCCAGAGAAATACCCTAGAACTGGTCCTGCTGCAACGCTAATCACCCAACTCCTCCTAGCTGCGGAAATCACATGAAGGACAGTTGCTACCACTCTGGTGGGTTTAGATCTGGGGCATTCTGGTAGCAGAAAAGGTCACAGCAGCTAAGAAGGGTACTTGTCATCGCTTCACCAACGTTTGGTCAGCAATTTTGGATTATGAGCAGGACTGACCAGCACAGACATTTCAACGACAGTTGGTGAAACTCTTTCTAAGGACTGCCTAGTGCTCTTCACCCCCCCATCCCAGGACAGTAGGAAAACATTCCCACCTGGGGATGACGGCTGGAGGAGCTGGGGTGGACGAGGAAGGAGAGAAGGAGGGAAGGGGGGAGAGTGATGCCTGAAGCTACTGTATAGCAATACTGATGCCATGTTCTACCACTGTATGATTGATGGATAATCTGACAGTTTAAATAAAGTTATTAAAAAAAAGAAATGAGAATGAGGTGTGCAATCTGCAGTTTGTATGTCTGATGTGGTAACAAGGCTGCGGCGGTGCCATGTGGGCACGCAGCAGCGAAGTAACATCTGAACATTATCACAGTCATATCCGTCCTGGAATCTGCTGTGTTGAAATGTAACAGTTGTTTGCTGGATCATTGTGGACGTGCTGTTTGAAGGTGTTTGCTGAAGTGCCTCTCCCCCCATGAGTTTTGCCATCTTTGGGCTGCCTCTAGCAAATCTCTGAAGATTGTCCCTGACTGTACCCTAAGCAAATATACTGAGGATCTTACTACGTGCGCCAGGATATTCAAAAACTTGTTTTTATCCTTTAGAAACAGGTGCATTTACCTGACAGGCAACCTTCTGTCTGTGGATTTTCAAACCTGCCACTTAAAGTTGCTACAACCTGGATAACTAGAGACTGATCCATGTCCTCCCAGAAGCCTCAAATTATGACAGGGTTCTTGGACACCTAGGTCAAAGCACTGATTTTGCATTGGAAAATTGAATGGCACAGCACAGCTACTAAAGCAAGGGTCAGCAACCTTTGGATCCCTAGATGTTCTGGATTACAGCTCCCTTCAACCCTATGGAGCCAACTTAGTGATGAGAAATCATGGGAGTTGTAGTCCAGAACATTGAACGAGCCCCGGGTTACAGAACGCTGTACATAAGGCATTGGATCCACTCATTGATTTAAGCACTGTTAGGGAGAATTCTCATTCATGGCTAATTTCCCTCACCTAGTGAGTCCCTCAGAAGCTTTGCTGGATTTTGGGGGTTTATTTTTTTCCACCTGGTAAGAGTGTGAGCCTGTTTCCCACTCTTACATGTCTTTTGCCATGTGTATTTCTACTTTTTGTGTGATCTTTGGCTCTGGAGCCACACCACTCCATGAGCCCCAGTTTTTGTGTGTGTTCCACAGCACCTTCAGTGCATTAACACCAGGTTGTCTTTGAGACTTCACACTGACTCCATTTTTCTGGGGCTGACTACTGTCCCCCAGAAACCTGTAAAGTTGCCATTAACTTTAGGCAGTCACTTTAAACTACAGACCCAGTACACCCCATCTTTCATGGAGTATGTGAAGGGTTAATTTCTACCCTTTTTTGTCTGTGCCTCTCTGAGCTTTATTTTGCTCTTTTAACATTTAGACTTGGCTGGTGGCAGTGGTATCTACCCTAACTTTTCTACCGCGATTATACTATATAAACGTGATACTGTTCCAGGCTATTGTATTAGCCTCGTACATAAACCCGCTTGCCCAAATCATTTTAATTTCGGCTCCGGTCGGGTTTAGTCACCATTTCTTTTTGTTAAAGTCCTTTGTGTGTTTTACTGTGTGCGGCAAACCAGGTTTGCCTTCTTTGTTCACTGTCTTTTGGCAGGCTTCTAATAAGAAGCTCTTCTTTGGCGCCTGGGTGTCTAGGCGGGCTGAATGTGAGGGAGGGGTGTAGTCACCCCCTGCACAGGGTCTCCTTGGAGACCCAAGGCGCACTTTGTATTGATTGGCTGAGGTGGTTGTCCGGGCCGGACAACCCTCCTGCTGAGTGATTGACAGCCAGACTGTGTGAATGGGGGATTTTCGCATAGAAGGCAGGACTCCTGGGCTGGAAGTCAGAGTCGCCACTGGAATTGCAAGGAACTGAAGAGAAGCGGAGAAGAAGACGGCTGCTGCAACTCCCGAGTCCCAATGAAGCCCTGCTGCAGTCCTGAGCTATCTACCCTTCAACGACAAGAGAAGATCCAGTCCGGAGTCTTCTTCCCTTGAGCCTGGTGGGATCAACCAGCTCACCTTCCACAGCCAGAGGATCCTCTTCGTGGTCAAAATCACTGCACACTGCTGTAGTGGTCCGGAT
Organism: Ambystoma mexicanum; assembly: GCF_040938575.1. Lineage (NCBI taxonomy): Eukaryota > Metazoa > Chordata > Amphibia > Caudata > Ambystomatidae > Ambystoma > Ambystoma mexicanum. The sequence goes on from NC_090932.1 coordinate 1,558,589,413, forward strand.
AGCCATCTGAAGAGCCTCTCCTGTTTTAAAGGAGCACACATTTGTTTCAACGTTGTTTCGACTCTGCTGGTATCATCCCTGGGTAGTGCAGATCGCTCCAGACGTCCTCCTTCTTGTCCCCACGACTGAAGCTCCAGGAACCGTGAGTCTACAGGAACTACCAGGAACAACTGCTGTGGCACCAGCTCTTCTTCATACGAATAAGGTACTGTGTCCGACTTCGAGGAACTAGGGTGAACCCTTTTCTCCTCACTAAAGACTTGTCCTTTTCTTCCTTCCCTCTTATAACTTTTGCCTCCTCTTCTGACAATATCTAAGTACTCCTGGCAATCTCGAATCGTGAACTGTTCTAACCGTGTGATCCTCGGCAACAGGAACCCTGTTCCACTTGACACTGGAGCAGGCCTATTGACTTTTATCTTCTTGTTAGAAAATGCCCTCTGATTCTTTCTGCCTTGACAAAAGTATTGCCTATGATTTTTATCCCCAACTCTCTTGTGTTAATTCATGTGCTAAGTGTGTTTGACTACGGTCACATTTATTTCCGCGGGTACACTTATCTTTAGTAAGACTGAACTTTTATTACTGTCAAAAAGTGATCGCATATGTACTCCCGGTAACGTCTTTGTTTCATAACACCGGTCTGTCAAATCCTAAGCTACTTACCTTGAATTGTTCTGCACAAGGGGAATTGGTTGTGTGTAGTGTATTTGAAGTGTGGTTTTATTTTACTAGAAGTGAAGTGTTTTGTGAACAGATGGTTTAAAAATAAATGTAATTATATTTTTTAGCACAAAATAGGCAGTAGTTGTTTTATTAAAAAATATTTATTTCTAGGTCTGAGTCCCTAATGATAGCTTTCTTGCCCTGTGTGTGAATAACTCATACCCCCATAGTGTCGCACACCCGTGCCTAGTTGGCGATGGTGTGCCGCCTACAAAGGTATGGGAATCCTTGCCCTCAACTCTCTCACTACTTTCCTCAGTCTAAATATTAGGTGCACATTACGTGGTGGTCGGTGTCTTCATTTATTATTACCGCCCTCAGTCTATGGCCCTCATTACGACCCTGGCGGAAATCGAAAAACGATGGCGGAAATGCAATACCGCCATCGAATAGCGCTCGGTGCGATTATGACCCGTCACCGTAAAGTACGATGCCATTAGCGACACCGTAGTGAACGCCAACGCTAACTGCACCAAGTACGCGCACGCGCGCCATGCCAAACCGTAATTACCACCATGGGGCAACGGTACGCGAATTCTGACCCTAGCGGACATGTACCTAACGCCATCAAGCATGGCGGAAAGTACCATTCCGCCATGGTGAGAAGTACGGCATCGCGAATCAACCGTAAACGGCCCTACTGAGTGCCTGTACACCACTCCCTGGCCACATTGCACAACTCCTCGTAGGTGCAATGAAGTCACACAATGCAACCAGTGAAATGTACAAGTCACCCATGCATGCCAACGAACAAATGAATCCAGGGGCTCCAAGTGCCATGTGAGTGGGCATCCATATTTGCCATGGCACCATTGCCGCACTGATGCAGCACAGGCATGTGAAGGTTCAAGTACAGCAACATGAGCAGAAAAATGAGACAAACAAAAACAGGCCCCCCCATCGACTGACACCAGTGTAAGGCAACATTCAAAGCAGTATCCTGAGTGAGACTGCACCAGCCCTGTACTCCTGCCAGTGAACAAACCAACCATCAGCATAAGCATGTACCACACAAGTTGGCAGAGTGACAGAGCAGCCAGGCTCATCTCAAGAGGGGCCAATGGGAGCTGCAGGGCCAGATGGCACGAATACAGAAGCTATTCCAATGGACATGACCTCAGTCTCCCTCCAAGAAACGCACGCAAACACAGGCACCTGTGACCAGCCATAGTCTGATAATCACATCATTCCACCAATCCACCTGGCTGACCGGCATCTGTTACACAAAAGCTAATCCCCCGCCCCTGAGCATGACATCATTAAAACAGTCATAATGGCAGGCCCCATCCCTGACCTCACTGGGCTTCGTAGGCAAACGCGGCCAGTACAGTACCACGCAACTATACTCAGAAGCCGGAACCCAATGCAGATCTCCTCACAATACACCGCTCCACAAATAGGAATATGCTACATTACTTGCAAAGAATAACGCTACACGGTTAATATCAGAATAGAAGTTTAATGCACCACAAAATCACCAAGCCCATACAGCCATTAGGTCATGAACTCCAAAATACATTCCAGTATTGTGGGCTGCATCCGCAATAAATGACCAGCTTCTGCTTGTGTGACGCCCTGTTCCTTCATGGTACACAGGGGCTACATTCACGTTCAAAAAGGCAACATGGAAGCGCCTAGAACCGCAGGGCCGTCCCATTAGGTAGGCACTAGTCCAGCTGAAAGGTCGATATGTTGCTCCTAGCCACTAGTACTGCGTAAGGGCATGTGGCCCATTGGCGATCGTCCCATAAGATCGTAATGGTGCTCCACTGATTAACACGAAGCAGCAGGTGTCGGGAGTAAAAGCCATCTGCAGGAGTGGCATACAGATGGCAGCGGCAAAAGGGGAGGAGATACCTGTCACCCAAATGAAATGAAAAAGAATAGTATGGCCATCAGAACTTCATTTGTATTACTCACTTCAATGATCACACTAAATCTACAGCCATATGCATGCTAGCCCACTCAAAAGGATTATTCCCACCCAAAAATCACTTGCGAATCACAACTATAAAAATCGAGGTGAAAACACTATTACAAACGAGTGTTTGTGTGCATGCGTCTGTTAAGACAGAATCCATTAGATGGGATTAGTAACGTGCATAGACACAAGTGTTTGAAGGCGCGTCGAGACAGGGAGGGTTCAACAAGGGCAGAAAGACGATGGTCCCACTATGGCAGCTCTGCATCACATAGCGCAGGGGAGGTGGATAGATTCCAAAAAGCCCTGTACATGGCAAACTCTCCATCAAATCATCTGTCCATGCATCCATACATCATTCCCTCATCCCGGTATGAAAACGCCTGATTATTTACTCACATAACATGTGAAATTTCCATTGAGTCTGTGCGTAATGCAGTCTGCAAAATCCACTGTGCTCCAGCCCGGAATTCTAGTGTTGTGAAGTAACATGAATTTGGGAACGTCCTGCCTTATCGTCCACTACGCTATTGCGCATCCCATACTATTCATATCAATCATAGCATTCTCGCCATGGCCCCTGTCCCAAGGACATTAAACAATAGAACTTTATATCTGCAGTCAGACCTGTGGGCGTCTCCTCGCCGCTAGCTGAAAACCGAAAACGCTGTCCTTCGAATTCCTCATTTGCAACATCACGTCGAAAAGGCATCTGTGACCGCTTGAAATCACAAATTCATCCATGTAGTGCGGCAATGTGTGAAAATGCAAACTGGCTTCACTCACAAATGGGACGCCCCGCCCGTCGGTGAACCGCGGTACAGTGCTGCATGAGGGTCCACCGTTAATCGAGTACTAAATTCCACTGACCCTTCACAAGTTTGTTCACGACTGCAAAGATAGTATGTGAAGCAATGGGACCATAGCAGAATGAACATATGAACCAATATCTCACTGCCATCGGGATGAAATACATGATTGTAATGGCAAGATGCCATGCGTCGAATTGCAGCGTTGTGTGCGGGACGTGCTCGCCCAAAGGGGATTGCAGCTTGCACAGGTGGAATGAATCACCACAGGTGGAGGCAATACAGCTTGAAAACACATAAATTGCACACCCAACCCCCTCCCACAACCACACCCACTCCAAAATGCTACCGGCAGGACTAGCGATGTTGGCCTTGGGGGACCTGATAGCACTGCAAGTACTCCAACTTCAAGAAGAAGACGAACGCCAACTACTACAACAACCGGCCGCACAGAGGAGACGCAGGAGGAGGAGGAGGGCAAGGCAGGGCCAGCAAGGCCCGCCAGCACAGCCACTACCACCACGCAGGCAGCCCGCAATCCCACGCCTCCGAGCACATCCGTTCAACCTCACTGCTGAGCAGATCCACACCCTCTACCGTTTGGACCGGGACACCATAACCGCCATTGTGGACATGACACAGGCTGACCTTGTCTGCATGATAGATAGCCCAACCGCCATCCCACCCCTACTGAAGGTGGTGTCTGTACTCCACTCCCTGGCCACAGGCACCTACCAGCACACAGTCGGACAGTTGCATGGCATTTCACAGCCAGTGTTCTCACGGACACTATTGCAAGTGCTCGATGCCCTCCTGAAGCACGCAGACGACTACATCTCTCTACCACGCTCGGAGCAGGAAATTACGAACACAAAAGTGGGATTCCATGCACTTGGCGGCATACCGGGTTGCATTGGTGCCATCGACTACACCCATGTGGAACTGGTCATCCCACATGCCATGGAGGCCCAGTACCGCAACCGAAAACAATTTCATTCTCTTAATGTACAAATGGTGTGTGACTCCAACAGGATCTTTACACATTGTTGTGCCCGATTTCCCGGATCAACCCATGATTCTATGGTCTTGAGGAACTCTACAATACCACGCTACATGGAGCGACACGCAGGGAACAGATCCTGGCTACTCAGTGAGTCTCATTTCATGCATGATAATGTGGGGTATGTGATGCGGCAATGACCTGGCAGGAAGGGGGGGGGGGTGCGTACGTAGCAATGTCTTTATTGTCCACATACAGGTGATGCTGGGTATCCACTGAAGAGATGGCTCCTTACACCACTCCGGAACCCACAGAACCAGCATGAGGAGGACTACAACCATGCCCACTCACGTACCCGTGTAGTCATAGAACAGGCATTCGGCCTACTGAAGACTCGTTTCCGCTGCCTCAGCAGGTCTGGCGGGGCACTCCTGTACCGCCATGAGAAGGTTGCAAAGATGGTCATGGCATGTGTCATGCTACACAACATGTGCGTACGTAGAAATGTGCCCATGCCCCCTGACGCAGAACTGCAAGCACCTGAAGATGGTCATGATGAGGGTGGGGATGTGGCAGCACCTCAAGGAGTCTGCGAGGCACAGGAGGGCCGTGACATTCGTCAGATTCTCATTGATTCATGCTTCTAGCACTCACGCCTGGTGGCTGATACATGGACACGGGACTTGTGGCACTGTGTGTGTCTGGAACATGCACAATATGGACTGTACGCCTATAAAGGCCTCGTACACAAAGATCAATGTCCACACATCTCATTGGATGATCGTGCATTGTTTATGGCATATGTGACATTATGTTACACATCCCATCGACCCGCCACCCAAGTGAGCCCAACACACCCCCTCCACCCTCCTACCTCCCCCCCGAACACCAGTGTCCGAAGATGCTCATTGTCAGTGGGCAGACGCTATTGCAAGCCCCCTCTCCGGGTATCAGGGGCACCCCTGCCTGTGGAGCGCAGGTTCCTCCCAGATCTACGTTGGGGGCTGCCCTGGACGGAACTTGCAACGGATGATGTCTCTGCCTGCTCACGTCCATGCATGTCCCTAAGGGTTTGTGAGAGCTCAGTGAGCACACGGCGCACAGCGGCAAGTTCAGCACATACGTCTTTGGACGTCGCATGCAGTTCCCCCCTCAGGCTCTCGGGCTCTCGGTGCTTCTCTCCATTTGTACTCTCAGGCTCTCTGTGCTTCTCTCCATTTCTGCCCTAAGTGTCTCAGTTGATGTTTCTATGGCTGCCTTAGTACCCCCACATTCATCAGCATGGTCCTTGAGGAGCGTGGCCAGTTGCTGCTGTTGCACGATCACCTGGTCGAGGGACTGTTGCCTCTGCTGTGCCATGGCCATTTGCAGTGGTGTCACAGAGGGGCTGGTCACCTCATGTTGCCTTGCCACAGGGCTTGTGGGGGATGGCCAGTCGTCGTCTTGTGGGTGCCCCTGCGTGGTATCCTCATGGTGTACGGGATGAAACAAACAGGGGGATTGAGACAGGTCATGGATGGATCTTACTTCGACATCCCCGTCTTCTGTGTCGGAGCATGCTGCCATTAATGCAGTGTCACCTATGGTGCTGCTGCCACCAGAAGCAGTGCCTTCTGTGGCATCCATTGGGGGGACCTGTGGTGGTGCTGTTGTGGGCATGCTGGCTGCTGGGGTGCCTGTTGAAGTTCCCTCCTGTGTGCTGCCACTTGATTTGTGCTGCTGCCGTGTCTTGATGCGTGCAGCTGAGGTGGAGGGTCTTTGGCCGTTGGTCTTGGCCCTCTTTGCAGGTGTGCTGGTAGGGGTGTCCTGGAGCTCGTCGTTTGAATCGGACCCTGTGGTGGAGTAAAGGAGGGCGAGCGTTATTAATGGGTCTGTTGAAATTGGAATGGCAATGTATCACATGCATTGGGGTGGTACCTGAGGGTGATTTGGGTCGGGGCCTTGGAGGTGGATTCATTTTTGTGTGGATTGAGGATGCAGTTGTTTTGCAGCCTGCAGTTAGGGTGTGCCTGCTGCACGTGTAGAGGGTGTTTTTAGGATTTTTAATTATTTATGTATTTAATGTGAGTTTTAAAGTGCGCTATCAGGCCAATGTATGTGGACGTTCTCCTGGACATGTGTTACTGTTGCACTATGTGGACACATGGTACTTCACATGATTGGACATTGTGGATTTAGCATTGTTTTAGTTGGCCCACCTACCGGATTCTTCGGATGTCTGCACTCCTTTCTCCATCCCTCCGACTCCCTCTATACTCTCCATTCCAATGGTGGAGGCACAGATTTCTTCCCAGGGGGTCAACTTGATGGGTGATTCCGATCCTCCCCCGGTAGCTGTGGCAATGTTACGGTTGGCGGATAGTATGCTCCGTATGCGTATCCGCAGGTCGTCCCATCGCTTTCTGCATTGCTGTGGGTTGCGGGGTGCGGTCCCCACCGCACTTACCCGCTGTGCCACCAGGGCCCATATGGCCTTCTTGTTCGCAAGTGCAGTCCTGGTCATTTGCGTCGAGAAGACGACGGTAGCATTCTCCTGGAGGGTCTCTGTAAGCACGGTGAGTTCCTCACGGGAGAAGTGGACCTGCCGCTTGCGGTCGCACGCTTTTTTCGCTACTTTTCCCATTTCTATTGCTTTCACTAGGGTGGATGACGGGTTGGGATGTGTCTCAGGGTAGTATTTTTAATGGTTGTGTGGGAATTCTGATTTTATAGGTGTACGGCGTGCTGTTTCCCGTTCCGGGCCCATGTTTTTGCTTCCGTTTCCGTATATTTACGGTCACCGTACTTTCCGATTGCCGCTCATTACGGTGACCGCTAAGATGGGTGGCGGAATTGCACCTAGGGCGCCGTACGACGGCGGTGAGGGGCGTTTTGGGGACATTTCCGCCATCGCGGACTTTGCACTTCCGCCATGGCGTAGTGCTCGTGCCCGATGGGTCGGAATTAGCCGCACTTTGCTCCGTCGTGCAATGGCGGAAACGCTATTTACGCTATGGCGGTCAGGTCAGTCACTTTCCGCCAGGGTCGTAATGAGGGCCTATGTGTTTTATGGTTAAGATAAAATTGGTTTGACCAAGAGGGTCAAATAAACCGCTAAAGTGAAACAGCTAAAACAGAATTGTTCTATCAATCAATAAGATGACTTAGTATTATTTTGATAGGGTTAAAATGATGTGATATAGTTCTTCGAGCCCATTCCTCAAACTGCTGTAGGGTCTCGGATTTGCGGTCATCAACCTAGCAACTCTTAAAAATAGTCAACCAGTTTCAGCGGTCCTTGTAACTAGCCGCTTTCTTCAGGACGGAGAATCTTGCATTCTCATTGACAAAATGATTTCTTCACATGTCTCCACATCTTGGAGGGTTTTGAGAGGTGCTTTGGGTTACCCACGGGCGTTTTTACTTGTGTCCCGATCCCTGTTGGGTTACAAAAAATGAACAGAGGGGGATTGTAAGTGCGGGATGTTCTGGATTAATAATCAATTTTAGGAACAACCATGCAGGTCAAGGGGTATTACCTGTGGTTACACTTTCTGTTCTCTGGTCGTGGCGGATGCCCCTATGTTCTTGGTGACTTCCTGCGTCAACAACCTGAAGAACAGATAACTTGGTATGTCTTATACTGTACCAACTGTTATACAGACTAGTTGTCAGTGCTTAAATGTGCAGGTTCTGTTCATATTCTGCTGTAATACTTGTAAAGTAGAAACGTCTCAGGTTCTGTGGCTGTTGGGTCTGGATGCTGGATACTTAATTTGTCCAGTCTTCTCCTTGAATTGTTATTGGGTACCTCTGTAGAGTAAAGGCCAAAATAGGAACATTTACTGTTGAATCTTAGAGACTACGAGGTCACAACACATGCAATAACAAACACGAGTGAGTGTTTATTCTGATTACAACATTTTGTGCGTGTTGAGTTCCCGTAAATTTAATTAACTACACTGGCGCCTGACTGTTGTACCAAACAGAATGACACTCACTAGTGACTAAAAGCTATGAGCTATACATTTCGTACATGTAACAAGATGGATTATATGAATGGGCACAGCCTAATGAAACTTGGCTGTTGCCCAATGATACTCATTGTAGCTAGCGTTGTGCATTTCAGTGTGCGTATCGCTCGCTGTCAGATGGATATTTATAAGTAAATTGAGCCTAGTGCTGCTCAATTAGAGTCCATTGCAGCACCCATGTTGCACGAGCAATACGGGTAATTGGACAGAGCATGTGTGCTCTGGCCAACGGTTCAAATTACTACAAGTGTTGCAGCTTATGGTCTCTTACCTGCTGCTCGCTAGATGTTGTCTCTCGCGAACGGGCTGCTTGTAGACTGGCTGCGCTAGCGCCCGCCATCTTGATTTTCGTGTATATGAGCCGTAGTCACATGCAAGTGCGGAACTACAAGTTTCCACAGAGGTGATGGGAAATGTAGTTGCCTCGCTGCCGTCAGCCACAATGGTGTTCGTATATATTTACCGAATCAATACATGATAGCGTGTGGTTAGGGGGCTACAAGTGTAGCTCAGTCGTGGTGAAGATTATAGTTCAAAGGGGCCAACTGTGTGAATGAACCGCACATGAACCAGAAATGTGATAGAAATTGTTACACATGGCTAAAAAAGCCCTGTGTCTTTTAATAGGGCTAACTTTTATTATATACATATAAGATTACTTTGGGCAGTATAGGTACACACATCAGTACCGTTATTCGATATGTTTGCAAAGGCTGTGCTTAGGTACTGTATATAACGCACTATGGAGGTGTGGCACATATATACCCAAGGTAGGCAAAACCTTGTATATATAGGTAGAGCTAATGATGGTAATCTTATTATCGTGAGTGCACCCATATGAGGTGCCGCTAATTTTTCTGCATCCTATGGTGTGTAATAGACTTCTGAATTTAAAATCATTTCGGTGCAAGTGGCTGGTATCTAAAGGGTGCGCCAAGATAAGTGCTCTCTTATGGTTAGGTGTCTCTCAGTCTACTGATAATCTCGATGTAGAATGATAGTGATCATTGCACAGCCAAGGTTTGCCAACAGATATCTTCATTTAAGCCGATCTTATGGCTTTGATGTCTGTAAATCCACATTTGTTCTCTTCGTAATAGCGATGCTGCTATATTGACTCCTCTTTTAGGTAATATCACTTTCTCTAAAATTGTCCATGCTATTTCATTTTCTGAGTGTCCTTTTCTCCTATAATGGTCCACTAGTGGGGCAGTACATCTTTTTGTTCTGATGTTAGATCTGTGTTCACAGTTACGGGTTTTTATAGTTCTTGTAGTCATTACGATGTACCTCATATTGCATGGACAGAGGATTTGGTACACCACATTGGTTGTATTGCAATTTGTGAACATCCTCTGAAAACAAAACCTCCAGAGACCAATACCCTCTGGAACACACCAAGAATGGTGGGACATGCCCTCTGTGGGAACTGCTCAGTGTGCCAACTCACGAAACGTACAACCACAGTAGACATCGGGTGGAAATACCTGTGGGAACAATGGACATTCACAAATTTTAAAAGACACAGGGCTTTTTTAGCCATGTGTAACAATTTCTATCACATTTCTGGTTCATATGCGGCTCATTCACACAGTTGGCCCCTTTGAACTATAATCTCCACCACGACTGAGCTACACTTGTAGCCCCCTACCCACACGTGATTATGTATTGATTCGGTAAATATATACGAACACCATTGTGGCTGACGGCAGCGAGGCAACTACATTTCCCATCACCTCTGTGGAAACTTGTAGTTCCGCACTCGCACGTGACCACAAATGGCTACGACTCATATACACGAAAATCAAGATGGCGGGCGCTAGCGCAGCCAGTCTACAAGCAGCCCGTTCGCGAGAGACAACATCTAGCGTGTAGCAGGTAAGAGACCATAAGCTGCGACACGTGTAGTAATTTGAACCGTTGGCCAGAGCACACATGCTCTGTCCAATATCCTGTATCGCTCGTGCAACATCGGCGCTGCAATGGACTCTAATTGAGCAGCACTAGGCTCAATTTACTTATAAATATCCATCGGACAGCGAGCGATACGCACACTGAAATGCACAACACTAGCTACAATGAGAATCATTGGGCAACATCCAAGTTTCATTAGGCTGTGCCCATTCATATAATCCATCTTGTTACATGTACGAAATGTATAGCTCATAGCTTTTAGTCACTAGTGAGTGTCATTCTGTTTGGTACAACAGTCAGGCGCCAGTGTAGTTAATTAAATTTACGGGAACTCAACACGCACAAAATGTTGTAATCAGAATAAACACTCACTCGTGTTTGTTATTGCATGTGTTGTGACCTCGTAGTCTCTAAGATTCAACAGTAAATGTTCCTGTTTTGGCCTTTAATCTACAGAGGTACCCAATAACAATTCAAGAAGAAGACTGGACAAATTAAGTATCCAGCATCCAGACCCAACAGCCACAGAACCTGAGACGTTTCTACTTTACAGGTATTACAGCAGAATATGAACAGAACCTGTACATTTAAGCACTGACAACTAGTCTGTATAATAGTTGGTACGGTATAAGACATACCAAGTTATCTGTTCTTCAGGTTGTTGACGCAGGAAGTCACCAAGAACATAGGGGCATCCGCCACGACCAGAGAACAGAAAGTGTAACCACAGGTAATACCCCTTGACCTGCATGGTTGTTCCTAAAACTGATTATTAATTCAGAACATCCCGCACTTACAATCCCCCTCTGTCCATTTTTTGTAACTCAACAGGGATCGGGACACAAGTAAAAACGCCCGTGGGTAACCCGAAGCACCTCTCAAAACCCTCCAAGATGTGGAGACATGTGAAGAAATCATTTTGTCAATGAGAATGCAAGATTATCCGTCCTGAAGAAAGCGGCTAGTTACAAGGACCGCCAAAACCGGTTGACTATTTTTAAGAGTTGCTAGGTTGATGACCGCAACTCCGAGACCCTACAGCAGTTTGAGGAATGGGCTCTAAGAACTATATCACATCATTGTAACCCTATCAAAATAATACAAAGTCATCTTAATGATTGATAGAACAATTCTGTTTTAGCTGTTTCACTTTAGCGGTTTATTTGACCCTCTTGGTCAAACCACTTTATCTTAACCATAAGACACATAGGGCCTCATCACGAGCTTGGCGGTAACCCTTAAATCTGGCGGTCGCGCTATTACCACCGGATTTAAGGATCCGCCAAATCAGGGCTTCAGCGGATTTCTCTCCAGCTCTAAGCTGGGGAGAAATCTGCTGAAAATTTGCGCTATTACCGCCGGCGGATTTCCCGCCGGCGGTAAGAGCGCGAAAATTCCCCATTGAGCCCAATGGGGAATGGGGCATTCCCGAATGGGCTCAGTGGGGAATGGGTAATTCAATTACCGGCAAACCTGTGATCCGACGCTAGTAGCGCCGGGGGTTTTGGCGGTAGGGCTAATACCGCTGGTGGTAATACCACCGGCGTTACTGCCCAACTCGTGATGAGGCCAATAGACTGGAGGCAGTAATAATAAATGAAGACACCGACCCTCACGTAATGTGCACCTATTATTTAGACTGAGGAAACTAGTGAGAGAGTTGAAGGCAAGGATTCCCATACCTTTGTAGGCGGCACACCATCGCCAACTAGGCACGGGTGTGTGACAATATGGGGGTATGGGTTATTCACACACAGGGCAAGAAAGCTATCATTAGGGACTCAGACGTAGGAATAAATATGTTTTAATAAAACAACTACTGTCTATTTTGTGCTATAACTGTTTGGGCAAAGACAGATAGTGGAAGCCCAGTGACTCCACTGTCATTACTTATATTTTTTAACCAGAAACCCTGAGTCAGTGTTTGCTTGAGTCACAGTAATTGTAGTCCTTTGTGAAATCTCTACTACTGCTCCTTTGCTCTTGAGATAAGTCTGGCTTCTCAGTCACTGCTACCACTCTTTCTGTGTAGTACAGGCTTGACCCAAGGTGAACTTGTATTACCACTTGCAGTCTTAACTCTGTGCAGTGGTCCCTAAGGGCACTGCATAGGATTCTGCCTAACACTGGTGTACACCCGTGGGATTTTTGAGTATAGTGATTACACTTAGAGTGCTGCTATGACCTAGGGTCAGCTACCCATAAGGCTAAACACCACTATAGTCTAATAACTGAAATAATCATGTAAAATATGGAAAACTACAGTGAGGAGAATCTCTTAAACTACACTGCTGAGGTTTTGAGAACCATGTGTAGAGAACAGAGGCTCCCTGGTAAAGGAAAGAAATCTGAACTGGTTGCTACATTATTGGGAAAACAAAGTCTGGAGAGTGGGTCAGAAGGGCCTACCCCTCCAGCACATGTGGATAATGATGATTCTGATTCTGAGAGTGTTGGTTTAGAAGAAGTAGATGAATCTTTGTTAGGAGATCCTACCACTCCCTTACCTGCTCAGAAACCACAACCTTTGTCCACAGGGACCCCAACAGGTCCTACACTCACTCCTGAATTCATTGCACTTGAGAAAATGAGACGGGAATTAGAAGTGAAACGTATTGAGGCACAAACTGCCATGAAACATCAAGAGTTAAGACTCAGGGAAGTGGAGATGGCTCATGCTTTGGAGATGAAGAAATTGTCTTTGGAAAATGCTTCTCTCCCAGAATATACTAGGATTTCCAGCCCTAAGAGACCCTGTATGCCAAAGGAAATGATTGGAATGTATGAGACTTAACTTGATGTTTTGGATTGGTTAGCAATGTTTGAGTATAATCATGGGATTCAGGGTATCACAGGGAATCAGTTGATTCCTTGGCTTTTCTCTAGGCTTCACCCTGTTGCAAGTGATGCTGTAATGGAGTTGGGGGAGGAGGATAAGCAGGGTTATGAATGTGTGAAGCTAGCTTTAATAGCTAGATTTGGGAAGACCCCTTCCCAGTACCTTAAGAGGTTTAGGACCCTCAAAAAGCATGATGGTACCCCTTGGGCTACCTGGGTGTGTGAATGTTTGAAAAACTTAGATGGTTGGGTTAAGGGTTACAAAGTGAACACTTATGAACGTTTGAAGAATTGTGTTATGTTGGAGTCTATTTATGATGCCTGCTCTTCTGAGCTTAGGCAGCACTTGGCTGATTCAAAGGAAATAGATCCTAAGAAGTTAGCTAAGGCTGCTGACTTGTGGGTTGCCAACAGGGCTACTCACAAGGATTTTGGGGCAACCCAGAAGAAGGATGAGGGAAAGCATCCAAAGAAAGATAACAAGGAGAATTCCAATAATTCCAATCCAAACGAGGGCCACAAACACAACCAGGGTAAGCCACAGGTGAAACGGACTCAGGCTAGTGTACCATCTGGTGCCAAACCAGATGGAGGTCAGAACAACCCTCATTCAATAAAGCATTTGGGAAAGGTTTTGTTTGTGGGTCAACTGACCATGTGAAAGGGGATCCCAGATGTAAGGCTAAACCTTCAGGGGTCCACACTGTCTCCTTAGCCTCCTCTCAGGTGGAAGAAGTACCTATAGCCAGTAGGAACTTTCAGTTACTAGCTGATGAGCCCATGAGAGTCTCGGCTGGTGTTTCTTTAGTGCCCTTGGGTCTTTGGGAACAACAGAACATAGACGTTTATAACTCAATCCCAGATAATACTAAAGAGTATTATAAAGATAGTGTTCTTGTGAATGGTCAGGAGACACCTGCCATCAGAGACACTGGAGCCAGCATAACTGTGGTTGATGAATGTTTTTTCAAGGTAGAGGATGTTGCTAAGGTACCCAAACACCTAACCAAGTTAGCTGGAGGCCCTGTACAAATTGTTCCCCAGTTACCAGCTCTCATTCAGTGTAATGACTGTCAGAATACCTGTTAGTGTGCAAAGTGACGTACCTGGGAGAGTGCTGTTGGGTAATGACCTGAAAACACTTGGAGTTGTGTCTATTACCCCAAGACCTCCCAGCAAAAGGAAGCAGGAGCTTACAAGGTCTGCTAGGGAGAGAACCTTGAGAGACTCTCCTGGGGATTTGATAGAAGAGACTATCACCCCAAGTCCACAGGACCTACTGCTATTGCAAGTAAAAAGGAGACAAAGGGGAAACCCAAGTCTACCAGCAAGAACCCAGCAAGCACTCCTGTGCCTACAAGGACATCGCCAAGACTGTCCAAAATCACACCTGTGACTCCTCCACCAGCTGAAGCTGAGTGTGAGGTTCGACCCTGTTTGGTTCAACTAGATTCTGAGGAATCAGATCTAGAAGAAGATCCTACTCTGGTTGGAGATCTTGACCCTGTTGACCATCCTGAGCTGCAGTCTTTACTGGCGGAAGGTGGACCCAAAAGGGCAGACTTCAGCAGAGGACAAAGAGAGTGTCCTACTCTTGAGGGCATTCACCTACAGGCAGCTTCTCAGCTCGATGGGGAAGAGCCTGGGAAGTATGGGTTGCACTTGGAAGATGGCCTCTTCTACAGTGAACCAACTGAGTCAACCCCGGGGGACTACAAAAGACTTGTAGTACCTCTAGAGAACCATCTCCAGTTCCTACAGTTAGCCCACAAGATACCTTTGTCTGGTTACTTAGGTTTTAAGAAAACCAGGCAAAGGCTCTCTCTTTTCTTCTACTGGCCTTAGATGGGTTCAGAAGTAGACAAATTCTGTAGGAGCTGTCACACTTGCCAAACCTCTGTCAAATGTCAAAAGTAGAGCAAATAATGTGGCACCCTTGGTGCCTCTCCCAGTGGTGGGAGTTTGTCAGAGAGCACCAAAGTATTAACTGAAAAGGATACGGTACTCAAAAGGATACAGGTGGTAGGGTCTTCCGGATCCCTGTTCACACGATTTGATAGTTGTGAAGTCAAGTTAAGACCTTCCAAATGATACAACTCTCTGACTGGTAAAACAGGCAGAGCGATGGATCACTGGAAAGGGCGTGGGTAAGGTATAGGAAGTCAGCCTAGAACAAAATAAAGTATCATAAATAACTGCCCCAACCTGAGTATGATGGAATAGAAAATGACATGAATGCACACACTGACCTTGAGTCTAGGGCAGAAGAATCCAGCAGAGTCTCTTGAGGAAATCCAAGGTAGAACAAACGACAAGGAAGGGAAGATTAGTAAGGGAGACTTATCCCGAACGGAACGAGGCTCACGCTAGATACCGGGTTGATGCACCACAGGATAGCGTCCAAAGTACTGTTCACTGTCACCTTCCAATAATCCTTGAAAAGCTTCCTTCCCACGTAGAGTAAAGTATAGAAATGAATCAATCCCCCTGTTAATATCACAGGTGCAGGAGTTGGAAATAGCGCCCTTTTTATGGTATAAACAAAGTACACGCGGTTCTGTACAGCCGCGAAGAAAATAGCGTGTGCGTGTGGATTTACACGCGATTAGGATTCACGCAGTCCAGGCCAACAGCGCTTGAAGACAAAGTGTGCGTGTGGATTTACACGCGAGCAGGATTCACGCAGTCCAGGCCAACAGCGCTTGAAGACAAAGTGTGCGTGTGGATTTACACGCGAGCAGGATTCACGCAGTCCAGGCCAGCAGCGCTTGAAGACAACATATGCGTGTGGATTTACACGCGAACAAGATTCACGCAGCCCAGGACAGCCGTGTTTGAAGACAACGTGCGCGTGTGGATTTTACACGCGAACAGGATTCACGCAGCCCAGGACAGCCGCGTTTGAAGACAACGTGCGTGTGTGAATTTTACACGCGAGCAGGATTCACGCAGTCCAGGCCAGCAGCGCTTAAAGACAAAGTATGCGTGTGGATTTACACGCGAACAGGATTCACGCAGCCCAGGACAGCCGCGTTTGAAGAAAACGTGCTCGTGTGGATTTACACGCGAGCAGGATTCACGCAGTCCAGCCAGCCGTGCTTGAAGATAGCGTGCGTGTGTGGATTTACACGCAAGCAGGATTCACGCAGTCCAGGCCAGCCGTGCTTGAAGATAGCGTGCGCGTGTGGATTTACACGCGAGCAGGATTCACGCAGTCCAGGCCAACAGCGCTTGAAGATAGCGTGCCCGTGTGGATTTGCACGCGAACAGGATTCACGCAGCCCAGGCCAGCCGCGTTTGAAGACAACGTGCGCATGTGGATTTACACGCAACCAAACAGCTCCAGGAATCAGCGTGTGGCGGAAAACACGCTATAGAAGGCCCAAAAAGTAGCTGTAGTAACCTGCAAGGATGCAGATCGGAGGTTCAGCTACACAACGCCAAATGATTCGATCAGAAGCAGCGAGTGAGGTTTCCACGCTGCTTAAATACGTAATGCCGTAGTTCACGTGATGAAGCAGAATACACGTGAAGTTAGCGACGTGAAAAGTGCAAACGTCGTTTTCCCGGCACGTATCGAACAACCGCCATTTGGAATAGAACGGTCTAGCTGTTCTACGAGCGTAGGAGGTAGGACCACGTCCAGCATGCATGACAGTGCCATCCCCCAAAGGGGCAACCTCTCCCCTTCTTGTGTGAAAACGCTTCAATAAAGCAGGAGCATGAATATTAGAAAGAGGTTCCCAGGACCTATCTTCGGGACCATAGCCCTTCCAGTCCACCAGATAAAACGGCCTACCAGAACGTAGTCTCATATCCAGTATGTCCTGTACCTCGTATTCATCTGAACCCCGCACAGAAATAGCAACAGGCCGTACAGGCAATCTAGTAGCTTCAGAACATGGCTTAATGAGTGACACGTGGAATACGGGATGCACTCGCCATCGTTGTGGCAAAGCCAGACGGACAGCAGCCGGATTAATTACTTGGAGCACTACATACGGACCAATGTATTTAGGCAATAATTTCTTTTTGCCTGGAATTCTCAAGTTCTTAGTGGACAGCCATACTTTCATACCAGCCTTGTAGACAGGTGCGGGTACTCTATGAGCATCGGCATAGAACTTGTCGCGTCTTTTAGCCTGCTCCAATTGCTGCTTCACTTTCCTCTGTAATTTCTTCAGACCACGAAAAGTACGGCCTGCGGCAGGAGTATCCAAAGACAAGCTGGAATCCAAAGGTATTGATCGGGGGTGTTGTCCATAAAGCGCATAGAACGGTGAAGTGCCTATGGCACTATGATAGGAGTTGTTATAGGCGAATTCAGCTGCCGGCAGGACCGTGAGCCAATCCGATTGGTACTGCAGACACAGACACCGCAGATATTGTTCCATAGTGCAGTTGACTCTTTCGGTCTGTCCATCAGTTTGAGGGTGATAAGCACTGGACATTCTATCATCAATCAGTAATGCAGATGTTAGTGCTCTCCAAAAGCGTGACGCAAACTGTGAGCCCCTGTCCGTAATGATTACTGACGGTAGACCAAAGAAACGAAATATATGTTGGATGAATAGGTCAGCCAGAACAGCAGCGGTTGGTAAACCAATACAGGGAATATAAAGAGCCAATTTAGTGAAATAATCCACTACAACCCATATGGTATCGTACTCCTGGTTTGGTGAGAGTTCTACCACAAAGTCCATAGATATCATGTCCCATGGTTTGTTAGGGACAGGTAGGGACTGGAGTAAGCCCACTGGTTTACCAGGAGTGTTTTTACATTGGATGCATACAGAACAAGTTGATACATGATCTATGACATCTTTTGACATGGATGGCCACCAGCACCATCTTTTGAGCAGTTCTAGTGTTTTCTTCCGTCCAGGATGGGCTGCGATAAAGGAATCATGATTCCACTTGAGGGCTTTATTCCGCGTTGAAGACGTCGGTAGGTAAAGCACTCCTTGTGTGAATGGTAAACCGTTATGTACGTCCAGATTCATATCCTGGATAACTTGTGGATGTTTTTTCACCCACTCTTGTACTTCGGTTTTTAAGGATGGTTGAACATAACAACTACATATTACATGATCTGCCAACAACTGATTTTGTACTTGTGCTTCTTCCTTCGCCTCTTCACTCATACGGGACAACGCGTCCGACTTAACGTGTTCTCGGGCAGGACGATATGTGACCTGGAAATCGTATTGGGAAAAAAAGACATGCCATCTGGCCTGTCGGGCCGTAAGGCATTTCATAGATTTGAATGCTTGAAGATTTCTATGGTCAGAGTACACCAACACCTGATGTTTGGCCCCAAGAAGATGATGACGCCATTCTCGGAAGGCATCCTTGATAGCCAGCAATTCCCGCTCAGTGACGGTGTAGTTTCGTTCATATGGGGTAAGTTTGCGAGAGAAGAAAGCCACTGGGTGCTCCTCCTTGGTTTCTGTGCAAACTTGTGAGAGTACCGCTCCAGTAGCGACACTGGAAGCATCCGCTTCAACGATAAACTGGCGATCTGGATCTGGATGTTGAAGCACGGGTGCAGTGGTAAATGCTTCCTTCAACTTTTCGAATGATGCTTGGGCATTTTGGTTCCAACAGAAAGGAACTTTAGAACTAGTTAAAGCCGTCAAAGGAGCTACTGTTTTGGAGAAGGAATGAATAAATCTGCGATAAAAATTCGCAAAGCCTAAGAAAGACTGTAATGACTTGACATTGTGCGGAATAGGCCAATTCAATATGGCCTTCACCTTGGAACGGCTCATTCGAGCACCTAGATTGGTAATGTCATAACCCAGGAATTCCACTTCCTGTGAATGAAAGACGCATTTCTCGGCTTTCACATAAAGAAGGTTCTCCCTGAGTCTTTGTAGGACTGTAGAAACGTGTTTGACGTGTTCCGAAAAAGATGATGAATAGATCAGAATGTCATCCAGATAAATCACCACAAACTGGTCCATTATGTCCCTGAATATATAATTCATGAAGAATTGAAAAGTGGCGGGAGCGTTGCACAGACCAAAAGGCATCACCAAATACTCGTAAAGACCATACCGTGTCTTGAAAGCGGTCTTCCATTCGTCGCCTTCACGAATGCGAACTAAATTGTATGCTCCTCGCAAGTCCAATTTGGTGAAGTAACTGGAAGTTCCTAATTGATCCAATAGAACGTTTATCAGTGGTAAAGGATGTTGGTTTTTTATGGTGATGTCGTTAAGTGCCCTGTAATCAATGCAAGGCCTTAGATCTCCCTCTTTCTTCGGAACAAAGAATAGAGGAGACGCAGCAGGTGATTGTGATGGCCGTATGAAACCCATCGCTAAAGCTTTGTCAATGTATTCTTTCAACACAACGTCTTCTTTTGGGGTCAGTGAATATAAACAACCTGTAGGGATTTTGGCACCAGGAATCAATTCAATAGGACAGTCGTACTGTCGATGGGGAGGCAATTGTTCTGCCTGGCCTTTATCAAAGACATCAGCATACTCAGTGTATTCGCATGGTATGGTAGTGTCGCTTTGATGTACCACGCTGATAGTTGAAGCTCCCCCCATAGAGGCCAATATGTGTTGCTTGTTTGACACCTCCTGACTGGTAAAGCAATGTTCATTGCAATGAATCGAAGGATACTGGAGCAATCCCGAAACCCAGTCAACGCCGGGATTATGAAGGGTTAACCATGCAAGACCAAGTATGATTTCGTACTGCGGAGCATCTATGACATCGAAGATGATTTCTTCCGAATGGTTATTCGATAATGTCATCTGAACAGATACCGTCTCCTGGGTTACCATACCAGAAGTCAAAACAGATCCGTCCACGGTATTAACCGTTTCAGGTTTGTTTTTGTTTACAAGGGGTATGGAACAGTTCTTGGCATATGGGATGTCTATGTAATTGTTGGTGGCTCCGGAATCAACCATGGCCTTGGAAACCAATTCTCGTTCATCACAACGTAACGTCACCTCAACAATTACGGGTGCGTGTTTAGGAATGGTACTGGAGTCCGATGAAACACTCGACATAGAGACTCCTGCTATTGTCGAGTTTTGGCGTTTCCCGAACGCTTGATGGGTTTTTTAGGACATGTCGCCAATAAATGCTCGGATGAACCGCAATACATACATAAATGGTTCTTTCTTCGGTTCTCTCGTTCTGCATTGGACAACCTGCCTCTCACGGCGCCAATCTGCATGGGTTCGGGGTCGTTCGAGAGGACTGCCGGTGTCTCTGAACGCCCCGAGGCTTGCATGAAGGGCTTTTTCTCTCCTTTCCGAGCATTCCTTCGGGCATCGATTTGTAGAACCAAATCGAGCAACTCTGTGAATCCCGTAGGAACCACCGGAACTGTAGATAAGGCATCTTTCAGTTCTTCTGAAAGACCCTTGTAGAAAACAGCCGTTTTCTTGCCGTCAGGCCATTGAGTTTCGGCTGTTAGTTGATTGAACCGGGCAATGTAAGGCAAAAGAGGTTGATTGCCTTGTTGTAGATTAAGTAACTCCAGATCCATGGCTTGAGTAGCATAACGCATGTCAAAGACTTTACTCATAGCAGCCAAGAGATCGACACAGTCGTACAACAAAGGGCTATTTGTTTCCAACAAAGGGTTAGCCCAAGCAGCAGCTGTGCCCCCTAAATGGGAAAGCACGAATGCTGCTTTTGTGGTTAGGTCAGGAAAAGATGTAGGACGGCAAAGAAAATGGTGTCGGCACTGATTAACGAAGGTTCTATAGGTTTTGGGATCACCAGTGAACCGTTCCGGAGGGGCCAAGGGAAACTGAGTGGGCATAACCACATTAATAGTTTCCTGTGGGGGTGTCATAGTCCCAGATCCAGATGCAGTGGCCATTGGAACCTGTGCTCCCTGAGGACTACCGTGCATGGCGTCTTGCATAACGTCCATACGGTGCCGTAACATGTCCTGTGCCGTAACCATTTCATTTCTCAAATCGCTGATCAACTGAGTCAAAACAGCTAAAGGATCCGTACCCTCCATGGCTTCTGATTCTGTCAGAGAGCACCAAAGTATTAACTGAAAAGGATACGGTACTCAAAAGGATACAGGTGGTAGGGTCTTCCGGATCCCTGTTCACACGATTTGATAGTTGTGAAGTCAAGTTAAGACCTTCCAAATGATACAACTCTCTGACTGGTAAAACAGGCAGAGCGATGGATCACTGGAAAGGGCGTGGGTAAGGTATAGGGTCATGATCTCTGCTTCCAAAAGATCAGGACTTGCCCGACTCCCTTTGAAGCAGACCCATAACCCCGGTTCCGAGTGCCAGCCAGTCCCAATTGGGACCTTTTGGACCCTGTCCTGGCGCCAGTGGCACCAGGCTCATAAAGATGCCCAGTCCCAGCGCTGGAAGCGCCGGGCTCATAATGCTTGGGTGGACTTACCTGCAGCAGACCATGCTGCTTACTTACCTGCCAGTTGAACCCCTGATCCTCTTCTGTTTGGGACTACTTTTCCTGTTGGGTGGGGCAGGAGCCACTCCCTAGGTTCAGAACACTGGAACTCTTCTGGAAAGCAGGAACTCTTTTCTTACCTAGGCGTGGCTGTGGAAGGAGACACCTAAGCACTACAGGAGGCTATTTAAACCACACCCAATGGATGAATCTTGCTTTGTGTTATTCTGCATTCTCTGCAGCAGAACGCTCATCGTGTCTTCTGCTTCTGATCCTGGGCCTAAGGGAACAAAGGCTTACCATCCTGGAATCCAGTCTTCAGCAGCACCTGTAAAGACAAAGAAAGAACAGGTTAGCACTACGGTCTTCAGTGGCAGCGCATCTCTTACCTGGTCCATCGGCTGTCACCAACGCCTCGCGCTGCATTCCGGCATCTGAAAGACAAAGGCTTACCTACTCTTCGCATGCTCCGGAGGTCTTCGCACTGCATTCCAGCATCTGAAAGACAAAAGCTTACCGGCTCTTCGCATGCTCCGGAGGCCTTCGGCGCTGCATCCCGCATCTGAAAGATAAAAGAAGGTGCGTTTAAAGACATTGGGCAACTTTATTACTCACGTGCCATTACTCCTTCCCACGCCGAATCCAATGGGTATTCCAGCACCCTTCAGCTTCTCTAAAGCTCCGAACTTGTACCTGCAAGATAAAAGGGACAGTTAGTGCGCATCGTGAAGCAGGCTACAAGCGCTTACTTACGTGCTTCCAGGCGCTTCTATTCCTCACGCGGGTTCGATCCTCAACTCTCATCAGCCCGCCATCCGCCATCGCCGGAACCCTGCAAAACAAGAGATATCATTACAAAAGACTTTTAAGACATTTGAAGTGCCCAGAATTTACCGTTCGTGCAGTTAACGACGGACAGCAGTCCTCTGAGGTCAAGCGGCCTGCACCCTTATCCAGTGAAGAAACTGGTTACGGCACCCTGCCCCGAGGCAGATGGAGAGCTCGGCGTTCACTTACCTAAGACATCTTACTCTTCAAGTCAGACATACAGTGCACAGAGGTCCAGCCCAAAGAGCCAACCTTGTGTTACACATCACCTTTGAAGATACGGCATTCACCCAGTCAAGACCGGCGCCTCTGCGGGAATCAGGTGAGCGTTACAGAACACAAAGCCTACCGCAAAACTCCGACCCAGGCGCTATGGAAACCTCGGATACCGACCAGCTAGCCCAGTTACTTGGGGAACTAAGAGCAGAAGTGCATGCAGCCCGTCAGGAAACGAATGCTCTAAGAAGGGAACTGATTATTTCCAAGGAGCGAACAGACGATCTCGCTAGACAATTGCTACAGTCACAAGCCGGACAAACTCCGTTACCCGCATCAGGGGCAAATCTTCCTTCAACATCCTCTACGAACCCAGTGC
This sequence comes from Ambystoma mexicanum, assembly GCF_040938575.1. Classification (NCBI taxonomy): domain Eukaryota; kingdom Metazoa; phylum Chordata; class Amphibia; order Caudata; family Ambystomatidae; genus Ambystoma; species Ambystoma mexicanum. The sequence continues at coordinate 1,558,612,472 of NC_090932.1, forward strand.
AGATCAACCTACCTGGGAATGTACCTCTGGCTCCGCCCGAACGATTTTCTGGTGACCCAAAGAGGTTTGCAGTATTTATTAATCAGTGCCGGTTGCACTTCTTATGCCGGCCAGCAGCCTTTCCAACTGATCAAGCTAAGGTAGCTTTCGTGCTTTCGTACCTTAGTGGCAATGCGGCAGACTGGTCGATTCCTCTAGTTAATCAAGATGATCCGGTTCTCCATGATTTTCAAGCTTTTCAGCTCAGTATGGAAAAACTGTTTGCAAGACATTCACAGGGGCAGGCCTTGGACAATGAGCTCCTTTCATTGCGACAGGGTAATGAAGACCTTTTGGCTTATATTGCGTCTTTCAACAGACTGATAGTGGAAACTCGATGGCATGAGGACAAAAGGATTACGCTGTTTTATAGAGGTCTACGTGGAGAGCTCAAAGATGTGTTAGCCCAAGTAGTGAATCCCCCGCAAGACTGTTCGGACTATATTGACTTAGTCGTTCAAATTGACCACAGACTGCAGAACAGGAAGGCCGATCGTTCCAAGTTTGATGCTCGAGTATTTTCCAAACCACCAACTCCTACCAAAGGAGTAGACTCCGGGGAACCCATGCAAATAGGGGGCCTGAAAGGACCACTAACACAAAAGGAGCGGGAAAGGAGAAAACAGCTGCAATTATGCCTCTATTGCAGAAACTCGGGGCACTTTCTTCGAGACTGTCCGGTGAAACCAGCCAAGAAGGCAGTAGGAGCTGCAGTTACCAGGGTCACAAACTCTGAGCAGGGAAACGACCTCGCCCGACAAGAATAGAGGTCCTCTTGCCGAGCGTTAAAACCAGTTCAGTGACCTCGCATTTCGTGATACCTATGGTCCTCATTAGCCCTGAACATCCGGATCGATTACATGCGATTGAAGCTTACGTCGACAGCGGTGCCATCGGCAATTATGTGGATCATGAAATGGTTTTGAGGATGAATCTGACTCTTTGTCCAAAGGCTGTAAAGGACGTCATTACTACGGTGGATGGTACGGAGATAGCCTCCGGACCAGTAACGCATACCACCCAAGAAGTGACGCTAGTAAGTCAAGATGGACACCATGAGAAGATCGTGTTCGATGTGATCAAGGCCCCTCAGTTCCAGATTATTCTAGGAATTCCTTGGTTAGAGAAGCACAATCCTCAGATCGATTGGCGAGCAAGAACGTTTCAGTTTCCAGAATGTGTCTCTACTTGTCACCCTCGACCTGGTGTTGCACTGGCAGCAATTTCCTCGGAGGCTCCCCAGTTACCTCCTGAATACCTAGAATTCCAAGATGTTTTCCGGAAGGATCAGGCTAACTCTCTACCTCCTCATAGGTCTTATGACTGCCAGATAGACCTGATACCTGGATCTACTCCTCCTTGTAGTAGAATTTATGCCCTCACCGAGCCTGAGAATCTTCACCTCCGACAATACCTGGATCAATACCTAGCGAATGGGTTTATTCGTCCTTCCAAGTCCCCTGCTTCCTCAGCTTTGTTCTTCGTTCCAAAAAAAGAAGGGGACCTTAGAACTTGTATAGATTATCGTGCCCTGAACCAGATCACCGTTAAGAATAGATATCCGTTACCTTTGATCCCTGAACTCCTGGACCAAGTCAGAAAAGCATGCATATGTACAAAGCTGGATCTTAGAGGAGCCTACCACTTGGTACGAGTAAAAGAGGGCGATGAATGGAAGACGGCCTTCCGCACCAAGTATGGGCTATTTGAATATCAGGTCATGCCCTTCGGACTTTGCAATGCCCCAGCCGCCTTTCAATATTTTATGAACGATGTCCTCAGAGAGCTCATAGATGTGTGTGTTGTTGTTCACATTGACGACATCCTCGTTTATTCTTCATCGGAAACTGAACATCGGAAACACGTGAAAATGGTCCTCGAGAGATTGCGTCAACGCAAACTTTTCGCTAAGTTGGAAAAATGTGTTTTCAACGTGACTGAAGTTGAATTCTTGGGATTCATATTATCACCTAGCGGAGTGCGTATGGATTCAAAGAAGGTCGATGCAATTCTCAAATGGCCATCGCCATCCTCCGTAAAAGGTGTTCAAAGCATGTTAGGCTTCGCTAACTTTTACCGCAGGTTTATCCCCGAATTCTCTCGAATAGTCCAGCCCATCACCGCCTGGTTAAAGAAAAACAAACGTTTTGAATGGTCTACCGAGGCGGAACAAGCTTTCCAGAATTTGAAGACTATATTTATCTCTGCACCGATCTTAAAACATCCTCGCCCAGAACTCCCCTACATCGTTGAAACTGATGCTTCGAGCCTTGCCATGGGGGCAGTTCTATCACAAAAGGACCCAGTAACCAATCAGTTGCATCCCGTGGCATTTTGGTCCCGCAAATTCTCACCTCCTGAAATCAATTACACTATTACTGATAAGGAACTTCTAGCTATCAAGTCCGCCTTTAAGGCTTGGCGGCATTATCTTCTGGGGGCCCGACACACCGTTACTGTGATTACAGATCACCGAAACCTGCAATATTTGAAAACCGCAAAAGCTCAATCCTCTAGGCAACTCCGTTGGGCACTATTCTTTGCCGAGTTTGACTTCATAATTACCTATCGACCTGGTACAAAAAACGGTAAAGCTGATGCCCTTTCTCGGATGGGAGTGGAAGAACATTTGATCAATCCTAAACCTGTACCTATCATTCCCGAACAAAGAATTCTAGGTGTAATCGCCACACAATCCGTAGAGGAAGTTAAGGATAAAGCCAGGCTACTGGTAACTCCAGCAGACATACAGAATTGCCATCTGCAGGGAAAGGACTTTACGGTGAAGGACAACCTATTATATTTCCAAGAACGGTTATACCTGCCCAGCACAGATTTACAGAAAAAGGTAATCTCTTGTTATCACGATTCTTTAATGGAAGGACATCCCGGTATGACCAAGACCTCGGAAAAGATCAAGCGCTACTTCTGGTGGCCGTCTTGGAAAAAAGATATCAGAGACTTTATAATGTCCTGTGGAGTATGCGCCCAAAACAAGAGTCAAAAGGAAAAACCAGCCGGCCTCTAATGCCCTATTGACATCCCGCCTCGCCCTTGGTATACGCTTTCTATGGACTTCATCACCGATCTACCTCCATGCTCCGGATACAATACGATCCTAGTAATCGTGGACCTATTCTCCAAGATGGCGCATTTCATTCCACTCAAAGGCTTACCAACAGCAGCAACTCTGGCCCGGGAATTTCTCGAAAACATCGTCCGACTGCACGGTTTTCCTTCAGTTCTAATTTCGGATCGAGGTAGTCAATTTATTTCTCATTTTTGGCGAAGTTGCTGTCGGTCGGCTCAAATCGATGTGAGACTTTCGACCAGCCACCACCCTCAAACCGACGGACAAACCGAGAGGACCAATCAAACTCTGGAACAGTATTTGCGCTGCATGCTACAACAAACTGAAAAAACTTGGAAAGATATCCTTTGGATAGCCGAATATGCCTACAATAACTCTGTCCACTCGGGAACTGGGAAGACCCCGTTTTTTCTTTTATACGGTAGTCACCCTCGAACCTCGGAGTTGGATCCACTCCAAGATCTTGGAACACCAGCAGTAGACCACCTGCATTCTACAATCACCCAAGCCTTTAAGGAAGCCGTTTCTCACCTTCAAAGGGCTAAAGAACAATACAAGAAAGGAGCAGACCAACATCGGAAGGAAGCCCCCCAATATCAAGTAGGAGATCAAGTCTGGTTATCCACCAAATATCTACCTCTAAAAGGACCACGCACATTCAACCCAAGATACCTTGGTCCCTATTCCATCACTACCATAGTAAATCCAGTAGCGGTCAAGTTGGACTTGCCCCCTCACATGAAGATACATCCGGTCTTCCACCTCTCTCTATTAAAACCCGTGCAACCTCAAACCCGACTAACTACATCTCCAAAACCTATTCTAGTTGATGGAGAACTTGAGTTTGAAGTCAAAAGCATCCTGGATTCCAAGATCTCCAAATCTAAACTATTTTACCTGATTGACTGGAAAGGCTACGGTCCCCAAGAAAGATCCTGGGAACCTGCAGAATATGTCCACGCGCCTCGTCTAATCAAAAGATTTCATCGAACATTTCCTAACAAGCCCAAACCCCCGGAGAAGCCCGGTTTGGGAGGGGCCTTGAGGGGGGGTACTGTCATGATCTCTGCTTCCAAAAGATCAGGACTTGCCCGACTCCCTTGGAAGCAGACCCATAACCCCGGTTCCGAGTGCCAGCCAGTCCCAATTGGGACCTTTTGGACCCTGTCCTGGCGCCAGTGGCACCAGGCTCATAAAGATGCCCAGTCCCAGCGCTGGAAGCGCCGGGCTCATAATGCTTGGGTGGACTTACCTGCAGCAGACCATGCTGCTTACTTACCTGCCAGTTGAACCCCTGATCCTCTTCTGTTTGGGACTACTTTTCCTGTTGGGTGGGGTAGGAGCCACTCCCTAGGTTCAGAACACTGGAACTCTTCTGGAAAGCAGGAACTCTTTTCTTACCTAGGCGTGGCTGTGGAAGTAGACACCTAAGCACTAAAGGAGGCTATTTAAACCACACCCAATGGATGAATCTTGCTTTGTGTTATTCTGCATTCTCTGCAGCAGAACGCTCATCGTGTCTTCTGCTTCTGATCCTGGGCCTAAGGGAACAAAGGCTTACCATCCTGGAATCCAGTCTTCAGCAGCACCTGTAAAGACAAAGAAAGAACAGGTTAGCACTACGGTCTTCAGTGGCAGCGCATCTCTTACCTGGTCCATCGGCTGTCACCAACGCCTCGCGCTGCATTCCGGCATCTGAAAGACAAAGGCTTACCTACTCTTCGCATGCTCCGGAGGTCTTCGCACTGCATTCCGGCATCTGAAAGACAAAAGCTTACCAGCTCTTTGCACGCTCCGGAGGCCTTCGGCGCTGCATCCCGCATCTGAAAGACAAAAGAAGGTGCGTTTAAAGACATTGGGCAACTTTATTACTCACGTGCCATTACTCCTTCCCACACCGAATCCAGTGGGTATTCCAGCACCCTTCAGCTTCTCTAAAGCTCCAAACTTGTACCTGCAAGATAAAAGGGACAGTTAGTGCGCATCGTGAAGCAGGCTACAAGCGCTTACTTACGTGCTTCCAGGCGCTTCTATTCCTCACGCGGGTTCGATCCTCAATTCTCATCAGCCCGCCATCCGCCATCGCCGGAACCCTGCAAAACAAGAGATATCATTACAAAAGACTTTTAAGACATTTGAAGTGCCCAGAACTTACCGTTCGTGCAGTTAACGACGGACAGCAGTCCTCTGAGGTCAAGAGGCCTGCACCCTTATCCAGTGAAGAAACTGGTTACGGCACCCTGCCCCGAGGCAGATGGAGAGCTCGGCGTTCACTTACCTAAGACATCTTACTCTTCAAGTCAGACATACAGTGCACAGAGGTCCAGCCCAAAGAGCCAACCGTGTGTTACACATCACCTTTGAAGATACGGCATTCACCCAGTCAAGACCGGCGCCTCTGCGGGAATCAGGTGAGCGTTACATATAGGAAGTCAGCCTAGAACAAAATAAAGTATCATAAATAACTGCCCCAACCTGAGTATGATGGAATAGAAAATGACATGAATGCAAACACTGACCTTGAGTCTAGGGCAGAAGAATCTAGCAGAGTCTCTTGAGGAAATCCAAGGTAGAACAAACGACAAGGAAGGGAAGATTAGTAAGGGAGACTTATCCCGAACGGAACGAGGCTCACGCTAGATACCGGGTTGATGCACCACAGGATAGCGTCCAAAGTACTGTTCACTGTCACCTTCCAATAATCCTTGAAAAGCTTCCTTCCCACGTAGAGTAAAGTATAGAAATGAATCAATCCCCCTGTTAATATCACAGGTGCAGGAGTTGGAAATAGCGCCCTTTTTATGGTATAAACAAAGTACACGCGGTTCTGTACAGCCGCGAAGAAAATAGTGTGTGCGTGTGGATTTACACGCGATTAGGATTCACGCAGTCCAGGCCAACAGCGCTTGAAGACAAAGTGTGCGTGTGGATTTACACGCGAGCAGGATTCACGCAGTCCAGGCCAACAGCGCTTGAAGACAAAGTGTGCGTGTGGATTTACACGCGAGCAGGACGCAGTCCAGGCCAACAGCGCTTGAAGACAAAGTGTGCGTGTGGATTTACACGCGAGCAGGATTCACGCAGTCCAAGCCAGCAGCGCTTGAAGACAACATATGCGTGTGGATTTACACGCAAACAAGATTCACGCAGCCCAGGACAGCCGTGTTTGAAGACAACGTGCGCGTGTGGATTTTACACGCGAACAGGATTCACGCAGCCCAGGACAGCCGCGTTTGAAGACAACGTGCGCGTGTGGATTTTACACGCGAGCAGGATTCACGCAGTCCAGGCCAGCAGCGCTTAAAGACAAAGTATGCGTGTGGATTTACACGCGAACAGGATTCACGCAGCCTAGGACAGCCGCGTTTGAAGAAAACGTGCGCGTGTGGATTTACACGCGAGCAGGATTCACGCAGTCCAGGCCAGCCGTGCTTGAAGATAGCGTGCCCGTGTGGATTTGCACGCGAACAGAATTCACGCAGCCCAGGCCAGCCGCGTTTGAAGACAACGTGCGCGTGTGGATTTACACGCAACCAAACAGCTCCAGGAATCAGCGTGTGGCGGAAAACACGCTATAGAAGGCCCAAAAAGTAGCTGTAGTAACCTGCAAGGATGCAGATCGGAGGTTCAGCTACACAACGCCAAATGATTCGATCAGAAGCAGCGAGTGAGGTTTCCACGCTGCTTAAATACGTAATGCCGTAGTTCACGTGACGAAGCAGAATACACGTGAAGTTAGCACGTGAAAAGTGCAAACGTCGTTTTCCCGGCAACGTATCGAACAACCGCCATTTGGAATAGAACGGTCTTCCTGTTCTACGAGCGTAGGAGGTAGGACCACGTCCAGCATGCATGACAGAGTTCCTTTTGAGAGGGTTGGGGTTCACATTGTTGGTCCTCTTGACCCTCCCACATATTCAGGTAACAGGTTTATCCTGGTTGTAGTAGACCATGCTACTAGGTATCCTGAAGCAATACCTATGAGAACTGTTATGGCTCACGCTGTGGCTAAGGCCCTATTTGGTATTTTTACCAGGGTAGGTTTTCCTAAGGAAGTGATATCTGACAGGGGATCAAGTTTTATGTCCCACCACATGTAAGCCATGTGGAAAACCTGTGGAGTCACAAGTTCTCTACTGCCTACCATCCACAAACAAATGGACTGGGGGAGAGGTTTAACAGAACTATGAAGAGCATGATAGGTGCTTTAGAAGAACCCCTTAAAAGAAAATGGGACCTTCTACTGCTATGCCTACTCTTTGCATATAGAGAAGTCCCTCAGGAGGGAGTAGGTTACAGTCCCTTTGAACGTCTCTATGGCCATCCAGTGAGAGGACCATTGGCTCTGATTAAGGATGGGTTGGAGAGTGCTCCTTCCCCTAAGCCAGTCAGAGAGACTGACTATGTGATAGGTCTCCGGAGGAGAATGTCATACATGATGGCAGAGGCAAGTGATAACTTGAGGGCTGGTCAAGCTCTGGTCAAACATTGGCATGACCAGAAGGCTCACATGGTTGAGCTTACTCAAGACCAGCTCGTTCTTGTGATGGTGCCCACAAGGCAGAGGGCCTTGCAGGACAAATGGATAGGACCCTTCAACGTTGTGGGTAAACATGGAGAGGTGAACTATCTGGTGGACTTAGGCAATCCTAAGGAGGCTCCCAGAGTCTTTCACACCAACCGTTTAAAGGCTTATGTCTCTAGACCTGACATAGGAGCTTTGCTTCTAGCTTCAGCTCAAGAAGAGGAGGAGAGTGCACCTCTGCCTGACCTCCTCAGAGGCTTACCTTTAGATGAGCAAGTGGAAGGAGTTAATCTCTCTTCCAGTCTCACTTCTGACTAGCAGGGTGAGTGCAAGTTATTGTTAAATCAGTTTGCCTCCCTGTTCTCGCTTTCACCAGGCTTGACCCCTTGGGGCCAGCATGATATCCTCACTGGTGACTGTTTGCCTGTGAAAAGCAGGGGGTACAGAATGTCAGACAATGTAAGAACCCATATAAGGAATGAGGTCAACAAGATGCTTGATCTCAGGGAAATAGAGCCCTGTAGTAGTCCATGGTCTAGCCCAGTTGTGCTTGTACCAAAGGTAGGATACAAACAGATGAGATTATGTGTGGACTACAGAGCTCTAAATACAGTCACAAAGACTGATGCCCATCCTTTACCTAGGACATATGAGCTGGTGGATAAACTTGGTGCAGCCAAGTACCTCAGCACATTTGACCTAACGTCAGGCTATTTGCAAATAGCCCTGACAGACCATGCCAAGGAGAAAACTGCATTCTCCACCCCAGCAGGCCTCTACCAATTTAAGGTAATGCCTTTTGGACTAAATAATGCACCTACTACATTTCAGAGGATGGTCAATCAAGTTCTGAATGGGATGGAGGACTTCTGCATGGCATACTGGAATGACATTGAAGTGTTCAGCCCTAAATGGAAAGTACATATTGATCAAATAGGATATGTGTTGCAGGCTCTTGAAAAGGCCCATCCGACCATAAAGGCAAGCAAATGTCAAATTGACCAGAGTAAAGTGGTCTACCTTGGACATGAGGTAGGAGGGGGTGAGATAAGGCCATTGCCTAGCAAAGTACAAGCTGTACAGAACTGGGCCACTGTTACGCTCACCTGGTTCCCACAGGGGCGTCGATCGGACCCGGACAGCTGCGGTCTCCACCAACGTGATGCGTAGTGAAGAGATGACAGTCTGGACTGGCCCGCCTAATCTTGTCTGCTGGACTCGTAGAAGTATTCTCCTGCAAGTGGAGAAAGGGATTTAGCCACCCATGGACTTTAGTGATGGCCCCCCCAACTGTTCTCGATCTCCCCACTAATCACCTCCGATATCCCCTCTTGGTAACCTCACCTTATGTTTTTAAATGATGAGCTCTCCATCCTGCATGGCATGCAGGGGCGCGTAGATACCAGTTACTTCACTGGTTTGAAGGTACTGGAGGAGTTCCGGAGGAATATTGACTCCAGTGTCTATAAAGTTCAAAGAGTTCAATATGTCCGATGTTCACTCTTGTTCCATTCCCTCGTTAGGTTGCAGCTGGGTCCAAAAGAATATTGCCTGGAGGCAGCTGATGGTGTTCAGGTAAGAGTCTGTATTACCAAACACTGTCCGGTAAAAGTTGCATGAGTTTAACTTGCTGTTTTCTCTCCCTTTATAGGTGTGGCATAGAAAGATGCAGAGAATTAAAGGATAATACCTCCGGTGGTAAGCAGGTAAGCCTATGGTGGCAAAGAGATTGTCTTTGTCGGTTTTCTCGGCTCACCTTGTTATTCCTTTTGTTTTCCCCCCAGGTGTTGGGTTTCGATGAAGAAAGTGATGGAGGCAGCGCTGAGTTGAAAGATGCGGTGGACTGGTGAGTATAACGGGGCGCTGCTGCTGGCGAAGCGATGCGTGCTGAAATAATGTCCTTTCCAGGCTCGGAGATGTGCTGGGTCCGGAATCAGGTAATCAAATAATGTCCGTGATCTGACCTCTTCTCCTTTCTTTTCCTTTTGTCTAGGAGCTCCGGATTCGAGGTGGGCCTGGCAGAAGACTGGATGCTGACTTGCAGACACAGTGAGCGTTACGCTGCTGGATGCAGATAACACGAAGCATGAGCTGCTGTTCGGGCATGGTTTAAATAGCCTGCAAAGTAGTCCCAGGTAAGAAGTTCCCCAGAACCACACCCGAGTAAAAAATAGTCCCTGTAATAAAATAGTCCCATCCAGGCCTCACGTTGGCTTGGACTCATTTGCAGCATGGTCTGCATAAGGTAAATAAAGTCTATGAGCCTGGCGCCTATGGCGCCAGGACTGATTTCTATGATGAGCCTGGCGCCTAAGGCGCCAGGACTGAATCCAAACAGCCCCCAGCAGGGGCTGTTGGGGTTTTAATGAGTATCTGGATGCCTGCTCCCGGGGCTGATGGACTCGATCCGGATGCCCGGGGGTAGGCATCATGACAGCACTCCCCCCCCAAGGCCCCTCCTAAAGTTGTTCTTCCCCTTGGCCCTGGCTTGTCTGTGAAGTCCCGATGAAATTTTTTCACCAATCGAGGAGCATGAACGTGGTCACTAGGTTCCCATGACCTTTCTTGTGGTCCGTAACCCTTGCAGTCAATTCAATAAAAAAGTCTTGATTTAACCATTTTAGAGTCCAGGATGTTTTTTACCTCGAATTCAGGTTCTCCATCTATTAGGATGGGGTCAGGTGGTTTGATTAATCTTGTCCCGGGTTGAACTGGTTTTAGAAGTGAAACATGAAAGACAGGATGAATCCACATATTAGAGGGTAATTCTAATTTGACGGCCACCGGGTTGATAATGGCCTTAATGGTGTAAGGTCCCAAATATCTAGGATTAAAAGTCTGAGTTTCTTTCAGGGGTATATGTCTTGTAGCCAGCCAAACTTGGTCTCCGATTCGATATGGTGGGGTCTCACTTCTATGTTGATCAGCATTTTTCTTGTATTTCTCTTTTGCTTGTTTCAAATGTTTTGTTGCCTCTTTAAAAGCTTGTGTAATAGTAGAATGCAGATGAGTTACTGCCGGCATTTCTAAATGCTGGGGCGAATCGAGTTCTGAGGTTCGAGGATGATCTCCATATATGGTATAAAAGGGGCTTTGTCCGGTTCCTGAATGTAAAGAGTTATTGTATGCGTATTCAGAAATCCATAAAATGTCCTTCCAATTACTTTCGGTTTGGTGGAGCATGCAACGTCGGTATTGTTCAAGAGTCTGGTTGGTTCTCTCCGTCTGACCATCGGTTTGGGGATGGTGACTGGTTGATAACCTTACGTTGATTTGTGCCAATTGATAACACTTCCGCCAAAATTGCAAAATGAACTGACTACCTCGGTCAGAGATCAATACGGAAGGAAATCCATGTATTCGAACAATATTTTCGAGAAATTCCTTGGCCAAGATTGAAGCAGAAGGTAATCCTTTTAAAGGAATAAAGTGGGCCATCTTGGAAAAAAGATCCACAATAACTGGAATGGTGTTGAATCCATTACATGGCGGTAGATCTGTAATAAAGTCTAAAGACAAAGTGTGCCATGGTGTGGGTGGAATATCTAAAGGTTGTAAAAGACCAGATGGTTTCTTCTTTTGACTTTTGTTCTGGGCGCAGATGCCACAAGACAGTACAAATGACTTTACATCTTTTCGCCAGGTGGGCCACCAGAATTGTCTTTTAATTTTAGCTTCAGTTTTTGCAATACCTGGGTACCCTTCCGTCAGAGCTTCATGGTAATTGGAGATGACTTGTTCTTGTAGTTCCTTGTGTGGTAGAAATAGACGCCCTTGATAGTAAGGTAGGTCATTGACAACTGAATAATATGGGCCCTTTTTAACCCAGTCCTGCAGGGCTGCTGAATCGAAAAGTTGTTGGATCTTTAAATGAATATCTTCTAAGATCTGTAGAGTAGTTATCCCAAGAATTCTTTGTTCAGGAATTATAGGCACCGGTTCCGGGTTCGAATATGCTTCTCCCATCCCAATTCGGGATAAAGCGTCTGCCTTACCATTCTTACAACGTGGTCGATAAGTGATCACGAAATCGAATTCGGCAAGGAATAAAGCCATCGAAGTTGACGCGATGATTGGGCCTCAGCTGTTTTTAAATACTGCAAGTTCCTGTGATCGGTGATTACAGTAATGGTATGCCTGGCACCGAGAAGATAATGCCGCCAAGCCTTGAAGGCGGATTTGATGGGTAACAACTCTTTATCGGTAACCGCATAGTTTAATTCAGGGGCCGAGAATTTTCTGGACCAAAATGCTTCTGGATGAAGTTGACCGGTTTCCGGATCCTTCTGGGACAGGACAGCCCCCATGGCTAAACTGGATGCATCGGTTTCAACTATGTATGGGAGCTCGGGCGTGGATGCTTTAAGACAGGTGCCGACGTGAATTTCAATTTCAGTTCTTGGAAGGCTTTTTCAGCCTCTTCGGTCCAGAAGAAGCGTTTGTTTTTTCGCAAAAGTGCTGTGATGGGGTGTACAACATATGAGAAGTCAGGAATAAATCTGCGGTAGAAATTAGCAAATCCAAGCATGCTTTGCACCCCTTTAACTGAACTCAGTGATGGCCACTTGAGAATTGCGTCCACCTTTCGAGAGTCCATTCGGACTCCTTTTGGAGTCAGGATAAATCCAAGGAATTCAACTTCTGTAGCATGAAAAACACATTTTTCCAATTTTGCATATAACTTGTGCTGGCGTAGTTTCTCAAGGACTGCACGAACGTGCTTAACATGGTCTGATTCTGAGGAGGAATACACTAGAATATTGTCTATGTATACGACAACACAGACGTCAATGAGTTCACAAAGGACATCGTTCATAAAATACTGGAAGGCTGCTGGTGCATTGCACAACCCGAAGGGCATCACCTGATATTCGAATAATCCGTACTTGGTGCGAAAAGCGGTCTTCCATTCGTCGCCCTTCTTTACACGTACCAGATGATATGCCCCTCTGAGATCTAATTTATTGTAGATGCAAGTATCCTTTACTTCGTCTAGTAGTTTGGGGATCAGAGGCAATGGATATCGGTTCTTCACCGTGATCTGGTTTAATGCGCGGTAGTCTATGCACGTTCTGAGGTCACCTTCCTTTTTGTGCACGAAGAATAAAGCTGAAGATGCGGGGGACTTAGATGGACGAATGAAGCCATTAGCAAGGTATTGGTCCAAGTATTGTCGTAGGTGACGGTTTTTGGGTTCCGTAAGGGCGTAGATCCTACTGCATGTAGGTTGTGCACCGGGTATGAGGTCGATTTGACAATCGTATGATCTATGAGGTGGTAAGGTGTTTGCATGTTCTTTTTGGAAAACATCCTGGAATTCTTCATATTCCTGAGGTAACTGCATGACTGGATTAGTGACTGTGGCCATGCTTTTGTTCAAGGTTTTTTCGGGGTAACAGGTGTGTGCACACTCCGGGAAGGTTACTCTCTTCTCTTGCCAATCAATACAAGGATTATGTGTTTCCAACCAAGGTATCCCCAGTATTATTTGGAACTGCAGGGCTTTGATTAAGTCAAACACAATAGTCTCTCGATGCCCATCTTGACCCAACAGTGTCATCTCTGTGGTGGAATGAGTTACAGACCCAGAGGCAATTTCAGTTCCATCAACTGTGGTGATAATATCCGAAGTGGTCTTTTTGCAGAGAGGTAGATTCATCCTAGAAGCCAATTCGTGGTCCACATAGTTTCCTACGGCCCCGCTATCAATGTATGCCCTAACTGCGTGCATACGTTATGGCTTCCTTGGATCAATAAGGACCATTGGTATGATTAGGTGCGAGGTCTGAGTGTCCTTCTTTAAGCTCGGCAAGCGGACCTCTACGCTTGTCGGGCGTGTTCGTTTCCCGAATCAGGCTCTGTTTGATTTCTATCAGCAACTCCGACTACTTTCTTGGATGGTTTTATAGGGCAATCTCGTAGAAAATGTCCTGAGGCCCCACAGTACAGACACAACTGCATCTGTCGTCTCCTTTCTTTTTCTTTTTGAGTTAAGGGTCCCCTAACCACACCGATCTGCATTGGTTCTGATGCATCTGTTCCTTTGGGAGTAACATTGGGTTTAACCAATACCCGATTCTCGAACTTAGCTCAATCAGCTTTTCTATTCTGATCTCGGTGGTCTAGCTGGACCACTAAGTCTATATATTCTGCGCAATCCTGAGGTGGGTTCACAACTTGGGCCAAAACATCTTTGAGTTCACCCCGAAGTCCACGATGAAATAATGTAATTCGCTTTACCACTGGCCAGCCGGTTTCCACCACCAACCTATTGAAGGTTGCTATTTAAGTTAGCAGGTCCTGGTTTCCTTGTCGTAGGGATAGAAGTTCGTTATCCAGGGCCCGTCCCTGTGAATGTCTGGCGAATAGTCTTTCCATGCTCAATTTTAAACCCTCAAAATCCCGAAGAAGAGAGTCATCCTGGTTGACTAATGGAATTGACCAATCCGCTTTGCTGCCACTAAGGTATGACAGTACAAAGGTTACTTTGGCTTGGTCGTTTGGAAAAGCTCCAGGTCTGCAGAAAAAGTGCAAGCGGCATTGGTTCATGAACACGGCAAACCTTTTTGGGTCCCCAGCAAAGCGTTCGGGTGGAGCTAAAGGAATGCTCCCTGGTAGAACCACTTGCACAGGGCTGCTCGATGAAACGGGGTCGAATTCCCCCCAAGTCCAGGTAGTGGTGTTTGCCCGGCTTGGTTTTGCAGCAGTTGTCTGGCAAGATCATCAGTGCGCCCCTTTGACACAATCAGTTCTCTCCTGAGGGCATTAGTTTCTTGGCGCGCGGAGTGCACTTCTGCCCTAAGTTCTCCTAACAATTGGGCTAGTTGGTCGGTTTCTGAGGTCTCCATTACGCCCGGGTGGGGATTTGTAGATAGGCTTTGTGTTCTGTTACGCTCACCTAGTTCCCACAGGGGCGTCGATCGGACCCGGACAGCTGCGGTCTCCACCAACATGATGCGTAGTGAAGAGATGACAGTCTGGACTGGCCCACCTAATCTTGTCTGCTGGACTCGTAGAAGTATTCTCCTGTAAGTGGAGAAAGGGATTTAGCCACCCGTGGACTTAAGTGATGGCCCCCCCAACTGTTCTCGTTCTCCCCACTAATCACCTCCGATATCCCCTCTTGGTAACCTCACCTTATGTTTTTAAATGATGAGCTCTCCATCCTGCATGGCATGCAGGGGCGCGTAGATACCAGTTACTTCACTGGTTTGAAGGTACTGGAGGAGTTCCGGAGGAATATTGACTCCAGTGTCTATAAAGTTCAAAGAGTTCAATATGTCCGATGTTCACTCTTGTTCCATTCCCTCGTTAGGTTGCAGCTGGGTCCAAAAGAATATTGCCTGGAGGCAGCTGATGGTGTTCAGGTAAGAGTCTGTATTACCAAACACTGTCTGGTAAAAGTTGCATGAGTTTAACTTGCTGTTTTCTCTCCCTTTATAGGTGCGGCATAGAAAGATGCGGCGAATTAAAGGATAATACCTCCGGTGGTAAGCAGGTAAGCCTATGGTGCCAAAGAGATTGTCTTTGTCAGTTTTCTCGGCTCACCTTGTTATTCCTTTTGTTTTCCACCCCCAGGTGCTGGGTTTCGACGAAGAAAATGATGGAGGCAGCGTCGAGTTGAAAGATATGGTGGACTGGTGAGTATAGTAGTCCCAGGTAAGAAGTTCCCCAGAACCACACCCGAGTAAAAAATAGTCCCTGTAATAAAATAGTCCCATCCAGGCCTCACGTTGGCTTGGACTCATTTGCAGCATGGTCTGCTTAAGGCAAGTAAAGTCTATGAGCCTGGCGCCCATGGCGCCAGGACTGATTTCTATGATGAGCCTGGCGCCTAAGGCGCCAGGACTGAATCCAAACAGCCCCCAGCAGGGGCTGTTGGGGTTTTAATGAGTATCTGGATGCCTGCACCCGGGGCTGATGGACTCGATCCGGATGCCCGGGGGGTAGGCATCATGACAGCCACACCTACTACTCAAACCCAAGTGAGAGCCTTCTTAGGTCTCACTGCGTATTACAGGAACTTCATAGAGAACTATGGGACCATAGCTTCTCCCTTGAATGTGATCTCCTCTCCAAAATTCCCTAAAAAGGTTAGATGGAATGAGGAGTGCACTCAAGCCTTTGAAGGTCTGAAGAAAGCTCTTTGTCAAGCTCTAGTCCTAAGAGCTCTTGACTACCACCAACCCTTCATTGTACAAACTGATGCTTCTAATGCAGGTGTAGGTGCAGTCCTTAGTCAAATGGATGAGAAAGGTAGGGAACATCCCATTTGTTTCATCAGCAGGAAGTTAAAGGATCCTGAGACAAGGTGGGCAACCATAGAACGCGAATGCTTTGCTATTGTGTGGGCACTGAAGAAGTTTAGACCATACTTGTATGGATCTACTTTTGTTATTCAGACTGACCACCAACCCTTGAGATGGCTGATGCAAATGAAAGGGGAAAACCCTAAACTACTAAGATGGTCAATCTTCCTGCAAGGATGTGATTTTACCATTGAGCACAGAGCAGGAAGTCACCACCAAAATGCTGATGGTCTCTCTAGGATGTTTATAACCGACTGGAGGTATGAGATCCATCCAGGAGTGGATTAAATCCTCCTGTCCCTTAGTCTGGGGGGGGGCAGTGTTAGGGAGAATTCTCATTTATGGCTAATTTCCCTTACCTAGTGAGTCCCTCAGCAGCTTTGCTGGATTTCAAGGGTTTGTTTTTTCAACCTGGTAAGAGTGTGAGCCTGTTTCCCACTCTTACATGTGTTTTGCCTTGTGTATTTCTACTTTTTGTGTGATCATGGGCTCTGGAGCCACACCACTCCATGATCCCCAGTTTTTCTGTGTGTTACATAGCACCTTCAGTGCAGTAACACTGGGTTGTCTTTGAGACCACTGACTCAATTTTTCTGGGGCTGACTACTGTCCCCCAGAACCCTGTAACGTTGCCATTAACTTTAGGTAGTCACTTTAAACTACAGACCCAGTACACCCCATCTTTCATGGAGTATTGTAAAGGGTTAATTCCTACCCCTTTTTTGTCTGTGCCTCTCTGAGCTTTATTTTGATCTTTTAACATTTATACTTGGCTGGTGGCAGTGGTATCTACCCTAACTTTTCTACCGCGATTATGCTAAATAAACGTGGTACTGTTCCAGGCTATTGTATTAGCCTCGAACATAAACCCACTTGCCCAAATACTTTTTATTTCAGGCTCCGGTCGGGTTTAGTCACCATTTATTTTTGTAAAAGTCCTTCTTGTGTTTTACTTTGCGCGGCAAATCAGGTTTGCCTTCTTTGTTCACCGTCTTTTGGCGGGCTTCTACGAAGAAGCTCTCCTTTGGCATCTGGGTGTCTAGGTGGGCTGAATGTGAGGGAGGGGTGTAGTCACCCCCTACTCAGGGTCTTGGAGACCCAAGTTGCACTTTGTATTTATTGGCTGAAGTGGTTGTCCGGGCCGGACAACGCCCCTGCTGAGTGATTGACAGCCAGGATGTGTGAATGGGGGATTTTCGCATAAAAGGCAGGACTCTTAGGCTGGAAGTCAGAGTTGCCACTGGAACTGCAAGGAACCGAAGAGAAGCAGAGAAGAAGACGGCTGCTGCAACTCCCGAGTCCCGGTGAAGCCCTGCTGCAGTCCTGAGCTATCTACCCTTCAACGACAAGAGAAGATCCAGTCCCGAGTCTTCTTCCCTTGAGCCTGGTGGGATCAACCAGCTCACCTTCCACAGCCAGAGGATCCTCTTCGTGGTCAAAATCGCTGCACACTGCTGTAGTGGTCCGAATAGCCATCTGAAGAGCCTCTCCTGTTTTAAAGGAGCGCACCTTTTATTCAACGTTGTTTCCCTGCTGTTGGTCTCATCCCTGGGTAGTGCAGATCGCTCCAGATGTCCTCCTTCTTTTCCCCACGACTGAAGCTCCAGGAACCATGAGTTTGCAGGAACTACCAGGAACAACTGCCGGGGCACCAGCTCTTCTTCATACGAATAAGGTACTGTGTCTGACTTCGAGGAACTAGGGTGAACCCTTTTCTCCTCACTAAAGGCTTGTCCTTTTCTTCCTTCCCTCTTATAACTTTTGCGGCCTCTTCTGACAATATCTAAGTACTCCTGGCAACCTTGAATCGTGAACTATCTGACTGTGTGATACTTGACAACAGGAACCCCTTTCCATCTAACACTGGCGCGGGCCTATTGACTTTTATCCTTGGGTTAGAATGTGTTCTCTGATTCTATCTGCCTTGACAAAAGTATTGCCTACGATTTTTGCCCCCAACTTTCTTGTGGAAACTCAGGTGGTAAGTGTGTTTTTACCCCGGTAACATTTCTTCCTCGGTAACGCATATCTTTAGTAAGACTGAACTGTCATTACTGTCAAAAAGTGATTGCATATGTATTTCCGGTAACATCTTTTGTTTCATAACACCGGTCTGTCAAACCATAAGGTACTTACATTGAGTTGTTCTGCACAAGGGGAATTGGTTATGTGTATTGTATTTGAAGTGTGGTTTTTATATTAATAGAAGTGAAGTGTTTTACAAACAGATGGTTTAAAATAAATGTACTTTTACTTTTTAACCAAAACCCTTGAGTCAGTGTTTGCTTGAGTCACAGTAATTGTAGTCCTTTGTGTAATCTCTACTACTGCACATTTACTCTTGAGATAAGTCTGGCTGCTCCGCAACTGCTAACACTTTAACAGTGTAGTACAGGCTTGTACCAAAGGTGAACTTGTATTACCACTTGTAGTCTTAACTCTGTGCAGTGGTCCCTAAGGGCACTGCATAAGATTCTGCCTAACACGCACCATCCTTTACCACATACAATGTGGTGCTTGCAGTTCAGGTACAAGTGAACAGCTGCTTTTAAATATCAAAAAGTAAATTACACATCTCGGTAACAGATGAGATGAAAATTGAAAAAATGGGTTTTCAAGAGTTATATATTTGTGTGTATACCTTACTATGGTTTGTGAACTTTTCAAGCTATCTTTTATAAACATAGAAAAATAAGATATAATATAAAATATAACATAAGATATTTCTATGTTTTTCCTGATTATTTTTTTTATTTATTATTGATATCGTTGAAATAAATCAACTTTTCAATACAAAATACAAAATGTTATATACAATTAATCATAGTACATGAAGTTTAAGAGAATAGAGAAAAATGGATAAGATTCATTGGGCATTGAAATTAATGCATTAATACGTTATACAAGTTGCCTGGACAAGACACAGTAAGAAAGACGTTATTCAATTCAAGTCAATTCATATAAAACACATTTAGTTAGAAATATTAAAAAGCGAGACGCTTCAGCACGCCATTCTCAAAAGATGGATCAGGAGCTCAAATGAATAACAACAGTTGTTTAACAAGTTAAGTTCACCCCGTAAAGAAATTTGACAATGGCTAGTTCAAGAGAAACGTTGGTCGTTAGCAATAGTGTAGACCATCTTTCTACTGAATCTAAATTTCCTAGGTAACTACAATGCCATGTGAAAAAGGTTAAGCGTTTTTGAATTAATGCCGGGCAAAGTGAAAGTATATGCTCTAAGGTTTCTACAACTTTAGTATCACCACAAAATCTGCAAAAGGAGACCACTTCTGCACTGCCCTTCCATCTAGCCAAGAGATCACGAGTATGCCATAAGTTCAGACGCATTCTAAGAATGGCTGAACGCATTCTTTTACAAGGAAATTTTAAAAGATAGGGCTCAACACATCCCAATCTCTTATGACGAAATTTTGCAGGAATTGCAGATTTATATTGCAAACATTGGTTTCGAGTGTTAATCCAATCATTGTGGTAAATTAATTGTTTTACTTTATTTGGATTAGTCAAGAGCAATTCAAGTGATGCATCTGCCTCTACCAATGTGCGATAAATTGCCCGCAACCACTGTTTAACAAAAGAGTGATCAGTGTAGAAAATGTAATTTGATAAAAATTGCAATAGGTTATGCTCATGGTGAGGTAGAAGAGTTTTCCGGAGTAAGGCACATGTTCTCCACTGATACTGAGCATACAGAGAGGAGAGGCCTAATTCATATCGTATCCAGACGGTCGGAACACATTGAGGCAGCTGAAGAACGGTTTTCCAAAATTTACCTTCAAGTTTGTTAAAAACTTTTGGTAGCCATGGCGATTGAGACTCTAAACCATATAAAATACATGGGGTGGCTTTTTGTTTCCAAAAGAGGACAGCTGGTTGTATAGAAAAGGCACCATACCGATGCATTATAATTTTGGTTTTGGAGATAGCAGAATTAAGCTTACACTTGATTGCATCAAGATGAACATTAGAAGTGATGCTGGCATCAAAAACCATACCAAGGTAAACATAGCTCGATACTATCGTCAGATTTACATGGTTAATGGACCAAGACGAAAGAAATTTTTTTGTATTATAGGGTCTGTAGACAACCACTTGGGTTTTGGTTGTGTTCACATGTAAGTCATTGGCCCGTATATAGCTATTAAAGCCATCAAGAAGTTTTTGTAGTCCAACTGGAGTTTTAGAGATTAACACCAGGTCATCAGCATACATTAGGGTCTGAATTTGGCAATTGTGTAATCTGGGGGAATCGGATGTTATTTCCTCAAAGACCTTGCACACGTCATGAATGTAATAGTTAAAGATTGCGGACGCTAAGAGGCAGCCTTGTTTGAGGCCACGAGCAGTTGGTATTGATCTAGATAGAAGGCCATCTAGGTTCAGTCTAATGCGCACTGAGGTATCCCCATGTAACAATTGAATAATTTGTTGTAGAGTGGGCGGACACTTGTCTCTCTTAAGTTTTGCAAAGAGAATCGGACGAGAAATGGAATCAAATGCCGTGTGGAGATCCACAAAGGCAAAATAAAGTGCTTGTTTTGTTTTTTGCGCTTGAAATTTAAGGGCATTGAGGCAAAACAAATTAATATTTGTGCCTAGCCCTGCAAGAAATCCTGTTTGAAACGGGTCTCTTGCCTGGGCTGCTTTAGTCCAGGTGTTAAAATCCCTCAGAATAAGTTTTGAAAAAAGCTTTCCAGGGGCATCAAGAAGGGCAATGGGTCTATAATTGCACGGTAAAATGCGATCGCCCTTTTTGTGAATGGGAACTATAATGGAAGTTTTCCAAGAGTTGGGGATCTCACGAGACTTAATGATAGATTGAAAAAGATTATTTAGTATTTTTGCCCACTTTGTAGGATTTAGTTTAAACATATAATTGCTAAGGCCATCCGGGCCGGTGGCCCGAGAGGAGCTAATATGTCTAATGTAGTCTTCGAGTGTAAGTGGGGAACAAACAAAAGACCAGTGCTCGTTGTTGATAGGTAGTTTAACCAAAGGCACAAAAGACGGGTCTGCATATAAGCTAGAATAGTGTTTAATCCATTGGGTCTCAGTAACACTAGAGACCTGTAAAATACCTTGAGATGTATTAGCGCATTGATTAAAGATTGCCCAAGTTTCAGCTATATTTTTATTCGCTATTAGTTTCAGCATATGTTCGCCATCTAGTTGTAAAATGTATGCACGATGTTGTTTCATCCAATTACGAAATTTGCTCTTCGTCATTCGCAACTGTTTGATGAAGTTGGGCAGGTTCATTTTTATAATCATTCTTTTTTCACGATGATATTCAGTCTTTTTAGCCTTGATTAAAGGATTGAAGATATGCTTGTGCGGACGATGCACATGACTTTCCGTGCGAGACTCAAAAGTGAGGAGAAGGTTAGTGTACTGTTTAGGACAAGTAGAGCTATCATTTAAGATGATTAAACGAGCAAAAGAGGACAGATTACTATTTGACCAACGAAGGCGCGTTTTAGCATTATTAACTTTTAGGTTATCTATATAGTATGACCTTTTGGTGGATAAGTAATTCCACTTAATTGTGAGCACTAGTAAATGGTGATCACTGTGTACTTGTGGAAATATTTTGAAGGTACTTATTTGTCCAGATAAGTTGGAATGTGTGTAGATGTAATCTATTGTGGTAGATATGGAACCTCTATGCCATGTGGGCTGAGCTGGAATCTTCTATGTTTATAAAAGATGGCTTGAAAAGTCCACAAACCATAGTAAGAAATGCACACAATCCCTTTTATGGCAAAACGTGTACAATTGTGACCCCTCCCCTCCCCCTAACCCCCTCCATCTTGAGAGACTATAAATACCAGCGCACAGAGCCTCCAGCTTCACCGACAGACAAAGATGCCTCGGGCTCTTTGATCTGTGCGCTGCAGAGCAGATTAGATCACCGAGCCTGAGGTGTCTTTGTCCGTCGGTGAAGTTGGGGGCTCGGTGATTACTGAGACGGAAGTGTTTTTGTCCGTCAACGAAGCTGCATGCTTGGTGATCTAATCTGCTCTGTGCACTGCAGAGCAAATTAGATCACAGAGCCCCCAGGTTCACCGAGGGCATGCCTGCCTAACCTCCGGTTTTAGCCCGGAGACTCTGGGTTTTCACGCTCTTCTACAAGTCTCCGGTGATGAGCGTTTTCCACCACAGGCCCAGAATTGATGCGAAAGACTGTTTACATTCAATGGAACACTCAGGGCAGCAGAAAGGATGCTGTTTTGTTTTGGGGAGTTGTGTTTGTTAAGGTTTCTAGTCGGATTGGGGTGTGGAGGCCCCAGCAGAGCTTTGCTCCTGCTCCTACCAGCTGCCTCAACACCCTGTGCACACAATGCAGCTCCCTCCCACTGTGGAGCAGCTGCGCTCACTGTGCACTGTGCACGGGCTTTTCAAACACTGCTCTGATCCCCAGTGTGGGGCTCACTCACGTGTGAAAGGTAGTGCACTCCGCTTCTTGTGGGGGCTGGTAACATGATTCAATTCAGCCGGCTCAGTTTTACCACATTGTTCTTTACCTCTATTGCCGGCTGCCGCAGTCCTTAAGTCATTCCCGGCTGCTGCCGGAGACGGGCGCATTAAAAACATCACTGGTCCTGCGCAAGTGTCTAGGCCCACACAGCGCCCGCTATGGACCACAGTGCTTCTAAACCCGTTGAAAGACCGGGCCTTGATTCAAAGATTTTTTTGCTGGCAAAATCGGCTGTATTCCACCCCACTATACGCCTTCACTCTTGGAACATACCAGTACTCGAATTGTAAAGACGCCAGAAAAGTGCTTACTAGCTTTGCTCTCTTCTATGTTGTTAAGTCTGGCAGAAATGGGCAAAACTCTGGCTTCTGCTTCGTTGGAGCGTATATTTGTAGCCTCAAACTCCCATGCAGATTCCAGCTATGAGGCCCAGACCTTATTTTCGAGTAGTCGTCGGGCTGCACCTTCGATCCTTCAGAAAGATGACACTCTACCGCGTTCTATCTTGGCAGACCGCTTGTCTCGTGACATTGCACTGCTAGAGAGGCAGCTAGCGTCCTACCAAAAATCCAAAATCTATTAACATCTTAGGCACTCGACAGTTAGGCTACAGGGATCGTCACGGAAACAGAAACCGCCATGCTCCACTTAAAGTCTACTCTAGCTGGCATAGCAGATAAAAATCAAGCTGCATTGTTGATGCTGCTCAACCTCTCCGCAGCCTTCCATCTTGTTGATCATAGCGTGCTAGTGCCAAGGCTCGAAGAGATCGCAAATTGCTCCAAACTGGCATCCAAATGGATAGCGTCCTTCTTGGGCCCTTGCATGGTAAGGGTCTGTGTGGGTAATAATCACTCCATCTCCATCTCTCATACCTGTCGCCTCTGCTTTTCAATTTGTATATACGCCCACTACTGGATGTCCTAAATGAATTAGGTGTTCAATATACAAACTACGCAGACGACACTCAGATTGTCATCCAGCTGAGCAGTCACTATAAAAATGATGCTGAAACTATCAATACCATCTATAAAGCCATCCAGGACTGGATGGCCTACAACTCCTTGGCCCTGAATAACAATAAAACAGAGCTCATGATAGTATCCTCTAAGAACACCCGAAACAAGCTAGCCACAGACAATGCCAACTTCACTATTGTGGACAATGTCATCATGGTCCTAAGGAAAGTAAAAACATTAGGCGTCATTCTAGATGCCGAACTATCCATGAAGCCCCATGTCTCCAGCATTCGATCTAGCTGTGGACTGATTAATAAGCAAATATACTATATTCGGCCATTCATAAAAACTGAAAACTGTGCACTTCTAGATTAGATTATTGTAACAGCCTACTGTCCGGCACCACCGCTGCCAACATCCAATCTTTGCAGGTGGCTGTGTGCACCATCTTTAACTAATCGCGCCGCACTCAAATTTCAACCTACAGAAAGAAGCTCATTGGCTTCCGGTAAAACACAGAATAACACATAAAGTGTTAACAATGACACACAAGTGTGTGTCCTTAAGCAGTCTCTCATATTTGTCAGAACGCATCAAAGTCAAGACAACCGACAAGACCCTTCGTCCTCTACTGCTACAGTACTTGCTTCCCCCAGATTCATAATCCCTAAATTTAGAGGTACCACTCTTGATTTCCAGGGTCCTCTCCTGTGGAATGTACTTCCACCTGCAATACGCCAGGTTCAAAACTACCCTCTTTTTAAAAGAGCTATAAAGACTCACCCTTTTAACATAGAGTAATCTTACGACCTCTCCACACTTCCTCTGCTTCAGTCTTTTAATGTTTTGTTTGTCTTGTTTTCGTTTTCTGTGCGCTCTGAGGCCCATGGGCATGTGGCACGTAACAAGAATCAAAATAAATAAATGAAATAAAATAGATACACTTGTGTACAGGCGCTATATAAATGCCACATCATATCATGCAGTGCACACTAGCACACCCCACTGCACTGCACCGCCCACCAAAATGTAGGCACAAAACCATTAAAACATTAATGACCCATCATTTTGTGCGCTAAATTCTGATAGATGGAGCTGCAAGGGGAACTTAACTGTTCAGCATTGAGAGCATTGGTTGCGGCACGTGTGTGTGCCATGGGCGGACGCAGCACTGCAGACAGTGCAGAGAGAGT
This sequence comes from Ambystoma mexicanum, assembly GCF_040938575.1. NCBI lineage: Eukaryota > Metazoa > Chordata > Amphibia > Caudata > Ambystomatidae > Ambystoma > Ambystoma mexicanum. Next base: position 1,558,637,090 of record NC_090932.1, read on the forward strand.
AGCCCAGCTAAGGTAGGGTTAAGGGAGGGCAAAAAGGGGGAGGCAGGATTTCAGAGGGAGCCACTGGATAAACCCACGCACCGAAGAGAGCTCACCTCTGCTATGTGATGTACTTGACAACAGTGTGGCCTGGAGTTTCCATCTGAAATTGTGGAAGAGGGTCTGTGGTTATTTGAAATATAGCCTGGCACCCTGCTAATGAGTGGCATATATACCTGATGCTACCATTCCATGCAGTCAGCGCCTACCGAAAGATCGGGGCTCAGTGGATTTGGCCAGGGAATGCCATGTAGTGCTTTAAGTGGGATAAGAAATTGAGGGGGGGTTCTAGCATGCCGTGATGCACATTTATGGTGGTGGGGCCTAAAAAAGGTCTCACGGACCCTCCAATCCCAAAGCCTTTAAAAGAGGTGGGGCCTAAGTAATTAAGAGTGACCCAACAGACCCACCCGAGTTTTCATACTTAAAGTGAAAGTGAGTAAATTCTATTTTGAAATATATATTAAATGTACTTTGCATATTGACCAAAATAAATACATTCCTATATAAAATAGAACTTCAAATTAAAATGGACCACCGCACCACGAAATCCCATAGATCCTTCGAAAGAAATATGTATGTACTAATTGACATTATTGTAATGACAATACTTTAATATGATGTGTTGCAATAATCAAACCTGGCTAGCCCTGGCCCACTTGACCCCCTGGTTATAGTTTATTTATTTTTTTACGTGCCTTTCATACAACTTTCAGAGCCCTTGACCCGCCCGGTCACCATTTCGGGCTGATGAACTACAGCGGGGGCAGTGAGCACCAAAAGTAGGTTTGCTTGCAGTGAAGCCCTCCGCCCCATCGTAAAATGGTCTATGGTCTGGAGGGGAACCTCATCCGAATAAACACACACACATTGTTGCTCCGTGTAACCATTGCTCAGCCCTCCGAATATCAACAAAGGTTCTGGAAATAAAAGGCGCTAAAATTGGTCTGTCTAGAATTAACCAGATGTGACGACTATGTAGTAGTGATGTAATTGAATCTGTAGAGCACACCCTGTTACAGTAGTGAGAATCTTCAAATGATTAGATATAGATCTATTAAGGTCAAAGAAACATGAAATTATGGTAGCCCCTGATAAAGAATATCTCCTTATTGTTATCCAGAACCCATCAGAATAAATGACCAGCTACCATTTTGGCACCAGTGAAGAGAAGAATCTACAGCATTACACAGACGTTTAAAATGTTTGTCAATCATACTGTGATTAATATTTTGTGCAATGGTTGTTTTTCATGGTCTGAGCAGCACACTGACGTAAAGAAGGGACTAGGCACAGAATCGCAAAATCTTTTCAATTATTGATTGCAGTATGTTGAAGTGGTGTACCTTTTTTGTATTTAAAAGGGAAAATAGCTGCTGACTGTTATAAAACATGTTTATACCGTGGAATAAATTCCTGTAAAAAAATAAAGAAAGAAAGATATAGATATATTGAAGCTTTAAATAATGCTATTGATGAGATAGATATAGGTACCATGTGGAAAAGTTGAATGGACGCACATGATACTAATTGTATTTATTATTTATTTTATGGTGAAATGTTATATTAAAACTATGAATATTTTAGAAGAATTGTGTCAGACCTAATCCTACAAGAGTCCTTAAATCAATTGTGTTAGTTGTTGATTTATTTTGATTCTATTCTTTTACCTTGTATACTGTACTGGGATATTTGGTTTTAGACATAAGTATTCGATGGATTCTCTTTTTTTAAATGTTTAATGTTGCGATTTGTTCATATACAAAGCCAGTGTGGCTATATGTATTCTAAATAAAATGAAATTAAATATCAACTTTCTGATTTTGTGGAAGACTCAAATTTGTGGTGAAAATAGTTTCTTTAAAAAAAAAAAAAACATACTTTGACTGTCTCGTTTGTAAAATATGGCTCCCCCAATGCAGATCGATGGGGAAATTGCAAAACATTTATTCTTGGGTCAGATTTATGGGCATTTGTATTTCCTCATGTAAGTCTAGAGTAAATAGCAGCTAACAGTACATGTATGCCTATTTTCTAATAAATACTGCTTTTAAATATACAGAATGAGGTCTAAGGTATCAACATTTCTAGTTCTTAATATAATAAATACAATATTTCCCCTTCGGAATAATAAAAAGAATTAGCCCTCCCCGTCGGGGAATGGTCTCCCGCGTGACAGGCGGGGATACTGACCACTATACTAACGAGGAGCCATGCGATCTGTGTTTCCATATTGGCTTCTTATACCAGCAAATCTTCACTGGAACAGAACATTTTGCTAGTCATAAGTGACTGGCAAAGTGCGGCGTTACGAGAACATCTGTTACTATTAGAAGCCAATATAAAAGCACAGATTGCATGGCTCCTCGAATGAACTCCACAGTTGCCTGAGATTAATAGCCTGTTGCTAGGACAACATAGGAATTACTTTTTTCAGGTGTCATTGCAGTGCCTACTTCTCACACGCTCTATAAACCGATCAACGCGTGCGCAGGACTCTAACGGGGCCCTGTTTGCGTGTCAAGGCGCATGCGCGATTTCCACCCAATGCAAATACCTGTGTTGGCTGAGACGGGGGAGGGGGCGAATGGGGTGACGTCACGGGGGAGCCACAGAACTCTGTCCCTGAAAGAGACGGCCACACTGCAAGCAAGTTATCTGAAAGTACAACATATTCTGCGCTGCCATAATGAATATATTTAGGTGTCTTTATGTAATGAGCGACATACTACAGCAGACTTTTACAAAATGGCCAGCCAGGTAACATCTGAACATTATCACAGTCATGTGCAATTGTTCAGAATGTATTAAGACCACAACAAACGCAATTAAACAAATATGCATAAAAATCGCAGCTGCCAAGTGAGCTGAGGACAAACACCTTCAGCCCGCTCAGTGTTTTTTCCTAGGATGGACCTGCAAATCTCAGCATGCAAAATTGAAAATCAATATTGTCTGAAAGCAGTGCTTTAAGTGGGCTAAAATTGAGGGGGGGTCCTCATTTGGGGGTGTGGTTTGATTGATGGACATGATCTAGGTGGAGGAAAGACTTTGGATCAAGGATAGGGTGAACAGTTGTGAGAGGAAGTTACAGTTTAGAGACGCTACATGTTTCCCGCAGATGTGACCAGTGCCTTAAGTGGCATTACAAATCGAGCCGGGGCTCATCGAGGGGCGTGGCCTTACAACGGGGGTCTTGATGGCCCATTAGTCCACGCCCCCTCGCCGAGCCCCGGTTCAATGGGCTACTGGTACCCCTGCCAGGCAGCCTTTTGTAGAAATTAGCACCCTCTCCCCTATGGGGGAGAGGTTGCTGATCTCAGCATTTATTTTGTATAGGCTTGCCTGGCAGGGGTCAGTGCATCGCCTATTCAGCCTTAATGGTGGCGCTGCCCCTCGCCAGCTGGGGAGGGGCAGCATCACCATTAAGGCTGAAAGGGTGAGGCCACTGGAAGCAGAGGCCTTTTTCCTAAAGACTGAAACTCCCGCGGGAGCTTCGATATTTAGAAAGCAAAGCCTCTGCCATAGCTCTCAACTCACCCGCTTTTGGCGGGTGTCACCCGCCTTGCAAAGGGCTGCCTCACCCGCCAAGCCTCCTGCACGCCCATTCATTTCAATGGGCGTCTCACCCGCCAAAAACAAAATCGGGTGATTTCACCCGCCTTTGCGAGACAAATCGTTGAGAGCTATGCCTCTGCTTCCAGCGGCCTCACGTTTTCTCCATAATGGTGGCACCGGCCCACGGGCATCACTTGATTAAAGGGATGCCGCGCAGGTGCGGCGCCTCCATTATGGTTCAAAGTCATTTTTTTCTGAAGCCTGAAGCTTTCGCACACGAGCGAGAGCTTCAGGCTGTAGAAAAAAAGGCCTTTCGTGTAGCGGCCGGGGCTGCCAGGGGAGAATAGTGGGCCCCAGCAGGGCCCTGCCTCAAAACGAAATTTCAGAGCATACCGGGGCCCCAGCCCACTTAAAGCCCTGGATGTGACTGACAGAAGTGCCAGCCAGCCACAGCGTGATTTGCAGTTTGTGCAACACTGTGGCTGGCTGCAACTTCTGTCAGTCACAGCTGCCTGACTTGATCATGGCGGCGGGCTCATCTCCCGTTGCAGTTGCAGCCCTGGCTGATTAATGACCCTCTGTGGCGTGGTGGAACCGGGGAGGTGGGCTCTGGCCTGGCCCGGGCTCAGCCTCACATTTTGTAGACTGCCAGGGGTCGTCCTGGCCCACTTAAAGCACTGCTTGCATAAAAGATTGAAAAAGGATCTTAAGAGGCACGTGAGATGGTTTTGATGTTTTCAGTTTCAAGAGCAGAGACAAGCATGCAAGTGAGTTCCCAACTGTATCCTTCCTGAACCTTCCATAGGCCAGGGGTGGATTGGCCTGTAGGGAGCTCTGGAGATTTCCAGTAGGCCTCTGCACCTATGGCCTCTTTTGTGTGGTAACCTATTTTATTTCAAAATGTTCTCAAAGGAAAAGGGTTGGATTTGCTGAAAATGTGTAATACGGGGCCACTTTGAAAATTAATTCCAGGGCATCTTTTGGTTCCTAGTTCACCCCTGCCAGAGGAAACAAGTTTATGGCACAAAATGGATCAACACATCACGCACCGGTGTTCCTCACAACCCGGATTCATGACCCGAACCCCCCTACAAGGCCTAGGTGGAATATCTATACTTCAATGCTGAGTGACATGGCGCTCAGGGATGAGCTATCTAAAGCCATACAGGATTACCTCAGAAAAAACCCATAGGTCTCACATCAATGGCCACCAGATGGGAGGCAATGAAAACTGTCATTAGGGGAGAGTTGATAGCTCCTTCAGTAGTCTGTAAGAAACGACAACTAAAGATTAGAGAGCTTCTAGATGGTGAGGTAGCCGTGGCTGAACAGACAAACAAGAAATGTTGGTCACCCAAAGCTTGCTGAGCGTTGGGTATCGCCTGTAACAAACTGGAAGCACACTACACGGAGGAGACAGCCCAAACTCTGCTACGCACAAAGCAAAGTTATTATGCGAAAGGCAATAAAGCAGACAGTTCCTTGTGAGAAAGTTAGCAAAAGTCCAAGGGAGAAACTGGATTATTTGCTTAAAAGACTTGCAGGGTTATCCCAATATGCAGAAGATGTGAAATTACAACCGGCTACTTCACACCTGTTGAGAACATGGCAACTCCCCAATGCACGCTGGCCCAACAGGAATGTTACATTGCAGAAACCACCCTTCCTAGCGTTTTGTTGGGAGACAGGGAAGCCCTGGAGTCACCAATCACCACCAAAGAGGTTGAATCAGTTATTAAAGCCTTAAAACCTAGAGCCCTGGGCCCTGATGGATTCTCCCCTAAATTCTATACAATTATCAAAACACTCCTAACGGGTCCTCTCACTGAGATCTTTAACTCTTTCCGAGAGACAGGCACTATAACCCCGTTTATGCAGGAAGTTATAACCATCTTGTTATTAAAACCTGGTAAAGACTCAAGGGACTCTGCTTCGTACAGGCCGATTTCCTTGCTCAATATTGATGCAAATATTTATTCCAAAATCCTGGCAAATAGACTAGCAAATGTTCTCCCCAAGGTTGTTGATGCCAAGCAGACAGGCTTTATACTGGGAAGGATCACTGGGGACAATATTCATTGGGCCATCAACTTTTTAGACATAGCAAAGTCCGAACATCGCAGTCTAGCCTTATTAACACGGGCTGCAACTGAAGCCTTTGATAGGGTAAATTGGGCAGTTATGCGCCTGACCCTAGAAGCATTTCAATTTGGCCCAATATTCAGCAAAATGCTCCATGAAAATTATAGTTCACCAAAAACCATTCTGAGGGTAAACAAAAACTTTTCGGCCCCCATTCGGCTTTCATGTGGTACCCATCAAAGGTGCCCGCTCTCCCCATTGATTTTTGCTTTAACTATGGAACCCCTGGCCCAGCGAATCACAGAAATTCCTCCATTGAAGGGATGACAGTGAAGGGCGACTAATATAATATATTTCTTTATGCGGATGACATAATGCTCTCCCTCTCTAACTGCCGATCCTCCTTAACAAAGTCTCTTACGGATTAGGAGCGTTTTGGACAAGTGGCAGTCTTTGCCGTTTATTATCCGAAGACAGGATCCCTAGGGGTTGGGCTATCCATAGAAGAGATTAGTGCTCTCCATTGCATTTACCCATTGGAATGGAGCATCACATCAACCAAATACCTAGGGGTACAAATATTAGCGAGCCCAAAGGACTTATATGCAGCTAATCCCCCCGTCTTTTTGGTGACTTGGAGTCTGGCCTCAAGAGATGGACAACCCAAGAGATCTCATACATGGGGAGGATCACGGCATGCAAAATGAACCTGCTCCCTTGATTGCTGTCTCTATGTTCGGCTCTCCCAGTGAAGATTCCCTTGAAAGCACTCCTTCAGCTACAAAGACATAACTGGGTTTATCTGAAACAGGGGGAAACCACCGATAGCAAAGAAGGTGATGATGGGCGATGCCAAATGGGGAGGGATGGGTGTCCTCAATCTGTGCAACTATTATGCCGCAGCACAACTGGCAAATATGCTGACTTGGTACAATCCCACATACCCCCCAAAATAGGTGTCTATTGAACAATCCGAGGCCCCCCCCCTCTCAGCTCCTTGCCACATATTGCACAGTCTGGGGGTAAGAACTGGACAGACCTTCTCTCGTCCACTAGAACCACATTGAGAATTTGGCAGTGGGCATTAAAAAGAAAAGGGACCCACAAAGGAGTAAGCCCTCTCCCCAGTCTTTCAAAATGCAAACTTCTCCCCAGCCCTTTGCCCGGCTAATTTCAAAAACTGGATTCAGGGAGGGCTGCACAAGGTCTCATAATTCTACGAGAATGGCGCAGCGCTCACCTTTGAAAGATGCAAAGATAGGTTTGCCCTGAAGGAATCAGACAGATTTTCCTACGTACAAATCCGCCACTGGATTACCCACCCACTCACCAACCTAGGGGCCACACAGGAACATCACACCCTAGAACTCATGCTGCGGGATGGCCCTGAAGGTGGAGACATTTTGAGTCTATATAAGCTACTGCAAGAAGACATGTTGACCCTCCAACCTAAATACATGGCACTTTGGGAGGCCGACTTGGGCCATCCCATTGAAGACCAAACATGGGTGGAAATCTGGTCTAGGATCAAAGCAGCCTCCAGATGTGTGACTTATAAAGAATGTACACTAAAAGTATTATACAGGTGGTACCTCCCGCCAGAACGTCTGTACCACTTTGAGAAGTCACTGGACCCGACATGCTGGAGGAAATGTGGGATGCGGGGTTCATTTTTTCACATGTGGTTGGATTATCCACTGGCACACTCCTTCTGATATTCGGTAATCAAGGCAATTGAGGCCATTACCAAGGTAAGAACAAAGTTATGGCAGAAAAAGTCACAAGTCCACAGCGCTTATACAGTGATTAAGAAAATAAACATCAAGGCTGCGGGTATCTGGGTGGTGGGGGTGTACTGCCAATACACATCCACAGGAATAGTTGAAGAAAAACAAAGATGTTCCAGTCTCACTGCGCCCAGAAATTATAATTAGTTGTTTGTGCAAAGAGAAGCCTTTATTGTTTGTGCGAAGAGAAGCCTGACACGTGTTTCAAGCTGTGTACAGCTTTTCATCAGAGGCTTAGGTTGCAGCAATAAGAACTCCACATTTAAAGTAGGACAATGCCAGATACAGTTCTCAAAATGCCTTGCAGTTGCGGAAAGCTCAATGACCGTGTGTTTCAGTCTACTCGTGTTACCATTGCACCAATGTGTACTTTTTGTATGTTTATAAAAGATGGCTTGAAAAGTACAAATCACTTTAAATGTTATACAAAACGTGTACAATTGTGACCCCCCCCATTTTGAGAGACTACAAATACCTGAGGGGGCTCGATAATATAATCGGCTCTGCAGCGCACAGAGCAGATTAGATCACCGAGCCCCTAACTTCACCGACGGACAAAGACACCTCAGGCTCGGTGATCTGTGCACTGCAGAGCAGATTAGATCACCGAGCCTGAGGTGTCTTTGTCCGTCTGCGAAGCTGGGGGCTCGGTCCGAGGTGTTTTCGTCTGTCGGCGAAGCTGGGGGCTCGTTCATCAACGAGCCCAAGGTGTTTTTGTCCGTCAACGAAGCTCGGGGCTTGGTGATCTAATCTGCACTGTGCGCTGCAGAGCAAATTAGATCACAGAACCTGCAGGTTCACTGAGGGGCGAAAACATCTCAGTGACCTTGGGAGGGGGTGCAGGTATGATTCAACCGATCTGTCCACAGGCAACACAGGGACTGTAACCTCCTCTCGTGACCCCTAGCATGGTGTCGCAAGAGGAAGTTACAGTTTGGAGACTCGGTGTGTTTCCTGCAGCTGTGACTCACAGATGTGCCAGCCAGTCACAGCGTTGCAGAAACTGCAACTTCTTGAGCTGCCTGACTTGATCATGGCAGTGGGCTCATCTCTCGTCGCGGCTGCAGCTGTGGTGGGATAATGTCCCACCATGGTGTTGTGGGACTGTGGGGGCTCCGGCAGGGCCCCGACTCAGCCTTACTTTTTCGAGACTGCCGGGGCGCGACCCAGGCTGGCCCCGGCCTACGTAAAGCAGTGATGCTATGTCTACCTCGCCTGGGGGCCAGCATCGCGTAGCTGATGTTTGCACCTGGTGGCTCGCTACTGTGGCTATCCCATCCCCCGGCCTAAGACACAGCAGGGGGATTCATCACAGAGGGTTGTCACATCAGGCTAATCTTCCAGCTCTGATCCATCCAAACTAAGAGCACAAACTGGGTCATCAACTTGATCTAGCCCATTAACATTATTAGACTGATGATAAGAGCCTTTGTTCACTAGCAGTTGCTAATGGTCAAACAATCAACGACAGAGTAGCACTGTAGTGAGTGCACTGAACTAACAAGTGCAGTACAAAGGATAAATAAAGCAATGTGCAGTGAGATGCCATTTATACCACCTAACAAATACGTGCTTGCAACTTTGATCTGGTCGGAGATGCTATGGATTTCTATGGAATCTGCAAGCTTTTGGCACCTACAAAAGCAGGTGCAGGGTCTTTGGAGCAGCGGGTGTAAGGAACCTATGTGTCTTGGGTGCAGCGAGACCAAACTTCCCAGAAGGGACCTTGCTTTGCAGCATAACCTGTCCTCATGGGTACTCCACTGCCAAGATTCCCTGCAAGGAAGGATGGCAAGCTTTGACTTATAAGGTGGGTGTTGAGTGGCAGGTGGATGGCATTCACTGCCTGGCAGGTTGCTCAGCTTTCTTCGGGTGACAATTTCCCTTTTCGCCTTTTCTCAGCCAGACTTTCAGTGCAGCCTTTTCGATGCCGTAAGGCTCGGACTGGCCTATCTGGCAAAGGGCAATGCCTGAAGGCGTGGCACGGCGAAAACAATGGGCTAGTATGATGAGTCAAGTCAGCCTGCAGCTGGTAGGTTTGACCAGTATTACTGTAAAAATGTGCTTTAAAATGCACTACCTGCAACATATTTTACAAAAACATCTCCTTGGGGACTTCTGAGCTTATTTTGTGTATTACAGTCAAGATGCCGGGGCCAGAGTGAGTAAACGAGTTACTTTGTTTGTACACACATGTAAGATTGGTGGACAGTGAGCCCCGCCAGCTTCCCTGCCTGACTCCACTGTCCAGCTCCCCCAACCGTCTCCTCTCGTGCTCCCCCAGGCGCCGATCTCGCTCTCCGTCATTGCGTGTTCACAGGTCACACCTGTGGGGCGACCCAGCTCCACACATCCCCTTCTCTTCATAAAGTTTGACATTCAATGTGGGGGTTCTGTGGTCTTCTCCTTCTACACATATTCTTCGAGATACTTTGGCTTCCGATAGTGCCTCACCGACCTCAAAATGAACAACCCCACATCTGTGCCACCACGCAAGGAAAATTCTCCATCACGGGACCTCGCACCAGCACTGTCATCACTCTTGCTGACAGTAGACACAACATCTCTCTCACCCCGGTCTGATTCATACCTGCCGAAACTGGCATACTTCCCTTCTCCCTTTCTCATCAAAGATACCCTTTCCATGTTCCACAATTTTCCATCATCTAATGTAACAGCATGTTTGAAAACTTCTTTCACCCTGTTGGGCTTTGACCACCTACAACACCCATCCCTGAGAATGCCCAATCTGATCTGCAAAGCAGGAGTTCTACCCATCCAGGCAGGCATCAATCTTGCATTGGCTTTCCTCCTCCTACTAAATTCGAAAGTGGGAGATACCCGTGGTGCAATGAGGAGTGAACCTATGAGCAACAATGACGTCCCTCCCTGCAACCTTCCAATGCCTACCATTGGCACAGGCCCATCTGATCACTTCCTTCAACACTTCATTAAAAACGCTCAACCACCCCATTAGTTTGGGAGTGATATATGGCACTCTTTCTGTGTTCAATCAAATTCTTTCTGCAGTACTCCTCCATCTACCTCAACCTGAACTGTGATCCATTGTCGGTCACTATTACACTGGGATATCCCTCATGTCCACACATTACCTCCAAAAACTCAATCATATTTCTTGTTGTCACAATCGGCTTGATCACAACTTTAACTCATCTAGTAAGCAAATCTATGATTACCAAACAATAGGACTGCACCCCATCACTCCACACGGGACATAGTATGTCCATTCCCAATGTATCCCACGGTTTTTCTGGGATGTCTGTGATTACTATGTGATGTCTGGAACCCACACACACTCTCTCACTGTTATTGCAAAGGATACCGTTTCTGACAATCCTTTTGATTTGCCGATCACATGCCGGCCACCAGTAGTCGTACATTACCCTCTGCTTTGTTTTAACAATTCCTTGGTAGCCTTCATGTTCAAGTTCTACAAGATACTCTCGAACATTTTCAGGTGGGAGGATCTTGTTACCACGTCTTACTATTCCACCTTGGGCAGACCGTTCACTTCTCACATCCCAGAATGACAAAAGTGACAGTTCTTCTAACACTTTCTTGTTACAAGGCCTACCTTCCTCTAACTCTTGTTTGAGTCTGTTCAACGTTGTATCATCTTTTGTAGCCTCCTCATATACCTACCGAAGTACAGGTAAAGCCGATACGTCCAAGACTGGCTCTTAATCCTCTTCTCTATCACTTGCTTCTACGACAGTTGTCAACCTTGACAGACAGTCTGCTGCATAATTTCCCAGTCCCGGTATGTATTTGACTATGCAATTGTACTCTTGCAGTTGAGATACCCATCTCCTGATGCGAGTCGAGACTCTGTCCAGACCCTTCAAAGTAATTCTTTTTACCAGAGGCTTATGAACCGTGTGGAATTTAAAATATCTGCCCCAGATAAGACTTCTACATTTTCTGCCTCCCACTTAACCGTCAATGCCTCCTTTTCAATCGTGGCATACGTCTTCTCAGCCTCTTTCAGCCATCTGGAGGCAAAAGCAATGAGGAATTCTTTACCACCTTCCTCTTGCGTCATAACTGCTCCCTAACCAACGTTGCTGGCGTTTATCATGATAATGGTCTTCCTGTTTCCACTGAAGGTCTGTAATGCAGGTGCACTGGCCAACACCGTTTTGATTGATTGGAATTCCTTCTTACAGTTCCAATTCCAAACAAATGCACCAAACACTTTGAATGACTCATGCATGGACATGGAAAATCCCTAATGAACTTGGAGTAATACTTGGCCATCCCTAGGAATGTCTATACTTCCGCACGACATATGGGGCTTGGCCGACATTCAATTGCTTCTGCTAAATGTCTTTTGGGACGAATGCCATCGGCAGAGATGGCATGTCCTAAATATTCAATCTCTCACCTTTTGATTTTGCACTTCTCAAGGCTTAATGTCATACCTGCATATATTCCTGAATGCTCTACCCAACCTTTCGTTGTGGGCATTGACGTCATCTGCGTAAACTAGAATGCCATCCTGGAAACACAACACAGCGTCATCCCCATCAATCAGTTCGTACATCATTTTTTGAAAGACAGAGGCTGTTGACACGAGTCCAAATGGCATTTGTTTGTATTGAAATGCCCCCCCCTGGTGTGATGATAACTGTTCGACACTTGGACTTGTTGCATAGTTTCACTTGATGGTAAACAGATGTAAGATCCAATGTGGAGAAGTATTTCGCAGGGCCCATGGTTGAGATAATTTCTTGAATGTTCGGTAGTGGGTGCATCTCTTGGATTGTACACTTGTTGAGTTCTTTCATGTCTATACAAACCCTTAGTTTCCCCAAACTCTTCCTCAACACAACCAGAGGCGATACCCACTCAGATGCATCCACCCTCCCTGTGATTCCTTCACTGTCTAATTTCTTTAATTCTTTTTGGACTTCTTCTCTCATCAACAAAGGGATGCTATGTCACTTTTGCGCTGCAGGTACACAATCATCTTCCATCTTTATTTCATCTACAAAGCCACGCGGACAACCAATCTTGTCTTGAAACACTTCTTCTACTAGTTGGGTCCCGATTTCAGCATTCTCAATGGCCAACACTGTCTCTTCTGCATTAGGATCTAGTTTCACTTGGAGTTTCCTTTGATGTGTCCAGCTCAACAAAGCAGTGTTACCTTTCCTTGTCATGTATACTTTACCTCTGGCCTATCTATCCTTGAACTTAAGGTTAGCCCAACACCACCCAATCAGATACATTTTTGCTCCCCCATAGGCTTTCGGGTTAGTATCAACTTCATTTAGAAAGTCTCTTCCCAGACCTTTCCACTGATTCTGGGGCAATAAGGTATACTCATCACCACAGTCAATCATCATATGTATCCTGACACCGTCCACAGACACTGAGGCCTTGAGGCAGTCTAATTCTTCTTCATCTTCATCCGCTATTAGTGATATGCTTTCTCTGCCTTCCTCTTCCCTATGACCGCTACCAATCCAATTGGTAGCAGACTTCCTGTTCCTACAACATCTCGCAAGGTGACCTTTCCCTCTACAAATCCGACAGATGATCTTGAGAGCTGGACATTCTGGATTATCCACCCAGTGGGTTGCACTATCGCATCTAAAACATCTCCTAGGACTACTCCGCCTCGAGCTGTTTCGCCTCCTTGCACGCTGTTCTACCTCTCCTGTCATCTTTCCATCTGTGACTTGTGCCCTTTTCTACTGTCTTCTGTGAGACAGGTATGGTATCATGAGAAAAACACAGACATAATGATTCAAGTTTATGAAAATCTTTAGTTGATAAAGAAAGGGGTTTGGAGAATGCCTAACTGGCCCTACGTCTATAATGGGAGTAGTCTCGACCATCAATCAAAAGGGTTATTGAAAAAATAAGGGTACCATGTCTCGCCTTCTGGCAATCCCTCCCAATCCCAGTGGACCCTCGACCCAGGTGATCCTCCTTCGCTCATCTACCCCCAGGGCTGAGATCCAATAGCAATGGCCCTCCCCTGGCCACCTGTGTAGAAGAACCCCGGGAGTAGGGAGGGAAAAACCTCCAGGTTTTTCACACTTCTTCCTCATGGTTGCTTTATCACTGACTGCAGAAATGGCATCATTTATCTTGGGCGTTGTCACTAACTGTGGAGTAACATCACTCTTCATATATGTGTCTCTTATTCTGTCTTCTAGAACCTTGATACACTCTCAGTATGTTCCACCTCCATGGCAACTCTCAGAACTGTGTTCCGACCTCAACATCTCTCTGACATACGCACTGTTTCATTTAAGCATGAATTGATCTCTTAGGCGCTCGTCTAATTTAGTGTTGAAATTGCATGTCCTGGCCAATTTCCTCAGGCTTGTGATAGATATATTGTTCTACACTTTCATCTTCCTCTTGTACTCTTGTCCCAAATGAAGACCATTCTAATATAGTACTCAGTTTCTTTCCATAGTGTTTACTCATCTTCTTGACTGCTTTCTCATATTCATTAGAGTCTTCAGATTCTCTCTCTGGAAGGTCAGGTAAGTCTTTGAATTTTTCTTGTCCTGCTGAACCATGACAATGCAGTGGGAGAGATTTTGTTCTTTCAATACTATAATTGGCCCCGAATACGACATTTGCGTAATGTTCAAAGGACTTTATCCACCTTTTCGAAGGGAACAGCTCTGATTTCTCTCAAAACAAAATGTGGTGGTGGAACACTGTTAAAAGTCATTATGACTGTGAATGTGGACAGTAACATTCTACTGGGGTTATTCCAGAAGTTCTGTAGTTCTCAATTGTTTAGAGGTCACATAAAGCTCTGTGGCATTTTCCTTCGTATGCTGCTATTGTGGGTATGGGTGGCCTTTGTATATGTTCAACACAGGATTATAGAGTTATTTGTTCATGTGGGCAATTATTGTTGAATAATGTTCTTTATTTAGCTCTGTAGTAGTGTATACAAGATATTTTCCTATTCTTCCACGTAGAAAGTGATGTCCTTTGTAAATGTCCTATTTATCCACAATCTACTAGTGAGCAGTGCAGCAGTCAAAAGTCAGAGGTAAGGTTGTGCATATTACGGTAACGGTGGGAAGAGGGTTTTTCTGTGCAGGGTAACACGGTTCTGGGTGGCAGCTTTTGGCTGCAACTCCATGTTGGTTGCCTCCATGACCACCATTCTGGCTTCAGAGCTGCCAGAAGCACAGAAACAGTTCTCCTGAACACCCGTGAAGACTTGCTCTCCAATCTTGACTCTAATCTCTCTTCTGTCCTCATTCTCCACGATCTATCCTCTGCTTTTGACATGGTCAACCATGCCACCCTGCTCAATTGCCTCAGCGACAACCTTGGTATTACTGGTCAGGCCCTGGCCTGGTTGACCTCCTTTCTCACTGACAGACCCTCTCAGGTCCAACTGAGGTCTTTCCTCTCTTCTATCTCTCTCTTTGCTTGTGGTGTTCCCCAAGGGTCTAACCTCTCTCCCTGGCTCTTCAACCAATACCTCGCACCTCTTGCCCACTGCATCGCTACTTTCTGCTCCAATTTTCAAAGTTATGCGGATGACACTCAGCTCTCTTTCAGGCTCCCCTCAGCCACCTCTGCTTCTTCTCTCATACCAGACTGTCTGGCCGCAATTCAGGAATGGTGTGTCGCCAATGATCTCTGCAATAATGCCAGTAAGACTGAGATACTCCTCATTGGGGTACCCACTCCCTCCTTTCCTCTCTCTGTCTCTGTCCGCCCACTCTGGGCCCTCTTCCTGCTCCTTCCTGTAAGGCTAAGAACCTTTGTGTCAACTTCGACTCCACCCACTCCTTCTCTCCTCACAGCTCTGACGTCTCAAAGAAGTCAAACTATCAGCTGCACCTCCTCAGAGGTATTCTTCCTTTTCTCACTTTCCCCCAGAAGCTCACTGTCTCCAGAGCTCTGGTCCTCTCTAGGCTGGACTACTGCAACAGCTCCTTTCTAAATCTTCCTGCCTCTACTCCTTGACCTTTACAACTAATCCGGAACAGGACTGTGAGACTTGTCCTTAGCCTTAAACCCAGGGATCGTATCTCTCCAGCTCTGAAATCTCTTCAATGGCTCCCTGTGGCTGCAAGGGTCAACTTCAAGACCCTCTGCATCGTCCACAAGGGATTCTGGGGCCTGGGACCGCTCTACATCCAACTTTCTCTTCCAAAACATCTTCCTTCTCTTGTTGTCCGCTCATCCACCTCCAACTCTCTGAGGGTCAGAACCTTCTCCAAGCAGAGAGTTGGGGGCAGATCTATCTCCTCGCTGGGGCCTCCGTATGGAACAGCCTCCCTGCCTCTCTCAAACTTGAGCAGAACCACCTCGGGCTACGGAAACAACTCAAGAATTTCCTTTTCACTTCTGCTTCCTCTCTTCCTCTCCCCTGCTGATGCACCTGACAGCACCCCACACTGGTCACCTGGTCACCCTCGGAACTCAGGCCCAGGCTCCTGCATGTCCAGTTGCCCTTGCATTGCCTCCTGGCTCCCCAGCACTCAAGAGTCTGTATCTGCAACCCTACAGTCCCTTCTCTCTGCACTTATGAGCCACCCGCTGGTTGCACTTGTGAGTTAACTGCACTTCCTCTCCCCCTTGTACGTCTCCCCGTCCCTCTTCCACGCACTTGCGCGATCTGAATGACTCAAGGCCTAGCAAGACTGTCATTTTGTCCTATCTTTGTTTCACCCTCCTTGTGTTGTCACACCTAGAAACATTTGTATACAGGCACGTTATAAATGCCACATCATATCATAACTCAGCAAGGTTATGTGGCAGGGAGATATAATAAAAGCAGCGGCTCACCTTGTTATCGTCATTGTGTATCGCCGGGAACATTATTTATTTGTTTCTGCTGCACGCGTGGTTGCAGGATTATCGCTGGGCTCACTTCAATGCTGTACCTCCGCGCCAAGATTGTAGTGTACTACAATCAAGATGCCGGGCCCAGAGTGAGTAAACAAGTTACTTTATTTGTACACATATGTAAGATTGGCGGATAGCGAGCCCCGCCATCTTCCCTGCCTGACTCCCCTCTCCAGCTCTCCAAACTGTTTCCTGTTGCGCTCACCCAGCCGCCGATCTTGGTCTCCATCACTGCGTGTTCACAGGTCACACGCATGGCTTGAGCCAACTCCACAGTTTGTCACAAAAAATAACAAATTGACATTTCTTATTATGGCACACTTTTTCATTAGTTCCCTGGACACTTTTATGCGCGAGACCGACCGCAGATGCAGGGCGACTGGCACAGCCAGGACCGTTTAAGGGTTAGGGGAGAAGGGCAGGTGACTGCTTCTGGCTCTCAGCAGATATGCTCCACAGCCTGCGGTTAGTGACGCTAGTTATCTATGGGACAGAGGGCAAAGAATAAACCCATTCTCATTATCTTCAAAACTATCCATGGACTCACGCCACCACACCTATTGGCCCATCTCACTCCCTATTCCCTCCTTACACCCTACGATCATCCTCAGCTCACCTCATTGCCACCTCTCGTGCCCCTTGCGTGTCCTCTCATTTCCACTCCCTTACTCTAGAATGCTATACTGCTCCCTCTCTGCACTACTCCCACTCTATCTCTGTTTAAATTCAACCTTAGAGCTCTCCTCCTTTCTGAAGAATCACTCCCGTAGCATTCTACACCACTGCATCTCCCTGTATCCCGCTCCCTCTACCTCTCTACAGCAACCCCACAGCACTTATCCCTCACCCCTACACCTCAAAACTTAGCACTTCCTCCACTATCCCTGTCCTATATCGTGCTGTACTGTCCTCGTCCCTGGCTCATGGTTCCACCTGCCCTGCATCATCTGGTCTAATACCCACATCCTCTTAGCACTTTCTCCACTATCACGGTCCTATATCTTGCTCTACTGTCCTCGTCCCTGGTTCATGGTTCCACCTGCCCTGGATCATCTGGTCTAATATCCACATCCTCTTAGCACTTCCTCCACTATCCCGGTCCTATATCGTGCTGTACTGTCCTCGTCGCTGCCTCATGGTTCCACCTGCCCTGCATCATCTGGTCTTATAGCCTCATCCTCTTTGCACTTCCTCCACTATCCCGGTCCCATATCATGCTGTACTGTCCTCGTCCCTGGCTCATGGTTCCACCTGCCCTGCATCCTCTGGTCTTATATCCACATCCTTGCACCCATTGTTAACGACACTGGTCCTCCGCTCTGTAAATCAATGTAAGCATCTTTGTGGCAAAAATGCATTGTTGTCCCTGTAATTGTCATTAAATAAATGAATGAATGAATACATATGTTTTTCTTGGTTGAACAAGCAGAAAGCAAGCTCATCAGTCCAGAGGGAAGAATCATGCTGGTCCCCCCTAACATGAAGCACCACCTTCCTACGAGGACTGGCAGTGCCTTCACCTTGACCAACAAAGTCAAGTGCAGCTGATTTGGACTGCCTCAGAGCCAGCATATCTATTCAGTCAAGGGACCTTTCACCCCACCCAGACCACCAATTGCAGCAGAAACAGCAATCACACCACGACTGCCCCTAACATCACTGTTCCTACTTGCTCAGGGTGGGCACATACAGGTACACCCAGGTACACCCACGAAAAAACAACAGCCCTTCTATCCAGGGCTGGTTCTAGGATTTGCAAGCGCCGACATTTATGGAATGGACAACACAGAAAGTGGTATGAGTCTTTGAAACTTAAGGGCATCATTGGGAGTTACAGAATAAGAAGTTGTCATGAGTGTGTCAAGAGACAAATAACTGATCTGCAACTTTATTATATATGAAGCCAGTCTACAGTCTAACCATACTTGAGTTTTTCAATAGTCTGGATGATGATCTTTTGGGGCCTCCCTTTTTTTGGCAATTATTTTTTTTTGCATTTGTTTATTATTTGTATCGTGCACCTAACCCTTAGGTAACTGGGTGCTGGAAAACGTAGCATGTTACAGACAGAAAAACATAAGAACATACATATTTACATAAATGATAAGCACAGTAGTGGGGGAAGGGTCGACCCAGGTTACAATTTACATATTGGTCGGACCTTCATGGTAAGTACAAAAATACACAATAATAGTGAGAAGGTTGACTTAGGTTACATATTGGTCTGACCATTAAGATAGGTACAGGTGAGATGAGGAGCAACGGCAAACTTAGGCCAAACAAAGGGCTGCGATGCAGGATCTCTAAGATGAAGGATCATTTGGGTTCAGTAATTGGTGGGCTTATCAGTAAGCCAGAGTTTGATGCTGGTTTTGAAGGCATTGAAGGATGGTTCTAGTCTGATGGAGGGGGGTAGCAATTTCCAGAGATTGGCCGCTTGAAAAGGGAAGCTTGCTCCTCCTGTGGTTTTGAGGTTGAATCTGGGGACTGTGAAGCGGTGAATGCGGGATGATCTGGCCGGACGGGTGGCGTGGTGTAGGGCGAACTTGTCTGAGAGGTATTTAGGTGTGATGTGTGTGATACATTTGTGGGTGATTGCCAAGGTACGGAGTGAGATTCTGTCACGCACTGGGAGCCAGTTAGAGTTTTGTCTGTGGCTGAAGATATGGTTGGATCTTGGGATGTTTAGGGCGGATCTTAATCAGTTATTTTGTAAGTCCTGGAGTCTACTGAGATTCATTTCAGAGGTTCCTGAGAAGAGTGTGTTGCAGTAATCTATTTTGGATAGAGCTAGGGCTCTAGCTAAAGTCATACAGCTGGTAGGGGATAGGTAGGACTTACAGGCATTGATTAGCTTGTTTGTGCAAGCTGTTGATGAGGCGATGTCACTCACTTGTCTTTTGAGAGATAAGGTGGAGTTGAGGTGGACGCCGAGCGTCTTCATTTCTTTTGCAAGTTTGATTGTATTACCATCAATGATGAAGGACGAGTATTGAGGGTCAAGTTTGTTCAGGTGAGCTTGGGTGCCTACGATCAGAAGCTCGGTTTTTTCGTCATTAAGGCATAGGCTATGTGTTGCCATCCATGCCTGGATTTCCAGATAGATGTTGATAATTAGTTTGGTGTGGTTGGAGTAGTGTCCTGGCAGAGTGATGAGGACCTGGGTGTCATCTGCGTAGTTTGTGTAGATGACACCCATGTCATCAAGGCGGCCGAATAGGAGCTTTGTAAATATGTTATGTAGAGTTGGGCATATACAGGATTCCCGGGGAACTCCACAGAGGATGGCGATAGGATCTGCAGGGGAGAGAAGACTCTAGTGGTGCGGTTGGAGAGGAAAGATTTGAACCAGGAGGAAGCGTTGGTGGAAAAGGCTGCAGCAGAGGTTAAGTGATCGGTGAGGATCTGGTGGTCGACCAGATCAAATGCGGCGGAGAGGTCTAACAAGAGGGGCATAGCCAGCTTGCCTTTGTCTCTCATCTCGTCCATCTGTATTTTCAGGTCCAGAAGGGCAGTCTCGGTACCGTGCCTGGGCCGGAAGCCTGATTGACGTAAACCAAGTAGGTTGTTGTCCTCCTGATGTTTCTGGATTTGTAAGTAGGCAACTCGGTCCAGAGCTTTTAAGATGAAGGGACGGTGGTGATTGTCCTTTAGTTTGTCGGTGTGTTCGGGTCTAGATTGGGCTTTTTTAGGAGAGGCATGGCCCAGGCCTCCTTAAGGTTTTTTTGGGACGAGATTAGTCTTAAATGAGGCGTTTATCATAGTGGCGATAAAAGGAGATAGTTCCTTGGCACAGTCCTCGATAACGGGGGCTGGACAAGTATCGCCTTGGCATCTTGAAGGCTTAAGGCCTTTGATGATGCTTTCCACTTCGCTGGGTGTGACCATGGCGAATGAGAATGGCGGGCACTGAGGGTGTTGAGGTTTGGGAGGGGCATTGTCTGATGAGCTGTTTGCAAGGCTGTTCTTTTTCGCTTCTATTTTAGTTTGGAGGGAGGCTATTCTGTCTGCTAGGGCTTGTTGAATTTTGGAGCACCAGCCAGCATCTTTTGTACAGTCTGAAGAGGGTGGTGCTGAGGATTCTAGTTCCCTTAGGATGCTGAAAAACTCCTTAGTCTTGGATTTGGCGTTGAGTATTCAGGTTTTATAGATTTCCTTTTTGGTAGAGAGGATGGTTGTTTTGTAGGTGGTGGCTGCATTGGAGAACAGAACTTTATTGTGAATGGAGGGATCTTTGCGCCAGTTAGATTCTGCTGTTCTTTTTAGGTTTCTCAAGTTCCGGGGGTAAACCAGTTGTTGAGGTGGGCGGCAGCTTTGGCTTTTTTTTAGTTTAACAGGGACAATAATGTCCAAGGCGGAATTCAGTGTTGTATTGAAGAGATCAACCAATTCAGTGGGATCTAGATTTTTGTAGTTCGTATCGTCCAATATGTTGTTGATTAGTGGGGATAGATTGGGTAGTGGTATATCATGGGTGTTCCTGGAAAATGAGGGGGGAACGATAGCAGGGCTGGGTGGTGCGGATCCCTGAATAGTAAAGGATATGTAATGATGATCTGTCCAGGCAATGGGTCCGTTCCGAAGAATATTGGAGCAGTTCAAGTCAGATAACCAGTCTAGGGTATGACCCTTGTCATGGGTAGGCTCAACAATGTGATGCTTGAAGGTACAGCGAGATAGAATGATTGGCCCAGGATCACACACGTGAGTTAAATAGTGGCACTAGGTTCTGAAGCCTATCTGAGGTTCTGGAATTGACCACATGATCATCTCTGCTCTGGTTGGTACAAATATGCATCAACGTTGGGCTTTCAATAGTTATAACATTACTGTTGTATAGAGGTGACTTGAAATATATACAAATCACATAATAAACCAAACTGACAAAAATACAAATTCTTATAGAGCCACATACACAAAGAGCGTTACATTACTGCAATTTTATTTTTCCAGTGAAGGTGGGAATAAAATGTGAGCCTTGAAAATCTCTGTGTTTCACAACTGTGCTTTCAAGACTTAAAGTCACATAATCACCCAAGAGTAGTTCCAAAGCACCGAATCCTTATACAAGATATATTGTGCCCCTGCACAGGGTAACCAAACCTTAGCCTGCTGGGAAGAACAGTATGAGCAAGGGTTAAGTAAGAAGGAGGGAAACCATAAACGGGGTTTGCAGATGCAGAGAAGGTATTAGGCAAAGATAAATTATGCTTATATTAAGGTGGGTTTTTGTGTCCACCATGTATGGACTATATTCTAGAGAGAGATGGAAGAGGAGAGTATATGTTGAACAAGGATTTCCTAGAAGGGTTCTCGTATTAGTCCCAGGGACGTCATTTGCGGGTTTCCAACGGTTGCAGCAGTGACCCCTTTGGTCTACCTTGCACCCCTGTATTAAAAGAATGTATTTTTGTAAATGGAAGCTCCTGGACACTGGAATAGGGAGGGGGCCCTGCCACACCAGGTCTGGTGGGGCCTGGCTCCGTTCTCATCCATCGTGGTGAAGGCTGGCCATAGGCTTGCAGTGCGAGAAGGACGCGCTCTGTTGGGGTTGGAGATGACCGCGAGATGTGGCACGTTTCACATGCCCAGTTCAGCTCCAACCCCCTCTCCTCTGGCTTCCTAGCAGCTAATATACAGGAACAAGGAAGCTCTCCCAGATTCCTGGTTCCTGTTTGTGAGCAGCACAGAGGAGCCACGTGTGGCCTGGAGTGATGGACTGAAGCTGGAAAACAGATAAGAAGGCTTTAAAAGAAATGTTAAATGGTAGTGTGAGTATGAGTGTGAGTGTGTGAAGTCAAATGTATGTATGTGCTATGGGTCAGTGAGTGGTGGGTGAATGAGAAGAAATGTGATAGTGTATGTGTTTGAATGTTCTGGGTGGGTGTGTGACTGTGTGGAGAATGCAGTATGAATGAATCTGAGAGATGTATGGGTGGGTGAAAGGGAATGCCTGTGTGTATGTGTGTGGGTGTGTTTAAGGCCCTGGGAGACTGTGGATCACTAGAGCAATTATGGCACATCCTTTATAGACTTCGCATGTTTTCCTTTTATTTTCAGGCAAAGCCAAGTACATGTGTGTTATTACCTGGCTAGACTGGCATTTTGGTACAGCCAGTCTAGCCATTGATTACTGTGGCAAGAGATGTATTACTCAGTATCTTTGATAAAGCAAGCATGCTATGTAGTATTACCTTGCTAGACTGACGTTTTGGTGTAACGGTCTGTATATTTCTTACTGTAGCCTGACATTTTATTAACTGAGCATCTATGATGAAGTAAGGATGATATGTTTTCTTATGGGTCTAGACTGGCTTATATTGGAACCAGTTTGGACATGTTTACTTATTGTGACATGTCACTTTCAATGGTCAAACCAACCGGAGTATTTTCTTACATATGAGTACTGGCATATATTGGCAGAGCCAGCTTTGTGCCTAGTGCCAGTAATGACACTTAAAAAAAAAAAATAAGCGAACATGAGTATGTTCTTATATGGGAATACAAGCAAATGCTTTTTTTACAGCATGGAAATGTATGGGCACAGCCAGCATGAAACTGTTTTTATACTGGCATATATTGAAGGGACCAGCATGACAATGCATTGGGAAATGTGCTTGCACACTTTTGGTGACTTGCATTTATTGTACTTTTTTCCATGAGTTACCCTACACCCTACAAAACCAGTTGTAAATTGGACGGCCTTTTTCTCACATTTTCAGAGAAAGTGTGCTGTGTAATGCACCATTTTAACCAGTTATTAAAAAAAAATTCTCATGGTAGGGGGAAGAATCCCCCAGACCTCCCCAAACCCATTTTCTTAAGTTCAGGCCCCCTAGCTATGCTCGATCGCAATCGCATACTTGTTTTTATTTTAATTTTATTTATATATTTCTATAGCGTCCAAAACCCGCAGTTATCGGGCGCTGACATGGACACAAAGGAACAAACACAGTACAGGACAAAAGGCAGGCTAATGTGCCCTTTATGTGAAACGGTATTAGGTCATAGAGCCAAGAAATGTAGCTGAAGAGGTGTGTCTTCAAGGAATTTATGAAACGACTCAGGCTAGATGTCCCTCTGATGGCCAGCGGGAGGGAATTCCAGAAGGAAGGTGCTAAGGCCTGGAAAGATCTGCCTAGACCTCTGGCTCTTTTGATTCTGATTCCTTACAGTAGAGTGAGAGCGGAAGATCGCAAATCTCTAACCAGCTTGTAATACGTTGCTGCACTGGTAACCAGTGAAGCTCTCTCCTGGTGTTAGATATATGAGCTCTTCTGGGAATGGCCATTGCTATGTGGACTGCGTCATTCTGAATTAGACTTCAAAGCTCCGCACAACAATATGTTGCAATAGTATAACCTTGACAGAATCATAGCATGGGCGATGGTCACTGAGTTCTTTTTATTGATGAAAGACCACATTGTCCGAAGAAGCCTCAGATGATAGATCCATGTCTTATGAAGATTTTGTACTTGAGGGTCTAAATTCAGGTAGGCCTTTAGGACAACCCCCAGGGTCTTCACTTTAGATTGAGTCAGAATTTTATTGCCTTGCAACGTAAAGTAGTTATAGGCGCTATATAATTTGGCACGAGCCTGGGGAGAGCCAAAAATCAGTAGCTCAGTCTTTTTGCCATTTAGGCAAAGCCAGTTCGAGTCCTGGTGGTAATCACCACTTAACTCGATGACCAGCTGCGTGTCATCGGCATAGTTCGAAATAAGGTCCCCTAAATCCTCCAACAAAGTGCAGAGAGAGCGCATATACAGGTTAAAATGAAGAGGCGATATTGATGCTCCTTGGGAGCCGCCATATTTTGATTGAAGAGACAGAAGAAGTGACTGCACCCCATTGTATATGGGATTCGCAATTGGATAATCAGGACTTTACCCAGTTGACCACCTTCCAAGAACATGCCCCCTGCTGTCATAGGCACTCGAGAAGTCGCTTGTGATCGACAAGGTCGAATGCCACCAACTGGTCCAACAGGATCAACATCCCAGCTTTCCCACTGTCAACAATGTGGAGCATGTGGGTTTGGAGATCCACTAGTGCGGTCTCAGTACTTTAGGAGGGGCAAAAACTGGATTGCTGGCTGTGTAAATTGTTGTTGCCTTCCATAAAAGCTTGTAGCTGAAAGGTGGCGGCCTTGTCCAAGGTTTTTGGGAGGAACTGGCTGCTAGTTATTGGCCTAAGGTTACTGGGGTCAGTGTGGTCCAAATTCAATTTCTTAGGAATTAGTGTGATAGTGACTTTCTTAATGTCTAAGGGGACCTGTTGATCTCTGAAGGACGCATTAACGAATTGTGTTATGAAGGGTACGAACTGTGTTCTAATATAAATGTTCTAATATGAGTTTGGAGGGTAGGAGATTCAAAGGACAGGAAGTGGGATGCATAGAAGAAAGCAAAGAGGTCATGCCTGTCGGAGAAATAGGAGAAAACGAGAAACCCGGATAGGACATGGTATCCTCTGTCCAATTGTTGGGGGCCCCTGAGGCGGAGGCTGGGCTCTGTGTTGCTAAGATTTTGTCCCTTGCCTTGGTGATTTTCCCTTCCCTATGTTGTCGAGCATTTTTGTAAACGTGTTGGTGAATTCATTCATCAGGCAATAAACGTGGTCGGTCGGCTGAGAGCTAGCCATGATAGATTCAAGACCATGCTGCATGTCAGTAGGGCTCACGTTTTTTAAATTATGACCTGTGACAGATTTCCTTGTATTTATAGGCCTGCAATAGGGGTTGGGAGGTGCAAGGTAAAGCTGACCGTGGAGTGGTCCGACCAAAGGCAGGGAGAGGTATCAATATCATTTGTTTTAAGATTCCCAGGAACCACCCAATCCAGGATGTGGGAATTCCCTAAAGTAGGGTAATTATTTATGATTTCATGGTCACTATCCGTTAGTGCTAATTCTAAGAGTATTGCTTCCTTGTCAACTATATCTCCCTTCCATTGGTTGAAATCACCCAAAAAAAAGAGTAGATGCGTTTGGGCTACTAAAGTTCTTAAGTAGGCCGATGATTTCTTCATTGAAGTCCGGCCTATTGCGGGGGTGGGGGGAGGACGATAAACCAATACAATGTTCACACACTGGTGATAGGAGGGAGTCATTTTGAGATGTAGAATCTCGCATTCAGTGCAGGAAATGGTAGCAGGGAATAAGCCTAGCTTGGATCTGGCTATGGTGGCTACCCCACCTCCATGCCCTTTGGGGCGGTCCGCGCAGTATAATGTGTAACCTGGGGGAGAGGCTTGCGAAATGAAAGCTCCATTGGTGTCTTGAATCCAGGTCTCTTTCACACAGAGTATGTCTACTTTACTATGCACTATGTAGTCATGAAGATTTTGTGCATGTTTTACCAGGGAGCGGGTGTTAAGGGTGATTTTTAAGTGCAAGTGCATTGGAAATGACCCATCCTGGGTCTGTAGGGGACCAGTGCCGTACTGAGCTGTTTTACCGGGCAGTGGAGAAACTGTTTGGCACGCCGGTGGCTGGCACTGGGTGAATCCTACCGCCGTTTCCTCCTGTGTCATAGGGTCCCTTTTCTTCCTATTGAGTGTGGGAACCGGCTCATCATGTAGGAGGGTAGTGGGGAGGGTCCACATAGGACTCCTTTCTCTACCGAGTTAGCCATAGGATTATCTAAGATAGTCCTTTTAAATCGATCGCTAAGTGCCAGGCGATTTAGGCGGAGTGTCATCAAAGTTAGGGATTCCTCTCTGATGAAACCCATCATAGCAGACTTACTGCAGTAATCAGTGGTGAAGAGATTGGAGAGCAAAAAACACCTTGCAGCTGAGTAACGGCGAGGACCGGCTTGCCCCAGAAACTCTGGCACTGAAGCACCTGAGGTTTCGTGAAGTAGCAGGCCTGAAAACCTGGGTAATGTAGTTCCTTGTTGGTGTTTCAAAGCAAAACCTGAATATGAGTGCTTTTTCTCACCGCAGAATTTCAATCACACTTATTCACAATTATAAGGAGCAAGATAACAAAAATAACTGTTTTACAAAAGAAATAAATGTGAAAATATTGACACCCTCCAATAAAACAACTCACCAGGCACCACCGGTGGCTGTTATATTTGGGGACCAGGCACTACCCCCTTCTTTCAACGCTAGGTAAAACATTTAAGCTTTGATTAATAAACATATTTACTTCTTTCACTTGGAGTAGTGCATGCCCCTGCAGTGGCATAATCATCATGGACATTGCGCACACATGGTGGTACCGGACAGCCCAGGGTGTGGCGTGCCCTGTGCTTTGTTAAGGAGCTTGGGGCAAGGGGACCTCAGCATGGCTCACATGGGGGCTCACACGTTTGTGCTAAGCCATTGAATGGGCTCTTTTCATCTTGAATGCATTCAAGTGTGATGTGAATGGTTGAGAGGGGCCGCAAACCCGACCAGAACCCTGCTCTGGGGCAACAATGTTTAAGAAAATAAGCGCTGGACACAGAGTCTCAGAAGTGAGAGAGCCATGGAGTGACCCACCCCTTCCCACTCAAACTCCTTCTTGGAAAGGGCTTTGTGGAAGCTTCATTCACAGGCCGTAGATGGTTACATGTGATTATAACCAATAGAAAATAATTAACAACAATTGTATCTAAACATTTGTAATTAAACAAATACAGAATTTCTTTTGGAGGGGTGCCCCCAGTTCCCCTGTTTTACTTCATTTATAATCCCACCCCAAATCCCTCCCCACTCGTTTTAACCCCTACCCCAGCCTCTATATATATATATGTGTAAAAGTACGTCCACATCTCCCCTGAAATCCGTGTCATATATATATATATAGGGGCTGGGGTAGGGGTTAAACGGGTGGATATATATATATATATATATATATATATATATATATATATATATATATATATATATATATATATATAGGGGCTGGGGTAGGGGTTCAAACGGGTGGGGAGGGGTTTGGGGTGGGATAAATATATATATTATATATATATGAAATGGATTTCAGTGGAGATGTGAACGTACTTTTACACAGTCATGGAGAGAAATCATTTGACATACATCCTGGGGATGAACTAGTACAAGGGATTCTTGAAAGGGCTTCACTTCCCCAGTTAAAAAAGAGACAGAACAGGAGGTGATGGAGAGAGGAGATCTAGGGTTTGGAGAGGCTGACCTAACATCAAGACTAGCCGTAATGATGAGCAAACTGTCCTTCCAGATTTGGATTTTGCTCATAGAAACTACAATTTTTAGGAGAGGCTTTCTTACAAGTAATCCCGGAGTCTGAAGGTAATGATAAAGGAGGACCCTTCTTTTTAAAACAGGGACTCCTATATCGAAGGGAAACCACAGGGGAAGAAACATGTAAAAATACCCAAAACCCATCTGAAAATAGTTCTGGAAATTGCCCACTCACATTTAACAGGGGGACATCTAGGACAAGTTAAAATCCAAGCCCAGATCAGTGGAAAGTTTTATTGGCCAGGAATATATGATGACATTAAAACCTTTGTGCAGACGTGTGAGATATGTTAAAAGACCAGCACAAATATTCCTCCACCTACACCTTTAAATCCACTACCTATAATAGAGGTCACATTCTCTCGAATCGGGATGGACATCATTGGACCCCATGAATTCTCAACTGGGCAATACATTTGTCTTGGTGATTGCTGATTATGCTACCAGGTATCCTGAGGCCTTCCCCATGAGGTACAACCCAGCAAATATTAAACCATCTTCTACCATTCTTTTCCCAGGTCAGGTTTCCAAAAGAAATTCTAACAGATCAAGCAACAATTTTTATGAGTAAGCTCGAGGGGGAAGTAAAAGAAATATTTCATATCACTACTTTAAGAACCTCAGTTTATCATCCTCAAACAGACGGATTGGTAGAATGATTAAATAAGACCGTGAAAACCATTCTAATAAAAAAAGTTGATGAAAGCAGAAAAGATTGGGATTGCATGATTCCATGGGCCTTCTTTGCTGTGAGAAAATCCCCACAAGCACCTACCAGATTTTCACCCTTTGAGCTATTGTATGGCAGAGAGCCAAGGGATGTCTTGGACATGCTCAGGGAAACCTGGGAAGAGTGGTAGAAGGCCCCAATACCACCGTCTCAAACCGCAAACCGGTTATGAGAACACATACCTAGTAAGGTCTTTAGTCCATACCCACATGCAGAAAGCTCATTGCCAGCAGAAGCTTTCATATGATAAAACAGTCAATTTAAGAATGTTTTCAGTGGGTCTGGTTCTCTTGCCAACTTCACAGAATAAATGGACCTTCGAAGTGGCATGCAGCATGGGCCTCATGTTGGAACAGGTGGGGAACATGCAACTACAAAGTAGCCCAACCAGACAGATGCCTAAAAACTCATATCTACCACGTCAACCTTCTAAAGGAGTGGAAAGAAAATCCAGGGCCCTCCCACACTCCTCTATTTTCTTGTCTGGCACCCCAAGAAATTGATAACATGAAATTAATACTCCAAGAAATCCCCAATGATAAGAAAGCAAGTTTGAATTATCTTGTTTCCACATTTCCTGATGTATTTTGCGAGACAACGGGTAGGGTACACGGAATTTACCGATATATACGAACACCACCGGGAAAAGTAGAGTCCATTTAAAATCTTACAGACTTGCGGAGTCAAGGAAAAAGATCACTATTGAAGAGTGGAAAGTATGCTCAGGGCTAACGTTATCGAGCCCTCTTCAAGTCCTTGGTCGGTGATCAAACCAGACAAAACCTGGAGATTTAGTATAGACTTTAGGCAAGTTAATGCTATTTCTGCCTCTGATGCATATTCCATGCCTCGTATAGATTACCTGATAGATAAATTGGCTAATGCTGTTTTCTTGTCAACATTAGATTTAACTAACGGATACTGGCAAGGTCCCTTACACGACATAAACAGAGAAAAAACAGCCTTTTCAACACTGGTAGGACGTTTCAATTCAAGGTCCTGCCCTTTGGTTTACACTGTTTACTAGTGACTTTGAAAAGACTAATGGATGGGATTTTACAGCCCTACACTGATTTCTGCGGGGTATATATTGATGATATTATTATCTATAGCCAAACATGGGAAGACCATCTTTATCATCTCTACACCATTATGAGAGCCCTACCTAAAGCAGGGCTGACAGCTAATGCTACAAAGTGTAGGCTTGCTCAGTCGGCTGTGAAATATCTAGGCTTTTCTGTAGAAAATGGGAGTATACAGCCTCAGCAAGAGAAAGTAAAAGCCATTCTAAATGCACCAACACCCAACTCCAAGCGAGATCTCAGAGCATTTTTGGGTCTAATTGGATACTATCATAGCTTTGTCCCTAATTACTCAGAAAAACATCCCGACTGACTGACGAGCTAACAAATGCTGAATTTCAAACGGTTTGTTGAAATGATGAGGGGAAGTCTTTTACAATAGTTTGAAACAAACTTTAGGTCCAAATCCCATATTGAAAGTGGCAGACTTCTCAAAAGACTTTATACTTCAGACTGATGGCTCTCAAACTGGACCGAGGGCTGTATTGTCCCAAATAAATGACCGCTTAGAACATCCTATATTAAATACCAATCGCAATGTATTTCCTGGAGAGAAGAACTATGCAGTGTTAGAGCTAGAAGCATTAGCCATCAAATGGGCCATCCTTTACTGCAAATATTACCTCTTCTGAAGAAAATTAATTCTAGTTACTGACCATTTTCCTCTTGCCTGGATAAGTCAGCGAAAGGAATCCAACCCACGTATTATGCAATGGTTTCTGGACTTACAACCGTACTGTTTCATAGTAGAGCATCGGAGAGGTGAAGATCAGAGCAACTTAGATATCCTTTCACAGTTCCCCGGTGAAACAGATTTGTCCACATCACATAGGGGAAGGGAATGTGAAAAACCAGAGGGTGTTTCACAACCTAGTCCCTGGGGATCCCGCACTCAAGTGGCCAGGGAAGGGCCATCGCTTTTGGATCCTGACCCTGGGGGTGGACAAGCGAGGGAGGATCACTTGGCTAGGGGTTCCTCCAGAAGTGGGGGAGAAGCACCCGATGGTGAGACATGGTATCCCCCTTTTTCCACAACCCATCTAACCCCTATCCTTGCTTATTTTCTAGAAAACTACAGCTCCAATAATTCCTCCCCATGTTACATTGACAACACTACGGAGGGAGGAAGATGAGGAATGAGTCAGACAGATTACTCCTACTCACTTGCAATGGCTCTGTCCCTGTAATAAGGGCAGGCAGAGTCAGGCATGTAATCCTACCTATATACACCTGCCATTTGTTAGCACACCCGTTCGGGTGAATAAAAAGGTGGCACGCACAGGCACAAGCTTAGCGAGGCTGGGTACAAGAAGGAACAGCTCTTTCGGGGCTGATGCGGACCAGGCAATGGAAGTCGGGAGGCCAAGGGGCTCATATGAAGTTACGAAAATTGATCGAGAGCCAGGCGAGAATCCCACACTTTCGGGAAGCAGTAAGCGTTCGAAGGCTGAATCTTAGTGAGTTGAAGAAGGAAACTTTCAAGGCACTTGAAAGCAGCCTGCAACCATCCCAGGGTGAAAGATGGAGTTAGGGAGGAGCAGAGGAGGCGTTGGAAATGGCTTTGACTGTTGCATGAAGAGCGTTGATGAAAGAAGACCGATTAACACAACCAGTGAGTTATCAAAGGCAACAAAATTCTGGTTTGTGTTAAAAGATAGAAAGTTACTGTAACTCAAAAGTTGAAGGTTGCATGTGTGCCGATAAAACGCGTAATTAAAAAGACAATTGCTGAATTGTAAAAGGAATGGCTACCAAGTAACAGAGTGGTCCTGTGTAAGGAATCGGCCCTGGAGACTATGGGACTATTGGAGACACTTGTGTTCCGCTCGAGTCCTCACCCAAGATGGCCGACGCTACTACATAGGTCGGCTCCTCCCCTCTTGCCGGTGCGTTGTATCTGTTTTCTTTCAGACCGCGCTGCTGTGTGTTGTGCACAGTTTCCTCCTTGAGAGGCTTCGCTTCTATTCTACTCCAGTGCCTTCCGTTGGAAGCTCCCCTCCTATTAGGAGCTTGCTCTTGGTTCTACCTCGCCTCCTTTTCTACCTTAGCTCTGTACTTTACTTTTATTCCACCTCACGGATTATTACCGCGACATTCTGCTATTCTTACCCACGTTTCTGTAGCTGACTCCGCGCTCTCGCCTCTCACTCTATTCAGCGTCTTGTGCTGACTCTGCCCTTTTTCGTTTGCAGTTTGCCGGTGTTTTATTTTCTTACGGCATTCTGTCCTTTATCCTTCCTGGCTTCAGGCTGTTCCTCTGCAACCTTTACTTTCTACCTCTTCCTATTCCGGAGACCTGCTACTTCAAGGTGGTACTCTAAGGAGTCTCAGCCTGGTAGTTTATTCTACCTTACCTGCTATTTTCTGGACTACATCTCCCAGAATCCTGTGTATCCAGCCATATACCTTCCAGAAGCTATTATTGGAAACTACTCTCTCTGGACTGAAATACCTCCCAGCATACGAACTCTACAGGGTTTTTTCTGCCTTCCGGCTTTTTCCCTGATATTGGAGGCTGGCCCCCTGGGGGTCCCCAAGGATAGATTCTTATTTCTGTCAAGGTGGCCTCCGGAGGGGCCAGACCTTACTTACACGAACGGAAGAGTAAGGAAAAGATTCCGAAGGACAAGACGAGTCGCATTAAGGTGAAGAAGGCCTCCAAGGACACTATTTCCGAAGACTCAGGTGAGGAGTTAGGGGAGGTCGAGCCGAGGCTTGACATCCTGCAAGGGGAAATTGCACATTCGAAAGTCTCTGTGAAATGTTCCGAGTTGAACGGGAACCTAAGGCAAAAAAGTAACCGCAATCCTGAATGAAAGTTGAGTGAATGAAAGGCAAAGTATGTGAACCCTGAATATGCCGAAAGGGCAACATTTTTGAACTGTGATAAAAGGCCAAGAAAGCAAACCAAAGAGAATAAGAAACTACAAGTACCAAGAGGAATTGGTGTTGTAAAGACCAGGAAGAGTGTGGATTGTAAAATGATGGAAAGAGAGGTTGAATTGGTCATGCAGAGGTCTATGTAAAATCCTTGCAGTTTCGAAAGTTTTCAACTGTGAAAAAGACACCCGAGACAAAACGTGGGGAAGGGAGCCCCACAAAGAGAAAGACAGCCCGCTCGAGCGTGTCTTGCACCTTTCAATTTATCACACAGTTCTGCACAGGCTACCCTGTGCCGGGCTCGAGCCTGGCAGAGGGAACCCTGTGCAGAATTTTATGATAAATGAAGAAAGTGAATGTGACAAGAGAGGCCGTCTCAAGCCCGGCGCAGGGAAACTTGTGTTGGATTGGCGGAAAGTAAATTTCCAAAGTGGAACTGTATATTTGTGACAAGGCGGACGAAGCCTAAGGAAGTGATTGAACTACCAGAAGCTTGAAGTCCAAGTCTGAACTGTTAAATTTGTACCAGTAAGCCAAAGTGTGCAAGACTGAAAGAACTGTGCCATCCACCTAGACTTGTTAGAAAACTCTCTAGACCCTGTGGTGCTGAACGTGGGGAAGGGAGTTGTTTTTTAAGCCATTCTGACATTTCTTTTGAGACACTATTTTCCTTTTGTATTCCCCTAACACATTTGTCATTTTGAGAAGGAGGACAAGGTTAGGATTTTGTTCGTATAGGCCTTTTTATTTTGACTAGATTGACTTGGACTGTTTGTTATTTATTTCATGGTTAAGATTACTCCCATTCTAGAGTCAGAGCCAGTTAGGAATTCTACCAACTCAACGCAAATACGAAACAAAGGTTTTCAAAATTTGTATCCATTGTGTCTGTGTCTACTATTGATACCATGCCATCCTTACCTTACCTAATTGTAGTTGCTTGTCCATTCTCACTTTGGCTTTAGGCACAACCCTGTGCAAAGAATGACCTGAGATGTGCAGCAAAGCTTTCAGTGACGGAAGGCTTTCCAAGATGGGGGGTGTGTAAGGGCATAAGGTTGAACAATGGCCAGCACTTCGCCAACAACCTTTTTGAGGAGATAACGTGTCTCTTAGGGATAAAACACAAACTTTGCACAGTGTACCGGTCGAAAGCAAACGGGATTGCGGCAAGGCTCAATGGCTTACTAAAAGAGCGCTTGGCCAAGCTAACATCTACTGTTTGCCAAAACTGGCTAACTTCCCTCCCTCTTGCCCTTTTTGCTCCCCGAAAGTCACCTGGTGCGGTCACAGTGTGACTCTGCACGAAATTGTAATGGGCAAGAGGATGCATGCACCAGCCCCTCCTTCATGTTCAATTTCGGATGCTGGGTCCTTCCTCTCCCCTATCTCACTCTCTACCTGTGGTGTTCCCCAGGGGTCTAATCTTTCTCCCTGTCTGTTCAACCAATACCTGGCACCTCTTGCCCACCACATTGCTGCTCTCTGCTCCAACTTTCAGTGCTATGCGAATGATACTCGGCTCACTTTCAGGCTCCCCTCTGCCGCCTCTTCTCCCTCGCTCATCCCGAATTGTCAGTCTGCAATCCAGGAGTTGTGTGCCACCAATGATCTCTGCCTTCATGCCAGTAAGACGTAGATCCTCCTCATCGGCACACCTGCACTTTCCTTTCCTGTCACTATCTGGCCGGCCACTCTTGGCCCTCGTCCTGCTCCCATGTGTGAGGCTAAGAACCTCAGGGACCTCTTTGACTCCACACTCTCCTTCTCTCCTCACATCTCTGACATCTCTAAGAAGTCAAACTACCAGCTGCACCTCCTCAGAGGTATTCTTCCTTTCCTCACCTTCCCCCAGAAGCTCACTGTCTCCAGATCTCTGTTTCTCTCTAGGCTTGACTACTGCAACAGCCTCTTTCTTAATCTGCCTGCCTCTACTCCCCGTCCTTTACAACTCATCCAGAACAGGACTGCAAGACTTGTCCTTGGTCTGAAGCCCAGGGATCGTATCTCTCCAGACCTGAAATCCCTCCATTGGCTCCCAGTGGGTGCAAGAATCAAGTTCAAGACCGTCTGCATTGTCCACAAGGCTTTCTGGGGACTGGGACTGAAATCCCTCCAACTCTCTCTTCGGAAATATCTTCCTACTCAAGCTCCTCCAACTCTTTGAGGGTCAGTCACTTTTCAAAGCAACTCTGGAACAGCCTCCTTGCCTCTCTGAAACTTGAGCAGAACCATCTCCGGTTTCGGAAGCACCTCAAGACCTTCCTCTTTGCTTCTGCCTTCTCCCTTCCTCTGCCCTGCTAATCTCCTGTCTGATACTCCACTGGTCACCTGGTTACCCTCTGAAGTTGGGCCCAGGTCCCTCCCCGCTCAGTTGCACACCTGCACTGTCTCCTGGCAACCCTGCACTTGTGGTCTGTATCTGCAACCCTACAGTCCCCTTACCTGCAGTTATTATACACCTGTTGTCTGCACTTAACACTCGCACTAGCCTCCTGTTGGCCACACTACCTGTGCTTGTTTTGATCCCATGTTTGGCACATACCCATCCTCCCCTCCCCCTGACAATTTCCCCTCCCATCTCCCCTGCACTTGCGCAATCTCAATGTCACTAGGCCTAGTAAGCTCGTCGTCTTTGTCCTCCCTCTGGTCGCCTCCCTTGCCTCATCACGACTTGAAACACTTGTTTATAGGTGCATTATAAATGCCATATCATATCATAACCCTAGCTCAGAAATCCATGGCAATGAAATGAAACATTATTTGGTAGAGATGACTAATGTACTTCACTACATCTCCCGCCAGGTTGAGCGACCAACAAGTCGGCCGACCACCATTGAAGAGAGCAGACATACCCCTAGCCTGGTGATCGAATTCTGATCCGTAATACAGTAAGAAAGTGGAAGGAGCCCAGCTTTTGTGACCCCTTTGAAGTGGTCTACTCAACCCCCACAGTAGTAAAGATCAAAGAACAGCGTGCATGGATTCACCTTTCAGACATTTGCAGAGACACCAGCAGCACATCAGAAAGAGAAAGCATCACCTGACAGGAAGTATTCATGAACTTACATTAACATCATGTACTGCAGCAAGGTTTTACAAAAGGGCCGCAATTGAAAGAGAAGAGGGGCAGATAAACACTAGGAGGAATGGGCGTAGAGCGATTGAATTGCTATGCATTTCTTTTTTCTCTCTTCTTCTCTTCTAGTTCTTAATGCATAGGGGCAATATGAGCTCACCTGCAGGCAAGGTATATTGAGTATTACAGAATGCTACAATGCTGTTGGGGCGGGAGGACCTATGGTATCTGAAAATGTCTGGTACAGAGAGATGAAGAAGGTGGTGTGAGGGAGCACCAATGGCTGCTGCTACGTGTGCTCACTCATCCCACACTTTGCAGGAGCACCGAAACAATACTTGCCATAAGAAGTGACAGTAGAGGAAGGAGGATGTCTGATGCATATGTGCTTGTGCAAAACCAGGGAGATATGCTTAGGGTCACACAGTAGAAGTAAGATGGATAGATGAGGGGGAAGAGGTGTAAAAAGGTAACTATATACAGCTGGAAAGCATGGCCCAGGGGGAAAGATCAAGCACATGATGAGTATAAAACCGAGGGGTACAAAAAAACAGGTGCTCACGACCCATAGAAAGATATTGCTTAAGACTTCCACTGGATACAATGTGCCATAGTGCCACACCGGCCACTTGGTGCAAATCCAGGGTTCCATGCTGTACAATGGCAAAGGGATGGTACAGTGTTGTACAGAAGGACTGGTGGGGTTCGAACAGAATGTGGCGATGAAAATATATGCAGAGTGTAGGAAGATGTGGAATAATGATGTGCATGCTCTAACCTGGACAGATGAAAACCATCTCCCAGTTTCCATAAAACCGCATACACAGTATTCTTTCTCTTTCAGAGCAAATAGGACAGTGGTGCTGGGGATGAACACCTGCTGCAAGAGGACAATGAGCATTGCGTTGCTGCAGAAATGGACAGCGGCAGTAATGGACCTGTAGTGGGTGTGTGGAACAAGTGTTTATGCCCAGCTACCACCCGACTGGAAAGGTGTGTGCGCACTGGTGACCCTCTACAACCCTGCCTTGGTTGTGCCTCGTGCAGATTTGAGGTCATTCAACAAACTATCAACACAGAAAGGGCCAGCAGAGACACAAGGAGAGCAACCAAAGATAACAAGGAGGAAGAGGTTGAGTAATTATCTATTGGCAGAATCCGCTCAGAGCATAGAGGACATTCCACCCCATCTAAGACTGTTCAACAGAACATCTGTGTTCTTCACCTCTACCTTGGTTCCTGGAGTACAAACAGCAGCTAACGGAAAATGGCTTCAGGTTACGCGTTACGAGATGCTCCAATTGGGTAATGCAACTGAAAAATGACTGATTGCAGTTCGGGAAGAGCTCTGGGCATTGTGTTTGATGGCTCCCCAGAACCGCTATATTTTAGACCTCATGACTGCAATGGAAGGCCGCGTGAGCCACAAAATTGCCAGGACATGCTGCATGGCAATACCCGCCAATGAAGCGGCTAATGGAACACTTACAGAAGTTGTTGAAGAGATTAGAACAATACATGAGAAGATGATACAAGAAACACATGATGTGAAGTCAAGCACCTGGTTGGATGCATTATTCGCTTGGGTACCAGACTGGCTGGCAGCAATGTTCAAGATAACTATCCCTTTGCTCGTCGCGATCCTCGTCGCCATCTGCATCAGCCGGTGGATCATCAGCTGGTGCAACTGCCACCAGCATAAAGCGCACTATGTAATGGTAATGAATAACATTGAGTTTGATAAAGTATTAGGTGAGGAACCTCCCAGTATAAAAGCGAATGAGGATGATGTAGAAATAATATTTACTGCACCCCCACAGATTTTACAAAACTACCAAGCTTTGTGGTGAGAATGCTCACCTGATGGGACTAAAATACTCGTTTTTGGAAAATACCTAGAAGGTTATGAAGAAAAAGGGGTCTTAAGCAGGGTCGCATGGGTGTGGTAACTAAGAAGGGTGAAGAAATGACAGGTAAAGAAATGTCGATTGAAAGATCGATCAAAGGGGGGAATGTGCTAAAGGTGCTAATTCAGCACCAGATAGGGGGACGCACCTACCACCTTCGACAGAAAGGAAGGGAGGTGACAGGGCATCTGCTGGGGGAAAACCAAGGGTACACAAATCCACAGTCACCCTGTAAAAGAAGACCTCTTTTGGAAGGGCAAGGGTAAAGACGCATCGTGTGTACAGTCAGCCCAAGGGATTTTTATATAAATAGCACAAGATTGAGAAAAAACAATATCTTTGGTAAACACATTTGGTGGGGAAACCCCAAGGGCGGGCCCAACCTGGGAAAACCCGATCTGAAACAAATGACCAGCAGTCCGGGGGCCAGGGAGGAGGAAGACTGAGCACAAGCTGATTGTCACAGACAAATCAAAGCAGCTAGAACAACGTTGGCTGATGTAATTGCAGTGTGGTCAGCTAATCCAGCAGCCACATGGGTTGGAGGGGAAATGGAACTGAGACAGTGTACCAGTCACATGCCCCCCTGTGTCCATCTGCAGGTGATAATGGGAAAGGGACACTGGACAAAGTGGCATTCCTGGAATGACCAATCAGATGGTAAGTCACTGTGCTCCGGGGAGGTAGCCAGCTTTCAGAGTATCCACCACAGGGCTTGCAGAGGTCATCATCTAGCAGGTGTCAAGTCAATGGCTCCTTTACCAGCAGAAGCAGGGTGTCTCGTGTCCCGTTATCAATGGTGCTGACCAATGGCAGTGCATTAAGGTTCCGGTGGTCAGCAAAATGTTATTTCACTAATTGCTCATTGTTCCAGGGTGGGCTGGGAATCAATGTGGCACCACATGCGGAGATGATGTGTTGGGATATGGTTGAAACGGTTTGCTCGTATTTCACTAACATATACGTTTAGCACTAAAGATATGACGTACACTAGCCAATGAAAATTCTGAGAAACATTGAAAATGTGAACATACCAAATTGCAAGTGTTTCCTCAGAGTTGCTTCTTGCCTGGTATGTGCTCCTTTTTCGAGTAGATGTTTTTATGGTATAATCGGAGGACCCCTGAGTACAGTATTTAAACTCTTGCATCTGCTTCGGGCATTCACACTCACACCTCTGCCTATGGTATTTACACAAATGCATTTGCTAAGAACATTCACACTAACACATGTGCCCATGCAATTTGCACTGTCACATCTGCTCAGGGCATTCACAATTGCCACTCTGTCTATGGTATTTACGCTAATGTATCTGCTTAGGACATTCACACTCACAAATCTGTCTATGGAATTTACACATCTGCATCTGCTCAGGGCATTCAAACTTGCATCTTTGCCCCTGGTATTTACACTAAATGTGCCTGCTCAAGACATTCACACGTCTGTCCATCATATTAACACTCTCACATATGCTCAGGGCATTCACACTCACACCTCTGCCCATGGTATTTACAATGTATCTGCTCAGGACATTCACACTCACACTTCTGTCTATGGTATTTACACTCTCACATCTGCTCAGGACATTCACACTCACACTGCTGCCCATGGTATTTACACTAATATGTCTGCTCAGGACATTCACACTCGTATGTCGGTCCATGGTATTTACAAAAACGCACTGCAGCCTAATCAAAGCCAGATCTATAACAAAACACAAAACTGAGATCTATGATCTACTTTGTGACAAGGGGATAGACATCCTATTCAGCATGGAAACCTGGCTAGCTCAAAACTATACAGTCTTACTAGAGAGCCGTCTGTCTGACAACTGTAAGTTCATACAGGCACAAAGGAAAGAGAGGAGGAGGCCTCACCATGGCATACAAGGAACATCAAAAAATAATAAGAGCTGATCTGCTAAACATCGCAAACTGTGAATCCCTCGCCCGGCACCTGACCACAGACCCACAAACAAACCTCACAGTTACACTCCTCTGCAGACCCTCAACCTATGACTCAACCTTCGTAGACACTTTCATAGAAGCTGTCACTAACATGGCCGTTAAGCATGAATACGTGATCAGTCTCAGCGACTTCAACATATGGTTCGAAGAAGAGAACACAAACTCGCAGAAAACACTAACCAAACAACTTGAGACAATGCAACTATGACAAATGGTGAAAGGAGGCACGCACACAGTGGGCCACACCCTAGATGAGATCTTTGCCAAAAAGAATCTGATCACAACAGCGCCACCAATCGAAAAACTTTGGAGAAACCACCTCATTATTCCTTTTGTGGTCCAAATACCATCAAAAGCATCCAACATGCCACAAAGTGTTGGAAAATAAACTGCAGAATCGCCAAAAGCAGTGACCTGGAGGAAAAACTAGAATCCTTTAAGCCACTGATCACCACTCTGAACGCAACTGAGAAAGATGAATGAACAGACATAATCCTGAACTGGATCACGAAAACGATAGATAAAATCTAACCGGGAAACCGGTCATCCCATCGAGAAAGAAATCAGTGGCTAGATGGTTCACACCCCACCTCATAAAAATGGAGAAAAAAAACCTGAAACTAGAACAAGAATAGAGGAAAAACTACGACCAAGACAAAAGAAAAACATTTCAAAGACAGATTCGATAATGCAAATCAGAAATTCTGAAAGCAAAAAAAAAATACTACAATGAACGGATCACGAAAGCCATCAATACTCTGAAAGAATTGTTCAACATCATACACAAGATGAGAAACCCTGCCGGGTGCAATAACAAGCTAATCCCTTTGCAAAAAATATGCGACGATATCGTAGATCAGTTTAAGAATAAAATCCCTAACATTCAACAGATCATAAAAGTAAACCGACCGACCCGACCATTCACCTCAACCAACCAACCACCCACCTACCCAGAGACCAGGCTGAACCTCATTCAGCATCTCAAGGGAAAAACTCATCAGCCTGGTGAACAAAAGCAACAAGGCAGGCACCGAGCTGCTCGCTGTCCACCAGACATCTACAAAACAATCTTTGCAAAGGTAACACCAACATAATACTACCTAAACCACTTCAATGTGTCACTTTCAACAGGAAAGGTACAGCACATTTTAAAACCAGCCTATATCAAACCACTCCTCAAAGATATGGTGGGCGATATTGAAGAGCTCTCAAACTACAGACCCATCGCAAACATTCCATACCTGGCAAAACTAACAGAGACCTATGTTTACGAACAAATACTGGAATATGTTGAAAACAACCAGCTATTAGATCAGGCACAAGTAGGATTTAGACCCATGAGAGGAACAGAGATTGCACTACTCTCCATATGGAATTACCTGAAGACCAATGCAGACTCCAACACGAACTTGGCACTGATACTACTCAATTTCTCTGCAGCCTTCGCCATAGTCAACCATAACAACCTCTTCAAAAGAGTTGAAGACATAGTAGCACTCCTTTGGATTAAGTATTTCCGGTCCGCAAGAACAGACGCAATATAGCTAAAACCATTCAAATC
The DNA here is from genome assembly GCF_040938575.1 of Ambystoma mexicanum. NCBI lineage: Eukaryota > Metazoa > Chordata > Amphibia > Caudata > Ambystomatidae > Ambystoma > Ambystoma mexicanum. Next base: position 1,558,677,840 of record NC_090932.1, read on the forward strand.
CGCACCGCGGAACATGCGCTGTGCAGTGCCACAGGGCTCCTCGCTATCCCCACTATAGTTCAACCCTAATCAGCCTCATCAAAAGATACAGCTTTACATGCTACAATTATGCAGATGATACCAAAATCATCTACAAAATCAATAGCAAGTGTGAGGAAGGCATGGTATTAAGCAGTAGATACAGACACAATGGATTCAAGTTTTGAAAACCTTTATTTACACTTTTGATTGGGATGGCAGAATTCCTGACTGGCCCTAACTCTAAAATGGGAGTAATCTCGACCATTAAACAAAACCAAATACGTCCAAGTCAGTCTGGTCAAACTAAAAAGGGCTATACTAAAAAAAGAAAAGCAACCTTTCCCTCCTTCTTAGAACAACATGTGTGTTAAGGGACTACAAAATAAAAATAGTGTCCCAAAAGGAAATGTCAGAATGACTTCAGCACCAACTCCCTTCCCCAGATTCAACCTCACGGGTTCAAATTAACAAAGGCTTGGTGGATGGCACAGTTCTGTCAGTCTTGCACAATGGTACAATTCAACAGTTCAATCTTAGGCTCTTAACTTCTTTAGGCTTCACCCGCCTTGCCATCAATACTCAGTTCATATACTCTCAATTTCTTACAGCTCTGCACATGCCTTTTCACTTTATCACACACTCTCTCACAGTTCTGCCCAGGCATCCCTCTGCCAGGCTTGTGCTGGTCTTTCCTTTGTAGGGGTTCCCTTCCCCACGTTTTACCTCATATTTTTCCACTGTCAAAGACTTTCGAAACTGCAAGGAGTTTACATAGACCTCGCATGACCACTTCAACCTCCTCTTTCACCAAACCTTTAATTCACAATCCTTTCTTGCAGCACCAATGCCTCTTGGTACTTGTAGTTTTTATTCTTTCAATTGCCTTCTTGACCTTTTCCCAAAGTTGTTATATTTCACTTTTGCCTTCTTGGCATATTTTACCATTTACAAACATCACTTTTCTCTTATTTCAACTTTCTTTCCTTCTCACGGTTTCCTTTGTACTCCGGTTTCAATATCTTCCTGAAAGCATGGAAATCTTGCCTGGCTTTCTCTTGATCCTCAACTGTTGATGAGCCCATTGACCTTTCACCTTCCACAGCCTGTTTCGCATCAGCCTCGGAAGAGCTGTTCCTTCTAGCCTCGCTCAAAGTTTGGATCTGCGCACCACCTTTTATATTAACAGGGAGTGTTAACAAGTGGCAGGTGTAAATTGTTAGAGCTACGTGCCTGACTCTGCCTGGCCTCCTTACAGGGACAGTACCAACGCAAAGGTAATCCTTCTAGCCTCATTCCTCATCTTCCTTGGTGCAGTACCTTTGTCAAAATAAAATGGGGAGAAATTATGGGAGTTGTAGTTTCCCATAAAATAAGCAGTGATAGGGGTTAGATGGGTTGTGGAAAAAGAGGGATACCATGTCTCACCATTGGGTGCTTCTCCCCCACTCACCAAGCACCCCCTTGGTGATACTCCCTCGCTTGTCCACCCCCAGGGTCAGGATCAAAAAGCGATGGCCTTTCCCTGGCCACCTAAGTACGGAATCCCCAGGGACTAGGTTGTGAAACACTGTCTGGTTTTTCACACAATGAAGAGGAAAACCACACGAAAACAGGCTGTCCCAAACAACTCTATTAGTGTTCATCCATTGGTAACCTTAAAATTAACCCAGAAAAAACAGAAATCAGGATTTCACCCAACAACCAAGGAAACAACCAGGACATCCCATGGCCCAAAGAACTGGGAACCCCACCTGAACCATCCAAAGTAGTCAAAAACCTTGGAATCATAATGGACAATGAGCTAACACTACAACCACAAGTCAACACAATAATTAAGAAATGTTTCTTCTATCTGCACACTATTAAAATAATACTACCCTTCTTTTCCTTCACACACAGAACACTTTCCATCATCTTCCTCATCTATTGCAACAGCCTCTTTCTAAATCTGCCTGCAACCACTCTCCGCCCTCTGCAGCTTATCCATAACAGGACTGTGAGACTTGTCCTTGGCCTCAAGCCCTGGGATCGTATCGCTCCAGCCCTGAAATCTCTTAATTGGCTCCCAGTGGCTGCATGGATTCAAGACCCTTTGCATTGTCCACAACGCTTTCTGGGTACTGGGTCCTCAATACCTTCAACTCTCCCTCAGTAAATACCTTCTCAACCTTCACTTGGGTCTGTATCTGCTACCTTACAGTCCCATTACAGCACTTATCAGACACCCGTTGTCTACACCTTATTCTCGCACTTACCACCTTCTGGACCCCCTGCCTGTTGTTGTTCTATCACGCGTTCATCCCTTTATACTCCTCCCTTACCCCTCACACTTTCCCCCTTCCCCTCCCCTGCAGTTGCACGTTCCCAATGTCAATGGGCCTAGTAAGATAGTTGTTTTGTCCTCCCTTGTTTCCCCTCCCTTGCCTCATCGCGCTCTCAAACACTTGTGTATGGGCGCGATACAAATATCCAGAAGAGACTACTGGTATAGATGTTGTCTTACTTTGGGCTATCAATAGGATGGTTCATCATTCACAATAGATAGTGGAAATGTACATAGTTGCTGCGCTTTGCTATTCCCACTTCAGCTGTATGATATGCATGGATCTGGTGCATTCTGGCGCTTGAGCCATGTCATGAGCTATGAACACTAGTTCTAGATGGAATGTTATGTTTGAAGTGGAGGACAGTTGTAACTTGGCTGGAGAGGTCTGGGGCTTCTGCAGCTGAATCTGAATAAAGCTGTTCCAAGACTTACATGCATGCGTGAGGGTGATTCTTCAACTCAATAACTACGCCAATAGCATATATCTTGGAACGCAAGAATACTTGCTCAGGAAACTACAACAAATACAGAATGCAGCAGCCAGACTTCTACTCAAACTCTCCTGAAGAGACCACATGACACCAACGCTAAGGAAGCTGCATTAGATCCCAGTCAAAAAAACAAATAACCTTCAAAACAATGTGCATGAGGGGCGTGGCCAACGAGCACGACTTGTAGATGTGCTTCCCTGCGGCTCCTGCCAGCGCCCGCTAAGATCCTGATAAATATTGTGGTCACAGAGTTATATTCGGCAAACAGGCAGCAGTATCGGAAAGTGGACAAGGCAGCAATCCGGCCGCTGCGCTTTGATGCCAAGTGGTGCTTCTTTGCAGCTGAAATTGGCCCACGGACTCTGAGACGGGAGGAACATAAGCTGCAGGTAAGATGGCCGCTGTTTAGTCCTGGTGATTGTTGACTCATGAGCTGGTGGTTGGAGGTGGCTGGGGATATGGCGAGGCAGTGCCAGGATCCCAGAGGACACCAGTGGGGAGGCAGAACCCCTCTCTGTGCAAATACGGTGAGGGAGACATAACGGATGAGCGGCATGTGACTGGCAACTGGAGGCAGGAGAAGAGCACCGAATCCTCCCACAGAACTGTGATGGCGGCCCGGGGGCTTGATCCTGAAGAATAGGGCCATGAGGTGCTGTGTGAGGCCAGGCGGCAAGTAGGGGGAGAATGTGGCTAAGCCGGTTGAGAGCCGAAAGGTGGCAGTGATGACAAATTGCAACATGCAGAGGTAACACCATAGGAAGACATGGTGCCAGACTTGCGCGGGTGCACTGCCCTGGCGATCTGTGTTGGTTGGGGCAGCCCGGGCCGCCGGGAGAGTGAGTGAGTTGCACAAGGAGATACGAGGTGACGAAGACACGCATGTGAAGGGCCCTATCGTCAGATGATACCTGCTGTGTGCGCGTATAGTGCTCAGATCGCAACAATTTGCTGGCTTACCACGGTGATCTGGTAGGAGCATGGGGCCTCCATGCAGGAATTGTGATATTTAAATGGCCTGTGGCCCTCCTAGAGGGTTGAAGGGAGTGGCTGCTTGTCTCCCTGAAGGGGACCTTTTTGGCAAAGATGCGCTAAATAGGCTGGAAGAGGCAGCATTGGTGGTTTTTGCCCCTGACTGTAGGAGCACTTGCCGGCTGAACTAGTTGGGTGAATGGGGAGGAGGACACAGAGCAGCTGGACAAGGGCTGATTGCCCTGCTGGTGTGCAGTTACAACAGAGTGATATAGGCGGTTGTCCTGCTTGGGGGTAAAAATGGTGGTGGGCACCTTGTAAGGGCTAAAGGTCATTGGCTGATCCTGCAGGAAGTGGGGACTGAAGGGATACAACCCCAACCCATGGAGACCATGGTCAAGGGCCAACAAAAAATTGATAATACACTAGGCCTCATTCAAAGTTTGGCGGTTGCCTTGTCTGTAAAACCGGCAGGCTGGCACCGAACTTGTGAATTTTATTGGCACCCGGGAATGGGCAATTACCGGGTCATTACGGCCCCACCGGACCCGGTATTCCCGCATAGGGCTCAATGGGAATGGGGAGGCCGGATGCACCGGCACCATTCAGAATGATGCCGGAGCATAAAAAATGCTCTGCTCTCGGGTGCCGGTCTTCCCGTCAGGTCCGACCTGGCGGCGAAAGGGCACCCGCGAGCAGAACTCATAGTTTGCCGGTCCGGTAATTATGGTACCGGCAAGCTTACCGGTATCGTAGTTACCAGACCGGCAAACTTGTAATGAGGCCCACTGACACGAAACAGAGGCAGGCCAAAACAGAGGCTGTGCCCCAAGAGGGGACCGAAGCAGCAAAAGATGGGTCAGGAGGCGTCACTCGGGAGTCGCTGATGGAGCCAATAGAGGCCACTAGGACATCTTTGGCAGGGAGCCTTAAGCAGGTAGGGGTGGATGTGTCCTTGGTGCAAGCGGACCTCCGTAAATTGTGTGAATGGGTGACAGAGATGGAACAGAGGGTCAGCACGGTGGAGGATGACCAACACTGCCTCAAGAATCAGGTAGCCGGCCTGATTGGAGCAATGAGGACCTTGGAATCCAGGGCAGAGGATGCAGAGGGCCGCTCACGACGATGCAACATACGCTTGGTGGGGGTGCCACTTGGTGGGGATGCCGAAGAAGTGCCCAGTGTAGAACTATTCCTTGTACACCTACTCCTGGAGCAGCTGCATGTGAAGGGCCTTTCGAAGCTGTTCACAGTTGAGCTGTAGAGGAGGACTTTACCCCCCCCGCTCTTTTGATAAAAATGACAAAAATGGCAGCTAGGGCTAATATTTCACACTCCTGTCCAACATTGTAGAAATCAGGATTCTTGTTTGTTTAGATAAGTTGCCCTCATTTAAGGTAAAAGTACATTGGAAACAGGTGTCAATACGCACACTTATTTAGGATAGCATAGGATATAAAAAGTATGTTCATATTTTGTACAAACATGCATAACATAAGCAATTAGGTCACACTCAAGAGGGAGTCGGGATAATGAGACCACCTCCCCCTCCCATCAAGTTCATGACAAGACGGAAGGCCAGAAAACACAGCAACCACCAATTCTATTTTGGACGATTCCCAAATGTACCAATGATAGACAAATACACTAAGAAGTACCCTCTCAGTCAGCCATACAGACCAGGTGCGGTACAAATCTATCTATGCGTGAGGGAGGAGCCGAATGCTATGGTCAGAGACTCTTATATGGACAGCCTGGACTAAGCACCAAGAAGCCATATTGCTGACGTCATTAGAGACATCATAACATAGCAGCCTTAGACATGAAGCAGACGTGCAATCCACACTGCATGACACAAACACACACTCGAATACATGAAGAACATGAGCGTACAGCTCTATAGTTAGAGGAAAGATACATAGATATACTGTCATTGCTTTTATTATTTTGCCATTAGCCAAACGCAGTAACACAGAAACTGCAAGGCACAAGAGATCCTGATCGAGCTTGCTGATGCCTAAAGCCAATAGTCGGATGGACATACAGGAGAATATATGGAACCTGATTAAACCGCATATAGCTGACTCATAGAGAATGTAGTATAACATGGTCAGTGTAGAAACTGCGTTATAAGGTTAAGGAAAATTACAGAAGGCCTCAAATCATTGAGCAGGAGATGAGCTAAGCCAATTCAGACTGGACAGCAAGTAAGAACTCACAGCCAAGGACACCCCAGACAACAAGGGACCAGCTGCACAGGAATGGAATAATTCCTCATAATTCAGAGCTGCAGAGCTCAATTTTGTGGTCCTTAGACACGTGGTACAGCCGAGTGAAACAATGGACAGTGATCAGTGGCGGGAAAGAGAAGCTGATCCCAGGCAGTCAGACACAGGCTGCGACAAGTATGCAACAAATGTGCAACAAGTGTTACGACGAGAGGGACATAGTCTCATAAGGCAAAGGTGGTACACACAAGTTACAATACAGGCACATATTCTTTCACATCACCTTGATAAGGTGCACAGTGAGCTGAGAATCATTTTGGGTTCCAGGCCTGGGGACGTCAGCTCTAGCCAATCACAGTTTAGCACTCTAGGGGTGGGTAGCAACGGGTAAGAACCAATGGTAAGTCCACTACCATGCAACAATGTATGCTAGTAAATTGTGGATGGGACAGGCCAGCCACCTGACATGCGAGAGTCAGTAGAATAACACCTATAGGTACCCATATAGGTTATTATACTCCTGACTGCCAATCCTACACAGCAATAGGTTTTTGAGAACGGCCCAAGTGATGACGGAGTAGTGACGTGTTTTAGAACAAAAGTGGCCTGCACGCCATTTACTATGAGACATGCTTTTTCTGAGTTTTTGTATAGATTCCTGTTGGTTTTGTCTGTAATAAACCGCAGTTTGAACTTGCCGTTGACTGAGTCGTCCATGCATACTGGTGGTGGTAGTTGGGCCCGCCTAGTACGCAAACTTCCAGCATTGCTCTGGCATACCTGGGAGTGGGTCCCCAACAAGTTGGTAACAGAGGATGGTTTGCTGTGTCAGCCAGGCACAAGGTCGTCTCCCCCTCCGCGGAACCGGAGAGGCTTCAGGACCCTCGCATATTTCGAGAAGTCTGGGACGTGTATCCGTGGAAAGGCCACCAGGAGCCAGTTGGAATTCATCTTGCCCGAAGTCAACGAGGAGTACAGGCAGACCAGGACAGGGAAGCGAGCACCTTCTGGGGGACACGGGAGCTGAGCAGCGCCAGAAACCACAGAGTGTAAGTATTGACCCAGTCGAACGGCAACTGTGGGTGTGAGGGAGGGTATTGAGTAGTATGGAGTATTGTTTAGTAACGTCGAGTATTGTCAAGGAATTGTCTAACATTGCCAAAGTTAGTAGGGACTGGAGCGGATGTAGATGTCCCTTTTCTATGTCTAGGGAATATTCAGTTTTAGAGGTAAATGGTTCTGGTGAATAACCTAGACTATTGACTCAAGGGCGTGGAGGACAGATGATATTTAAATAGTGGTTTCCCTGTGGGTTGGACATTTTAGCTCGGGTCATAGATGACAGTATCCCCGTAAGGGTTAGTACCAGAGCTGGCCTAGATTGCAAAAGGTGAGTCGACTGGTTAAGTCTCCTGGAGTGAGACATTTTGCAGGTTAGGCAACGCAGCGAGTACAGTTCGACCACAAGAGAATATTGGTATGCTCTGCCTGGAGGCGGAAAGGCAGCTGTGTTTTTTTTGTGTGGTTTGTGAGTAACGGGCTATAGCAGTGTGCACACAGCATTCAATTTTTCAGCACTACCTTGCTTAGTAACTTGTTGATGTCACCCATAGTTTTGTACCTAGGACATGGAGAGCTTGAGACAGTGAGGAGCTAGCATTGGAAACTTGGGATTGGCAGACAAGGTGAACAAGTGGCGGGTTGTGGAAGGCACATGCGCAAGATTGTGGCCATGCCTGAGGAGGCAGTGATGGCGAGTTTGTGAAGGAGCGGTGCGTGGAGTACACTTGATACGTTGTGGAGCCAGAGAGGCTTGTAGTAACCTGAAATGTATCATTATTTTTCCCTAAACAGCGAATCTGTCAAAGCCCTTGACTAGGGTTCAGATAAAGGCAAGAAAGTTTATGAGGGGAAGTGTGGGGGTGACACCCCTACATCACCTGTGTAAGACACTCCCACCCTACAGAGGAAAGATATGTAAATATAGCATAGAATGGTCCAAAAGCACAGAGGGAAAGTTAACTAAACCATGGCCACCTTGCAGTAGTTTCTCCAAAGATGTGCAGCAATCACTACTGACACACATACAGGGTGCCTATAAGGGGAAGACGCTAACAAAACGCATGGCCATATTCAAATTATGGTGCGTGTTCCAGAAGGGCGAGGAGGATGCCGCAAGGCGTCAGTGGATGCTGAGCCAGCAGGATGTGAAGGAGCCAGGGGCTCACCTCTCCAGTCCTCCACCTGTCCCTCCGAGTTTAGCATCCGATGACACAGATGATGAGCAAGGATGCATCCATTACAAGAGATTAGAGCCTTACAGGAATTGAGAGCAGCAGGGTGGCATTCAAATCCGACCTCTAAGCCCCCACCATACACAAAGGAGGAAGGGCAGAAAGGAGCAGGGCAGTCAGCTACTGAACGAGAGGCGGGTGGCAAGGCGCAGAAGGACGCGTAGGAGGGGCTCGGGAGCATACACACAAAGGAACAGATAGGAGAACAGATACTCCTGGAACTGGAAGGGAAAACGGACGGTGAGGAAGAATGCGAGGCTAAGGCAATGCAAGGTCTGAAGGGAAGCAGCAAAGCATCAGACTGGGCGGAGATAATGGATGAGGTAGATAGGAGGGAGAGGGAACGAGAGGAGAAACTAGAAAGAGGACAGGGAGAGGAGGAGAGAAGAGAAGTTGGAGAGAGAAGATAGAGAACGAAGGAAGGAGGATGAGAAGGAACAGAGACAGAGGAAAAGTGGCAAGAGGATCGAAACGGGTTGCAGAGAGAGGAAAAGAGCCGAACGGGAGCAGCAGGACCAACAGATAAGGGAAGTGGAAGTGATTGAGAGGCGAAGGGAAGTAGCAGAGAAGGAAAACCGAAAGTTGGTTGAGAGGGAACAGAGAAAGTTAAAGTTGGACAGACAGGCAAGGGAACAAGAGTGCGGGGAGGAGGATGAGTGAGCAATAAGGGCGGTAAAGACACAGAGGACAATGGACAGGGGAAATGACAAACTTGAGGAGAGCAGACAAACAGAACCAGACAGCACAAGCTCACGGGGTAGGAGCACCACGGAAAGAGACCGAACAGGCCTAGGAGCTTGGAGAGGAGTAAACAGATATGACTTAAGGGATATTGACATCAGTATGAAAACTAACAGACTTGACAGCAATAGGTTTTTGGAGAATGGCCCAAGTGATGATGGAGTAGTGACATGTTTTTAAAACAAAAGTGGCCTGCGTGCCATTTACTGTGAAACATGCTGGAATTTTTCTGAGTTCTTGTATTGATCCCTGTTGGTTTTGGCTGTAATAAACTGCAGTTTGAACTTGCCGTTGACTGAGTCCTCGGTGCATACTGAGGGAGGGAGTTGGGCCCTCCAAGTCTGCGGACTTCCAGCATCATTCTGGCATACCTGGGAGTCAGTCACCAACAACACTGTGTTTAAATATAAAGAAGGTTATTCACATTCAGTAGGCATTCGTCATTTTAAAATGGACTCCACAGTTGGCACGCAAATAAAGGGTTTAAGCCTGATATGAGTTTTAAAGTATTTTAGGAAAACATAGTGGAAGTGCTGTGTGCTGAAATTCAAGACTGACTGAGATCAGCTAAAAAGCAGGTGCTGGCAATTCAGTATTTAAACAGCAAGAATATGTGTTTTTCAGTGGCGTGGTTTCATGATATAGAATTGGCTTACATTCAGAAAAGAACGGCATGCAAGACTGGAAAATTAGCTCATGGAACCAGTCTAATCTATGTCCTGAAATTCTTTAATAAGCGTCACAACCCAAAAGCAGTTTTTCTGGATTAAAATGGCAACATATTATGGTCAGGGAAATTTGGGAAATTACCTAGAGCTAATTTCTAAAATAATAAGTCATCCTGAGCAGGAAGTGTTTTTTGTCCAATGGAGAGTGAATGGTGTTTTGAACCCTCAGTAGGACTAATGAAAATGTACTAAAAAGTAAGGTCCAGGTTTGAATACAAATATTGTGCAATCCTGTATTTGCTATAAAAAGTGTGTTTAAAATGAGCATGCTTGAGTTCCAGCATTTTTGGCTAACTGTGGCTGCTGTGATGGCTTCCAGCTGAATGAAAATAAACCTTGCTGTGTCTACAGATCCCATGTCTAATGAGACCTTTTCAAAGTATGACTGGGCTGGGGCCTCTGGCACAGAGTGAGCGTTTCGGGTACCAGGCAGGGCTCCCCTCCAGTGGCCCTGCAGCGGGTGATTTTGGTGAAGATACCCAGAGACAAAGACGTGATACTGCAGGACTCACACAGAGTTTGGTACTATGAGATAGGCAATGCAAAGATCTGCATCTTCCCGGACTTCACCCTGGATGTGCAGCAACAACATAGGACTTCCGATGCAGTGCAACAACGCTTCCAAGAACTGAATATAAAGTATATGATGTTCTATCCAGTGAAGCTAAAGATTATTCCTGAGGGCAAATCTTGGCTCTTCCCATCACCACACGAGGTGTGTGCCTGGCTGGAATCTGAGCTGCAGTGGATGGGACAGTGACGGGTGGGGGGAGAGTGGAAAGGGATGCACGACCTGGGGATTGATAATGTGTACACCGGGACAGGTACAGAAGTCTTCAGGGTTTTGCGGCAGAAGATGAGTATTGATGAATGGGCAACAATGAGAGTGATAGATGGGACGGGTGGGGTGGGAGTCTTTCAGATTTACCAGCTATTACGGAGTACAATCCCCACAAAGGAATTGGTGTTTCAGGGTGGCGTGGCTAAGCAGCCATGAGATAGGCTGTGTTTTCTAGGGTCTCCTGCCGATCCTGCAAAATCCTTCGCGCACGTAAACTTGGAATGGAGCACTAGCAACACAAATGAAGCGACAGCTGTGTGAATATGAAGAGAGCAAGGTGATATCATTCGCGCACAGTACCATTGTGCAGAAACACAGCTACAAGGAAAAGAAATGCTGGCTGGTAGCGCGGACATAAAAGCAAAATGGCGTCACATTTTGAGACAAAGGAGGATGCCGACGAGACGTCGGGAAGACTGAATAGGACAATGCTCTGACCGCGATAGATAATGAACACGGCCAGCCGCAGACAGTGCACAGTATGGGAAAAGCGGGCAGGCAATCACACGCTGTGCTGACAACCACGGGAGCCTTCGGAAGACCACAAAGAGCATGGCGGACCGGGCCCCAATAGTGAGGTCCGTACAGTGCTTGAATGGATTTTCTCCCCAAAGTGGAAGCAGAGACCGTCATCGGCCCATAACTATTTGGGTGGTGCGCCCGGCTGAAAAGCCCTTTCCTGCGGCGCTACGCGAGGGCTTTGAGAACGCATGGTGACTGGCAGCAATTACTTTGGTTATTTGATGGGGAGAGGACCGGATCGTAGCGCTATATAAATGCTAAATTATTATTATAAACGAATCAGGGCGGATTGTAATACCATGTAGACTGTGAAGGAACTAGCAGCCGAGTGAATCGAAGGGTCGCATGGGACATGGAAGTCCCCAGGCACAGATGGAACAGTAATAAATACGGCCCATTATACGTACAGGAATATATCTACTTCACTGCAACTGTATCTAACACCGGTGAGCGCAACCCGCGCCCGCCAACGAAAGATAACTGTGCTCCAAAGACTCCCCGGAATTGCAACTGTGGCGAAAGAGTGAAACAATATCCGGGGTCCCGGCAGAACAGTAACTGAGGAAGCTACAGTGCCGGAAAATACTCCAACCTTTGCTGGAGTTAGCTGTGGCAAGTGACATCTCACAGTACAGGAGCTCAGGAGTGCTACTAGAAAATTCAGGGGAAAACCACAATTTTATTTCTAGCACTGGGTCACACGCAGCAGCTTGTGGCTGCAAAGGGCAGCGCATGCTATAGAAGAGTTGAAGAAGAACAGGTGGAACATACCACCTCCCCATTCACCTACGCTTGAGGACTCATAGATAGTGATAGTAGCGGGAGCCGGCACTGGCGAGACGGCCATGGTGAGCAGCAAAATCAAGTCCCACAACCAGAAGAACCGGCTACCATAGATTTGTTTACTGGCAGTGCTGCAGGCCCCAATCCTAGAAGGATATGAGAGCGACAGTTAGTCTGGACACACTGAAGTAGGAGTATTACGACTGCCCAAGGACAGTCAAGCGGCAATAGGAGAGTCGCCACGGCAGAGGGGCCCCTACGGGAGGGGAGACAGCAGATGCCCCCACTAAGCAAGACTATCTAATCAGGAGGAGCTGATACCAGACAAAGGGCCCGAGAAGGATAATACGACAAGGAGGGAAGCACCCCAACACCACAAACGCAGAGCAGCTAAGGCTAGGTGGCATTGCACGGCGCTACAACAGCACTGACCACGAACACAGAGTGAAAGCAACAGAGAAGCCCGAGGAGCCAGAACAAATAGCCCCCAACACAGAAGTGGGGACCTAATATAGGCAGCATCTGACTCACAGCAATGGCATCTAAGCTGCCAAAGTCAAGGGGAAACAGCCAACCCTAGACGAGTTTGCCAAATCAACACCGGCAACGGAAGGGGCTAAAGCGAAGGGTCAGTGTACGCAAGATGAAGGGACCCCAGTACGTAACAGATACTAGATGCTATAGCTAAACTAAAAGTATCTTGGGAGAACAAGATTGACACTGATATCTCTGAATTGAGGACCTCGATTGAATTCAAAATTGATGCAGTGAGTGTGGATGTGAATCTACTGCGACAAGATGTCAGAGCGCTGGGCGAGCACACAGGAAGCCTAGGAAAGGAGGTGAAAGCTAACACAAACACTTGCTCGACTAATGCAAAGGAGGTCCACACGTTACAACAACAGGAGCGCAACCTAGATAGCAGAGATGAAGAAGCAGAAGGACGTGCGTGAAGAAATAACATACGTATTGTGGGGCTTCTGGAAGGTAAAGAAGGATTGGACCCAAGAAATTATGTTGAGAACATGCTATTGCAAGAGACAACGAGCGGAGCACTCAGCCAGGTGTTTGCAGTGGAAAGAGCGCATAGGGCCTTGGTCAGGAAGCCGCCACCGGTTCCCCCCCACGGCCAATCATTGCCAAGATATTGAACTACAAAAACAGAGAGAAGGTCCTGGAGCATTTTCGCTAAAGAGGGATGATATGCAGGGCATCGGCGACCATTACTGCATACCTGGACTACACTTTCTTGGTGCAGAGGCAGCGCCTGAAATATGTGGCGGTCAAGAGGAGGTTACATGCAGCGGGCTACAAATATATGCTGCTGTATCCAGCAAAGATGAAAGTGTTCCATAAGAACAAGGCCCTTTTCTTCAAATCACCAGAGGAAGTGACTGCATGGCTGGACGCGAGAAATTGCCTGTCAGAAGTGGATGAACAGATGAAGAGTGGAACGGATAAGTGAACCAGTACGTTCTTCGAGCCATACTGTTGGACAAGTAGATACTATGATAGTTAAGTACAACATATACATTGACCTTGGGACTAGATTATAAAGAAGAATATATTGAGATTGTATAGTAAGATTTGCATAAGAGCTTAAGTGTACTTACACCATAACATGCTGTCAGCTTAAAGCAGGAGATGTAGGTGCTGCTGTAGACTAGCAGCAAAAGGAGACACGCTATCATCCCCCCGTAGGTAGGTTAGTTGGATACTGGTCGAGCTGTATCCCCCTGCTGAGTACTGAGTATCGGTGACACTGAGAAAAGGGCTAGATGCGGGGTAGCCTGTGATCCAGGGATGGAGCTGGGCAACCGTTTGGGGAAGTTGGGGGGGAGGGAAGGGGAGTTGGGGCAGTTAGAGGTGGGAGGGGGCGGGAGTTGGGAGCATTGGCAGGGGTTGGGTTAAGAGACACTTTGGGAGGGAGAAAGGGGAGCAGTGAGGGTGAGGGGGTGGTGGGAAGGGGAGCGGGCCCACAATCCCAAGCCACGAGAAGGAGGCTGGGAACAGAGGCGGCCGGAGTAGGAATCGGATAGGATGGGAGACCTGAAGATAGTGACCTGGAACATCAGGGGATTAAAAAATTATTTTAAACGGAATAAGGTTATGATGTACCTGCAGAGACAGAAAATAGACGCGGCTCTGTTACAGGAAACTCACGAAAGGGAAGCAAGAGGTGGTAGCTAAGAAATGGAAAGGAACTACTCTAGGGGCAGCGTACACGGCAAACGCCAGAGGGGTTCTAACATGGATAGCACTACATGTCCCATTTAAATTGTTACAGTCCACCATAGGTACTGACGGGATGATGGTGTTCATAAGAGGGATGGTGGAAGATAAGGAAGTGGGTATCATTAACATTTATGCTCCAAACTAAGATACCACTGTTTATTTCAAAAACCTACATACCAAGTTTTGCCCAAACATGGATGGAGCAGTTATATGGGGAGGGGATTTTAACTGCACCCTAGACCCGATACTAGACAGATTGGATGACAGATTAGTGCACCCTAATGAATGATTTTCAGTGGATGTATAGAGGATGCACCACCCACAGGATCGGGAATACTCGCACTACTCCGCTCCACAAAACCTGTACACCAGGTTAGATTACTTATTTACAGGAACAGAACTAGCCGAGAGAATGACGAAGGCAGAATACAAGGCCATGGTTCTTTCAGATCATGCACCCTTGATAGTAACATGACAGAACTCACCGCCTAGAGCGATGATTCCAACGTGGAGGCTGAGGGCCGAAGCGTTGAAAGGTACGGTGTTCAGGGAAGATCTGAGAACGGAAAAAAAGGTATATTTTAGACACAATATGGCAGCGTAGAATCAGCTCGGACACTGTGGGAAGCATTTAAAGTGGTGGTGAGGCAATATCAAAGTCGAAAGGTTTACAGGGTGGCATTGTATGGGAATTGCAGACCGCAGAGAGGAAATTGGAATCTAACATGCGATGAAGTACGAGATCCCCTGGGGAGGCGGGACTACACGCCAACTGCAGCAAAAATGTAGGGCCCACTGGGAGAGACTATGTAATCTGAACTATAGAAAATACGTGGAGAGGCAGCATGTGGAAGGAGATAAACCAAGTAGGCTTCTTGCCTGGTTGTACAAAAGTGAACGGTAAGAGCGTGAAATTTCCCCATTGAGCCCAATAGGGAATGGGGCATTTCCCAAATGGGCTCAATGGGGAATGGGGATTTCCCGTTCCGCCAAACCCGTGATCCGGCGCTAATAGTGCCGATGGGTTTGGCGGTAGGGCAGATAACGCCAGCGCCATTAGCGCCGGCGTTACTGCCCAACTCGTGATGAGACCCATAGTGCAGACCTACTCCCCCCCGCTGCTGGCGATGCTCAATGAAGCGTTTAATATAGGCACATTGCTGGTGCCCCTCAGGGGAGCGATCATGATCCCGCTCCTTAAACCCAATAGACCGAGCGCGGACTGTGGGTCGTTTAGACCGCTCTCTATGCTCAATCAGGATAGTAAAATAGTTACAGCAGTGATGGCGAATAGGCTAAGACCAATCATAAATAAACTCATACATCCGGACCAGACCTGGTATGTCCCACACAGGAATATCTCCGACAACCTTAGAAGACTCCATCATATCATAGAATGGACAGAAGGAAGCTCTCAGCAGCTTGCAATAATTTCACTGGATGCGGTGAAAGCCTTCGACTCGGTTAAATGGCCGTGGCTGTTGGCGGTTTTGAAGGAGTATGGCATTGGTACTGCCAACCTGAAGTGGGTGCAATTACTGTATAGCAAACCAATGGCACGAGTTAGGATGGGGGTGACCATATCGGAACAATGGCAACTGGGAAGAGGCACGAGGCAGGGATGCCCATGGTCACCAATGCTTTTTATTTTGGCACTAGAGTCCTTAGTGGCGTACTTAAGGCAGCAATATGGGGGGGAGGAATCACCACAGGTGGTGGGCAACACCGGATATCGATGTACGCAGATGACATGCTGCTATACCTGAAATATCCAGAGGAGAACCTAGCACATATCCTGGAGGTCATGAAGTGGTATGCAATGCTGTGTGGCATCACACACAGTTAACCCTAAAAAGTCAAGCATATTCCCCCTAGGCAGATATGTAGGGATGCCGCAACAGGAACTATCTGTACTACAAATAAAGTGGGAGACTAGGACGTTTAGATATCTCAGAGTCGATATATATCATAGCATCGTAGAGGAACACGAACAGAACACAGAGAAAGCAATGTCTAACATCAAGAACAGCATGGCTTTTTGGGCCAAGCTACCTCTGACCATGATGGGGAGAGCAGAAGATGGTGCTGCTGCCTAGGCTGTTACACTACTTCGGGAACATACCATATATGATACCCAAACGATTCTTCGCTAAAGTGCATAACATGTGTAGAGGGTTCATATGGCATCATTCCATGGAAGCTTCAAAATCCGTATGAACAGGGGGGCATTAGACTGCCCAACTTTGAAGTATACTATGTAGCTAGTCAACTACAATATGTGACGAGGTGCTTATCGGATGATCCTACGTCTGAGTCTAAATTGTTGAGAGACGAATGTGTCCCCTTATTTTTGAAAGAGTGTATGTGGGTATCAGAAACACAGCAGGGAGGAAGGACGAGACTGCTGGACCTAGCAGGGAAAATGTGGCAGAGAGCCTGCCAACTGCTTGGGAATCTGCACCCGTGCTCCCCACAGATGCCGCTAGTGGCACTAGAGGGAGTAGACGGACAAACGAGAGAGCATATAAGGAGATACTGGGCACCACACAGATTAGCGACCTTGGGGGATGTCTGGCAGGAGGGGAAGGCAGTAGAGTTTAACATATTGATGGATGACTCCGGATTACATCGAGGACAATATATCACATATGTTAGGTTGCTAAAATGTATAAGAGGAACATGGCCCGAAGCGGTTCTGACCCTACAGCCTGAGACTGTCGTAGAAACATTATATGATGTATCTGAAGGGGGCAATGAGGTCTCCCGGATATACAAGCTGCTGATGTCCAAAGTGGGGAAAGAGGTGGTCCAAACGAGACGGGACTGGGAGGAGGAGTTGGGAGAAGCAATGGGGGATGGGTTATGGATTACAGCACAAGGGTATCACAAAAAAGTATCAAGAAATGCGAGGTTGCAACCGATTCATTTGTATATCACCCATAGAGCATATCGGACCCCTAAGAATATAGAAAAGTTTAAAAGAGCTGGGACACATTTATGTCCGAAATGCAGAGGAGAACGTGGGGATGGAGCACATGGTCTGGGCATGCCCTGGAATAAAGGGATTCTGGAGTGAGGTGGCTCAACGCTTGAAAGGGAAAGATATGAATCTGGATGCAAATTCCCCGTGGGCATGCATGCTGGAGGTGTGGGGGGTTCCCCAGGCCGCGTAAACTTAAACATGTTAGCAAACTCAAAGACCTGGCATATGTACTGGCCAAACGTAAGAAAGCAATGGGCTGGAAAGCAAACAGGAGGCCGAGGGTGGATGCTTGGTGGCATGACCTCCAGAAATGGGCGAATGCTGAAACAATGGTGTGGAATGAGGCAGTGGTTAGGGGAGGGAAGACAAGTACACGCTAAGTGCTTGGAAACAATTAGTAGCGACACTGTCTGGACCAGACCGGGTAGATTCAGAAGGCGATGGCCCTTCAGAAGATAAGGAGAATGGTATACCCCCAGAAGTGGATTGAAATAGACTGAGGGGGGGTGGTGGGCCCGGTAGGTGGGGGAGGTGGGGGAAGAGGAGGGGGAGAAAATACGACTTGACACTGTATATTGAAGCAATGTGTATATTCACTGTTGAACTGTAAGGTATACAGGTTGGAATCAATAAAAATTGTTTAAAAAAGTAAATTAAAAACGAATTGGTGGTCCAGAGTAAATGGGAGAAAGAAATGGGTGGTTCGATTTCACAGGGGGAATGGACGCAAGTCTGGGAGCAGGTTGGCAAGGTTTCGCAGAATGCAACCTTCAGCTTTTCCAGTTCAACATCATCCATAGGACATATGTGACTCCCATCAAATTACACGCGATGCATAGCGCTCAGAGTTGGGATTGTCCCCGTTGTGCGACAGGGCTGGTGGGGTTATGGCATATGCTCTGGCGGGTGTCTGGTTGTGGCACTTTACTGGCAGACAGTGATAGAGAAGAATAATTAACTACTTGGCTCTAGTCTTGAGTGCTCCCCGAAGGTGTGCTTGTGGGGTTTGTTCCCAGGGGGGGAGACAAAAGAAAATGAGAAACCGAATGGCCCAGTTTATGCTGGTGCTAGCAAGGAGGCGAGTGGCCATTGCCTGGAGAAAGAAACCAGGGTTTGTCATTGGTGCATTGGAAGGAGGATGTCCGCAGGTGGGGGATGGCGGAGTTGGATATATTGTGCAAAGACATGGATCTCGAGATGGAGGAAGGGGTGACGGTAGAATGGGGCCAGCTGCTGGAGGATTAAACCCCCCCTGAAAGAGTGGAATGAGTGGTCTGAATATCTGCGGTGAGGGTGGGGAGGGAGCGGAGAGTACCGGTAGATTGGGAGGTTGCCTGAGAGTAGCGCAGGATGGATGTCATGTGGTCCATTGTACCCTTCACCTACTGTTTGATAAGCCATTACTAATGACAATCATATATTATGTGTTATTTTCTTCATGTACACTGAAACTCGAATAAACACATTTTTTTTTTAAAACAATGTGCATAACACACAGAGCAATCCACCACCAGGGAGTGGAATTCATGCAAAATAAAAAATCACCAACTCCAAACCAGAAAGAACACTTACATCCAGCAACGACATCCGCCTAGAACCTAACCACTACGCAAAGAAAAAACATGGAGGATAAGCTTTCTCTTGCATAGTTGTAAAACTCTGGAACTCCCTCCCGAAAGAAATACAAACTAGAGAGGACCATCTCAACTTCAGAAAACCTTTAAAAACCTGGCTTTTCCACTCTCAAGTGGAAGAAAGTGCCTGAATAACAGCAAAGTATCACGTAATGAGCAAACACACGGAAAGGAACTCCTTGAAATCAGTGACTAATCGAACATACACAACAGGGACCAAGACCAACCTAAGGGATCTACCACCATCAACACTAATCAACGCGCTAAACCATGCAAATGCAGAAAGAGAAACCTACCAGAAAAGCTGGCAGTACAGCCACTAATGTACTCCAGAAAACCCACCAATCAAATTACCTGGGTTCATACACCCACCAGCACTTAGCCTACTAGCGTAGGCTATCCTTATCCGGCATGTAGCCCAATTGGGTAAACTAGACATTCTATGCTCAACCTGTATGGGCAGGCTAGCCACATTCTGCATCAGATATAATAATATAACTAAGCCTTATACTCCCTGCTGTGCCTTGAGACAGGCACTATGTAACATATGTAGCGTGCAAGATTCGGCTCCCCGAGACGGACTGTTGGGACGGAAAATGCATCGCACTTCTAAAATCTGTAGGGGTAGGAAATGTATCACACCTAGATGGATTAGTTATATAGATGGAAAGTGTGTTGCACCAAGATGGATTGTGGGGGTGGGGGGCAGAATGTGTACCACTCTTGGATACAATTTTCGGGCTAGGAAGTGTGACGAACTTGGATAAACGGTTAGGAGCGGGTGATGCATCGCACCCAATGTACTGACAGGGTGAGAAATGGATCGCACTTGCCTGGGAGCAGAAACTGTGCCCAATCTGGATGGAATGTTGGGGACAGGGAATGTGCCTCACTCGGATGGGTTGCGGGGGGGGGGGGGCATTGCATTTGTATGAACTGTTGAGGGTGGGAATTGTATCACATGTGGAGGGACTGTTGGAGGGAGTGTTGGGTGTTTGAAATGTACTGCCACTAACCAACCATTCTCAAATCTCAACCTTTCTGCATACACACCCTTAAACAAACTCTGAACTAAACACAACCACTCCTCTAACACACTACAAAGAATGATTTTTAAAGAAACAATTATAACGAAAAAACATCATTTTGTTTATATATGAGGGTGGGGTAATTTGTTAAAACGGGTGGGGAGAGGGTTTGGGTGGGGTTTGGAGGCAGACCTCCAAAATGTTTTTAAAATGCTTTTTCATTAAAAATATTCTGTTATAAAATATGGTTTATAGTGATTTTTTCGAATGACATTTTTTAGAATGCCATTATGTAGAAAACATTTCGCCTAAAAAAATATTTCGAATGTCTTTTTTTTTTTAAATTGGGGGGCTTCCCCCTGACCCCCCATTTTTTTAACCCTTTTTTTAACTTACGAAACAAACAAAAAACTATAATCGAAAAAAAAAAGACATTCGAAAAAAAAAATCGGCAAAATGTTTGACATAATTGTATTTCGAACAAAATGTTTGCGAAAAAATGACTGGATACCATAAAATACCTCTCTGAAAATGATTTTGTTAAAATCACATAGAACCCTCCTCAACACAACATGACGGCTACTGACCAAAAACACTACAACGCTCAGTGACCAGTTTCTCTGAACTGAAGCTGCCAACAGCACACCAAAGCTCTCTTGCTCTTCTGCCTCTTAATCCCACTCACAAACCCGCAATCCTCCTTCTTTTGTAGACCCGCCAGAGAATCAAGAGACCCAAGTGCCAACAGTGTGCGGTGCAAGACCCATTAACATTAACACCTCTGCCCATGGTATTTACACTCACGCCTCTGCTCAGAGCATTCACACTCACACCTCTGCCCATGGTATTTACACAAATGTATCGGTTTGTCTGTTTGGGACATTCACACTCACATGTCTGTCCATGGAATTTACACTCTCCCATCGGCTCCCGGCATTCACACTCACATCTGTCCACGGCATTTACACTCTTGCATCTGCTCTGGCATTCACACTCACACATCTCTTCATGGCATTTACACTCTCACATCTGCTCAGGGCACTCACACTCATACCTCTGTCCATGGCATTTACACAAATGTATCTGTTTGGGACATTCACACTCACATGTCTGTCCATGGAATTTACACTCTCCCATCGGCTCCCGGCATTCACACTCACATCTGTCCACGGCATTTACACTCTTGCATCTGCTCTGGCATTCACACTCACACATCACTTCATGGCATTTACACTCTCACATCTGCTCAGGGCACTCACACTCATACCTCTGTCCATGGCATTTATACTTGCATCTGTTCGGGGCACTCATACTCACACCTCTCTGCAGGCGCACAACGTCACTGAGCTGTCCGGGCTGAACACCCCCCCAAAGCGCTGAAAATAAAGTGGGTAAATAGATATTTTGCCCTTTGCATCTTATAGTTTTCTGTTCAGGATGAGGAAAATAAGGGTACACTGATTTTATTTTGGCCCAACATTCTGCTATAAGGATTTACATGCTGTCACAATGCTTTACTATGCAATTTGTGTATTTTGCAAGTAAACGCTATAGGACAGTATTATTGTAGGTATTGATACCCAAAACTCAAATATTAGTTCCAAGTAAAGTGTGGAAGAAGGTGGCTGTGCCCAAATGGCAAAGTGGGTTAAAATCCCTGCTTCTTTGTTTAGAATAATTGTGTGATCCTGGGCAAATAATGTAATCTCACCCCGACTTCAACTGCAAAACTTGGAGTGCTTATAAGTGATTAGGTTTATACCCTTACAATAAGTGTAGAGACAAATTGATGTACCCTGGCGCTCCTCTGCTAATGACTCCAATACTGTCACATAGAATTGCATTATTGCTGCACTGGCCCTCCCCCAGTCTCATAACACTAGATTTGACCAGCCAGTCAGTGCACCACAGATTCCAGTACATTGGACTAACTGTGGTAGAACCAACATTACATTTTCTCCCCTGTTGCTCCCAGTCACTGAAGTTGTTTGGGCCGTCCAAAGTACTGCCCCACACTCTGCAATGTCCTGTTATGCTATGATACAGAATATTTCATTGCACACTATCTGCCATTTCACACTTTCTAGGACCTTCAGGATCTGCAAGAAGTGGGTGTTAACAGAGAGAGTTAACTGATTGTAACATTGAAGCTGCACTAGAATAGTCTCATTACAATGAGTAATGAAGTTAGATGCCCCTACAAAGTAAGTTTGCCACTCCTCCACCGTCTCTGAAGTTAGCGCCTCTCCCAACATTTGAAGGGTTAGTCCCAGCCTAAATTTTAGCCTAGATCCACGCCTGGAGGTGTGCACTTGAATTTTGTTAGGCAGAGAGGTGAGGGAAGCCTTTCCCTGAAACAGGCGGTGTTAAAGTTTGACTGTGTTTTTTCAAAAAAATGTACTTGAACAAACGCACTACAACTTTAAAGCTGCTACTTTCAAGAAAGACTTCCATCGCCTCTCTGCATATTGCGCTTTAATATTTACTATTTGATAGTTGGTCCCCACACCATGTCAGTCTAGAAAAATGGATACCTTTCATATGTGACCGCAAACATATTCTGATAGCCGTGGGCCAACCGTCTCATGCACGATATGACAGAATATAGGTTTCAGAGTTTGCCAATGAACGGCCATTTTGATGTAACAAGAATCGCCATTTTTTTTTCTAACCATTGCTGATTGCTTTCTGTTCTTATTGCTTCGCAGTACATTTTCTGCTTACACTGCTCGACTGTAAAACATTGTTGTCTGCACGTGAAAGGACAAGGCCACAGGGCCGCGAGGATAACAAAAGTTTGTTGAAACACAACGTAGGCAGCGCCAGGAAGAATGCCCGGCTCCCTCCCGAATGTAGCCTTGGAGCAGAGCTGCAGGGCATTTAATCATTTCGCAGCTGCCAGCCAGTCTCGGTATATGGTAGAATATGTTAGAATAAAGCAGCTAAAGGCTTGAATTATGCTCTTCTTACGGCCCCCTTTGGTGAGCCCGTTAGAGCGTGTCGGCTCCCAGGACACGAATAGCACCTCATAGATCGGAAGGTCTGGAATGCAACTCTTCCCCCGTATGTAGCTCGCTTCCAAGAACAGAAGCACTGTGTTCTGTTCAACAACTAAAAGATGCCTCCGCACTCACAAATTGCAAATTGTTACTAGAATAGATATTTGAAGGTGTCATAGTTGTCGAAAGTGTCCATCATCACACCAAGTTCAAAGAAACCCAATAAAGGGGGGTGTTAAACATGTCATAGCTGATTGTTTGATATGCATTTTGTATATATGTAACTGATGTACGTAATTCACTCTCTTGCATCCCTCGAGGTCTAGAGATGCACGTCGCGTGGCGTGAGAGCGAGTTGGCCAACTGAGACTTTTGCTTTGCAATAAACCCTAGCTTTGGGAATACAACCTTGTGTCTGGAGTATCTATCGTCTATGGTGACTCGCCTTGTTTCCATAGACGTAAGGGACCCCTAGGGGCCCCTTTCAAGAAGGCGCCCGAATAGGGACCCTCCCCCACTTGTTCCATCACATACATTGTAATTGATTAAGGCGGAGAACGGCGAAGACGGGACGATCGAGCCGGGATCAAGAGGTGTTCGGGGCGCCCTGTAGAAGTGATGAGACTCTTTTGCAGATCTGCACACATCTGATCCCTGATCGACGTACCTGGCTAGAGAACAAGGAGGCGAGGGTCCCGAAACGAGGCGGAAGCCAAGAAACGCAGACACAACGTCATTGGGTGCGTCAGTATAGAGACAACTTGTGTCCGAAAGGGCAAATTGATTTATCAGGTGAGTCATTCCCCGATTCAAAGTAATCCTGATATTGGTTGAGAGTTGACTTTGCAAAATCAAACGCCCTAGCTAAGGTTGATTAAACCAGGGGGAAGGTTGAAACATGCCTGGGGTATTGTCCACCCTAGCGGGGTTTTTCAGCTGTGGTAGACATTCTTTGGAAGATGGCCAAATTGTACCACCTGGGGGAACGCCGGCGTATGAGATGTATGTGAAGTATGGAGTGGGTGCGATAATATTCTGCGAGACTTGGCATAGGCAATCCAGAAAGCAACAAGACCATCAGTGGCCGATTAATGGTAGTTTTGAGATAGCGAGAATAGATAACTTGGAAAGGGTGTTGATAAGAAAGAAAGCGCGTCCTGCAGCATTTCATATCGTTAAGGACTGGAGAAGGGAAGCAATGCTCCGATTTAGAAGTAGAGCGAAGCATGCGCGCAGGCATAAATCGAAAGGTGAAGTAGCGGAAGAGAAAGAAGAGGAGGAGTGGACTGAGAGTCTAAGGAGGGAAGGTAGGCGTGACCAGTTGAATATAGAAAAGATATACCCACAACAAGAATTACACATAGCAGATGAATTGATAGAAAACATATTGACCCATACAAAACAAGGCCCAAGATCAGAAGTGAGGCCAGACACGTCAGTAACTAGTGCCCAAACCCCGCCCGTAGCCCAAGCTCTCCCTCCGGTAGCTCAAGCCCTCCCACAGCCACAGACCGCACACGTAACACCTCCTATTAGCCAACCAGGCCCACAACAGACACTCCCTGTTCCCATTGTCCCATCCGCACCTCCCGCCTTAGACACAGACTTGGTACCGTCCGTTCCTCCCGGGGTTGAAGTTGAAACCACGGGGGCGAGAGGCGGGACTGAACAACGGGGATACACGAGGGTAACTCGCAGTGCGATCAGCAAAGAAAGGAAGGTGGAATTGCAGCAACAGGCAGAGATGTATATAGACGGGAATGATGGGACGACAATATTGGCTTCGATATGTGACTTCCGAAGAAGCAACGAAAGACAGGTAGTGCTGGAATGCATGGGTGAATATTTGGTGGAGAAATGGAAACAGTTAATTGGGAAATTACCACCGCAGCGATTGTTAGATTTGAATGCATTAGCACGCTGTAGGGAGAGGGATGAAGAAGTGAGAGAACATGTATATGGACTTTTTGAACTTAAAGATGAATTAGATAATGATTATGCCGAAATGTTTACTACACCTGGGTACAGGGGTAAGGATATCGGAAGACATCGGAAGGGAATGCAGGGGTCACATAATGAACGGCAGCAGTTACCATCACCGGGGCAGAAGGAAATGGTGGACAAATTATCGTTGTTAAAACAGATGGGGGCAGACTTGAAAGCATGCCTATTGAATATGCAGGTACTACTGCAGCAAGTAGTAGGACATAATAGAGGGAGAGGGAACGCACAAGGAAAGAGTAATTCAAATATGCATGGGGGAACAATGGGACCAAATCAGTGTGCGTATTGTAAGGAGGAAGGACACTGGCGAGCGCAATGTCCGCATCTGCAGAACAGAAATGGGTCAGGTCAGAGGAGACAGCATAGAGGACACCAAGGAGCGAATGGACCAAATAGGAATAGTATGCAGGAGCACCACAATAATGGAGGTAATCAAAACCAAGCCCAAACCAAAGTGCCCCTAACCAGAGTCAGGGACAGCAAAACCAACAGTATGGAAACCAGAGTGGGGGAAATAGAGGGAAGAGTGGGAACGTTTTCGATACACAGCCAAACACGTATTACAGTAACTGCAATGATTACACATCGGACGATGTGTTATTTCCCCAATAGGACAGCCCAGGACAGGGGTCGGAACCAGTGTCTATTGCTGTGAATCAGAGAGGACCCTACGTAGAAATGAGAGTCGGGAATGAGGAGCACCGCTTTCTTGTAGATACAGGAGGGCAAAAGTGTTCAATAGACAACCACTTGGTTCCGGATATACCACTGTCAGCGCAAAAGAATGTTTCCATAGGGTTCGCAGGTACACCAGTCATAAAACCAGTGTCCCAACCAGTCCCAGTTACTATAGGACCATTCACTGAACATTGTCCTTTCCTTTTAACAGAAAATTGTGGGGAGAACTTGTTGGGATTAAATTTGTTTAAAAAATTAGGTTCCGTTATACATTGCACGGAAGACGGAGTGTTCCTAACGATTTGGCCACAAGATGCCCTGTGTCAGAATTCATGTCTGAAACTTTACCAGGAGAACTAAGTAAAGTGCCAACCTGTGTATGGGCAATGCATGACAACGATGTAGGATGCTTGAAAATAGAGCCAGTAAAAATAATTTTGAAAGAAGGTGTTACCCTACCGCAAATTCCCCAATACAGAATTTCGGCTGAAGGTGAGAAAGGATTGAAGAGTATTGTTACAGATTTTGTGAAATTAGGGGTGATTGAAGAAATTACAGGCAGTACATGCAACAGCCCGATTCTTCCAGTTTATAAAAAGGAGGCAATGAAGTACCATACCGTTTTATAATTGATTTGCGCGCGCTAAACAAAGTAGTAGATCCACAATTTCCTTTACTGCCAGATGTCACTACAATATTGCCAATGATACCTGTTTTAGCAGAATATTTTTATGTAGTTGATATAAAAAATGCGTTCTTCAGCATTCCAGTGGACAAGGACAGCAGATATTTATTCGCGTTCACATTAGGACGACGATCATTTACATTCACGTGGATTCTGCAAGGTTACACGGAAAGTCCGAGTATTTACAGTAGAGCATTGAAAGAGCAGCTAGACATGCTAGAATTACCAGTGGGTTGCGTACTCTTGCAATACATAGACGATCTATTATTAGATGCTGACACAGAGGAGATTTGTAAAGAAAGCACTGTATTACTACTGTCACACCTAGCGGCACATGGCCATAAAGCTAGTTCGAAGAAATTTCAATATAATCGAAAGGAGGTGGCCTATTTGGGCTACCTACTTTCAAAAGAAGGGAGAAGGCTAACGCCAGAACGCATAGAAAGTATTTCTTGTATGCCTATTCCAAAGACACAGAAAGGAGTCAGAGCCATAATAGGAATGGCTTCATATGGCGACAATGGATTGGTAATTTTGCGTTAATTGTGAAACCGATGGTGAATTTGACTAGAAAGGATGCGGTTATGCCTTTGCAGTGGGATGAGGAATGTCAGATAGCATTTGATCAATTGAAAACTGCATTATGTTCGGCTCCAGTTTTGGGCACGCCGAATTATGAGAAGGTTTTTAGACTGTTTTTGTGTGAAAGTGAAGGATGTGCATTGGCGGTTTTGACACAGGAACAAGGTGGAAAGAAATAGGCCATGCGGCTATTTTTCTTCTGCGCTGGACCCTGTAGCGCGCGCACTACCACGATGTTTACGATGTGTCGCGGCGGCTGCTGCGTCAGTGAAACAAATGGAAGGGATGGTATTGGGGCATACTTTAATTCTGATGGTGCCACATGCCATAGACGTTCTATTAAATAGGACACAGACGCAACACCTCACCTCTGCAAGATTTACAAGATATGAGATTATCTTGTTCGCACCCCATATCCAAATTATGAGGTGTAGCGCTTTGAATCCTGCAGAATTAATGCCACTACCCATAAAAGAAATTGGGGAGAATGAATCACCCCCCCGTGATTGCTTAATGGTCACTGAGGAAGAAACCAAGGGGAGAGTTCATTTAAGTGATACCCCACAAAAAGAGCCAGATGGAGAGTTATTTTGTGACGGCTCTTGTTTTAAATTACCCGACGGCACGACAACTGCCGCATACGCTATCAATACCCTAGAGAGCATTGTAGAAAGCAAAAGAATCCCCTACAACTCGGCACAAGCCGCAGAGATAATAGCATTAACCAGAGCCTGCGAGATTTCTGAAAATTTGAATGTGAATATATATACTGATAGTCAGTATGCTTTTGGGGTGGTTCATAACTTTGGCCGACTCTGGGCTGAGAGAGGGTTTTTGACATCACATGGTGCCAGAATTCAACATGGCCCTTTGATTGTATGATTGTTGTCTGCACTCATGCTTCCAAAACGCCTAGCAATAGTGAAATGCAAGGCACACAAAAAAGTAACATGCAAAGTAGGAGAGGGAAACGCGTTTGCAGACAGAATTGCTAAAAACAAACTGCCACTGATTTAAATACCAAAATGATGACGTTTCAGACTGAGGAAGTACCCTGTATGATAGAAAATGGAGTTGCCACTGTCAAAGAAATGCAGGCCGAAGCTACGGCCGATGAAATACAAGGGTGGGCAGAGGGCTCTGCTGAGTTAGATCTGGAAGGTTGTTGGGTGGACAAGGGAACTAGAAACTGGATGTTGCCAAATTCATATGTGACTGCAATGGTCACAATGACCCACAGCCCTACCCACATCTGTGCGAAAAAGATAATACAGCACCTTTCCACAGTATGGCAGAATGTAAACATAAAGAAGAATGCAGAGAGGTTGGTGCAGAACTGCATCACGTGTGTACAACACAATGTAGGAAAGGGAACAGTGACTCCACTAGGCAGTTTTGTCCCGCCATCTATGCCTTTTGAGGTGATCCATTTTGATTTCATAGAGATGGAGAGATGCCAAAATTTGAAATATGCCCTAGTGGTGATTTGTGCATTCAGTAAGTGGGTGGAGGCATATCCCTTAAAGGACTGCACAGCAATGAGCATGGCAAAAGTAATGCTTAAAGAATATTTTTCCCATTTTGGCTTGCCCCGTGTCTTATGGTCAGATAATGGCCCGCATTTTGTGGGTGCAGTCGTGTTACAGATATGTGCTGGTCTTCAGATCGATATGAGATTCCATAGTTCAAGGCATCAGAGTTCGGCCGGTCTTGTTGAGAGGCACAATGCGATTCTCAAGTCAAAGATCAGTAAAATATATGCAGGAAGGAAGTTGAGTTGGGTGGATGCATTACCAATAGCGCTATTATGCATGCGTACATCTGTACAGGCTAAAACTGGGCTCTTCCCGTACGAAAACGTAATGGGGAGGCCGGCAAATGTTTGGTGCGCACCTCAGCCAAAACGACTTAGATAGGTAGGACATCCTGTGCTTAGTACTTATTGTGGCCTTTTAATGCAGAAATTGCGTTTGATTCATCAGCAGGTGCAGGAGGTATTACCAGTGAGATACACCGGTCCGGGGCACGCGCTGGAGCCAGGAGACTGGGTGCTGCTTAAAAATTTTGAAAGGAAGTCATCGTTAGCACCCAGGTAGCGCGGTCCCTATCAAGTACTCTTGGCAACGCAGACGGCGATACGGGTGGATGGACGGAAGTCGTGGACCCATGCCACCCATGCCAAAAAGGTTCCAATGTCACTGGAAGACTTGCCTGACCCAAACGACCGGAAAGAGGCAGCGATCCCAGAAACAGAAGAAACTGTTGCCAGTAAGCAGCCACCAAATCTGCCCAAACGAGAAGTGAAACTCGAAACAAAGCCTGAGACGACTGCCAAAAAAGGGGAAGGACAAAGAGTGCCCCAACGTTGCCCAGCAGAATCGACATCACTGTTGACATACACGAAATCTGCTTTGCAAACACCAGCAGAAACTAAACGTGTACCCCTTTGGCGCCCATCAGCACTTGCCAGCACGCCAAAGACCGAATCTGCATCACTGGCGCGGCGCACACCAGCACCTGCAGTAGCGCCACAGGCCGACTTTGAGCCTGAATCTGGAAGTGCACCGGCACTGTTCACGGATCACACAATACCAGGAGTAAGGCGATACAATTTGCGGCCTCGAAAGACAAAGTGATCCAAAGTTCTTTGGCATTTATATCAACCTCTGGTTCTGCTCATGGACGGAGAAGGAACTAGAGGTGTAGAGGAGAGAAGCGTGAGAATTGTGCAAGTCGGACAATTCAAGACTCGCGGCTCCTCTGTGCGATCATAAAAAGTACATGTGTCTGGAACCAGAGCGGACAAGCTGGGCGCACATGATACTAAGGCAATAAGATAACTGATCAAAAGTCCTCTGAGCAGTATGAGAAAGGACAAGTGATCTTGCCTAAAAATAAATAAGCAAATTCAGGCTATAAAGGACTGGCAGAACTGAACTGTGACAATTCCGTTGAACTTATTGACACCAGAGCAAGCGCAACGAAGAGAGATATCCATGACGAACTGTAATAAGGAAGAAGAAGGACGATGAGAAACATGTCGGGACCGGTTCCAGCCTCCTCCTGCACTACTGCTGAGAATGAGTCAATTATAAAGACTGCAAGCTTAAGAAAAACGCATGGTAAAAAGAATTGTATGCTGGCACTGACAATAATTATGTGCTTTATGAGCGTGGTAGCACCAATAACGACAGCCCTAGTATTATGGTATGTGGAATCGATACACCCATTAGAAATGTTTTTACCAATAGTTAATATATCCACTACTGAAAGCCCGACTCAGGTGATTACTTATACCCTGCCCCCAATGGAAGAAAGACACAGGGAAGGTTTTGTGAATAACACCTTGTTATTAATTATGAATATGACACATGCAATTCTGAAGAAAAGAAATTGCTGGGTATGTGCCCATTTACCACAGCATACTGGGAAAGGAATAGGGTGGTATGTACAGCCATTACCATTAAGTTCTGCATGTAGTGCATCTTTAGGTGCAATGTTCTATGGGAAATGGAATGAGAGTAGTACGGGTCAATTAGACAGAACCAACATGAATGAGTTTGAGGAAATAATAATGAAGCCTGTGGGTTGTTCCATATTCCATAAAGCACAAGTAATGGCCCCAAAGCCCACGAGGAAAAGTACGCGAAAGATAACACGACAAAATAGACGAGATAGATTGTCCCCAACAGAAAGAAACATCTGTGATGTTTCGTGTAAGAACAGACGGGGAAAAAGATGCAATCCCCCCTTTTTACACAGTGAATTATAGCCCAAGAACTGTCCCTTTTTGTCTAAAAAAGAAAGGCTCCTTTTCAGTCGGAACATATACTGGATGCATGAATACAGTGGTATTGAAATGGGAAATAGAACCGGTATATGTGGGAGATCCAGTTTATTTTATATGTAGAGAGAACGCATATCCTTGGTTGCCCAGAAACTGGGGAGGTACATGTTACCTAGGTCTACTGTTCCCAGGAGTATTCCTCTTAGAAACAGCAGACATGGCCAGACTATTCAGATCTAGAGTCAAAAGGACTAGCGAGGGTGTTTTGATAGTGACTGACGTAGCAAAATCATTCATTCCATTCTTGGGGCAGATAGTGAACTCCTATAATATAAGGCAGCTGTCCAGAATACTAAAAAATACCATAAACACAACGACAGATATACTATTTAACATGACGTTGGAAGAAAGAGGAATCAGGTTAATGACGCTGCAAAATAGAATGGCTCTCGATGAGCCATTGATCAATGATCCTGGTTGATCGTGGGGGCAATTTGCAAAATAGTGGGATCAGCATGTTGTGTATATGTAGATGACTATTCCACTACAATCTTTGAAGCAATAAAGAAAATGCATGTCCTAAGTTCCGAACTCCCTACTGGAGAAGGAAGCTAGGGAATAGGGTATCGGTTTTGGGGAATACTGCGTTCTTGGGGATGGAAGTTGATTTCAATATTAGTAGTGGTGTTTGGAATATTCATAACGTGCTGTTGTTGCATACACTGCCTACCAATAGTTTGCGCTGAGGTAACTGAGGGATCTACTAAGGGATGTATGCATATGACAAAAAGAAAAACTCATGGTCGGCCTGACCAAGACACAAATGAGATGAAAACAGTAAAACAATTGATGGCTATAGATATTGATGAAGATGATGATGTTTACGATAGCATGCAAAATTCAGACATAAGTACTTCAGACTTATCATCATTAGAGGAGCTTACAATAAATAGATGAGACGTTTGGCATATGGCCAAAGGAGGGTTTGTCAGTCTAGAAAAATGGATACCTCTCATATGTGATCGCAAACGTATTCTGATGGCCGTGGGCCAACCGTCTCATGCACGATATGACAGAATATAGGTTTCCGAGTTTGCCAATGAACGGCCATTTTGATGTAACAAGAATCGCCATTTTGTTTTCTAACCATTGCTCATTGCTTTCTGTTCTTATTGCTTCGCAGTACATTTTCTGCTTACACTGCTCGACTGTAAAACATTGTTGTCTGCACGTGAAAGGACAAGGCCGCAGGGCCGCGAGGAAAACAAATGTTTGTTGAAACACAACATAGGCAGCGCCAGGAAGAATGCCTGGCTCCCTCCCGAATGTAGCCTTGAAGCAGAGCTGCAGGGCATTTAATCATTTCGCAGCTGCCAGCCAGTCTCGTTGTATGGTAGAATATGTTAGAATAAAGCAGCTAAATGCTTGAATTATGCTCTTTTTACGGTCCCCCTTTGCTGAGCCCCGTTAGAGCGTGTCAGCTCCCAGGACACGAATAGCACCTCATAGATCGGAAGGTCTGGAATGCAACTCTTTCCCCGTATGTAGCTCGCTTCCAAAAACAGAAGCGCTGTGTTCTGTTCAACAACTGAAAGATGCCTCAGCACTCACAAATTGCAAATTGTTACTAGAATAGATATTTGAAGGTGTCATAGTTGTCGAAAGTGCCCATCATCACACCAAGTTCAAAGAATAAAGGGGGGTGTTAAACATGTCATAGCTGATTGTTTGATATGCATTTTTTATATATGTAACTGATGTACTTAATTCACTCTCTTGCGTCCCTCGAGGTCTAGAGATACACGTCGCGGGGTGTGAGACCGAGTTGGCCAACTGAGACTTTTGCTTTGCAATAAACCCTAGCTTTGGGAATACAACCACGTGTCTGGCATATCTATCGTGTGTGGTGACTCGCCTTGTTTCCATAGACGTAAGGGACCCCTAGGGGCCCCTTTCAACCAGAACATTTGGGGGGGAAAAGGGGGGCTTATAACAGTGGGGGCGAATCTTCCATGTTTGCCCCGCCTATTTTCTGAAGTGGCCCCTCCCATCACCACTTAGCCCCCCCCTCCCCTGAAATGTAGGTTTCGTTGAGCCTCTGCCCAAGGTATTTACACTCTCGCATCTGCTCAGGGCATTCACACTCACACCTCTGCCCATGGTATTTACACTCACACCTCTGCTCATGACATTCACACTCAAATCTGTCCATTGCATTTACACTCAAACATCTGGTCAGGGCATTCACTGTCACATGCACAGCCATGTTCATACTTTTTGCATTCATGCAATTCAACTTCAACCCGCGGGATTCACACTTCTAGTCAGGGCATTTACACTAATCTTTGCACGGGGCTTTTACACTCGTTTGTCGCTTCCATGGCATTTACACCCAATATCTCTGCACGGGGCTTTTACACTTGTTTGCCGTTTCCAGGGCATTTACACTAATATCTCTGCACTGGGCTCTTACACTCGTTTGCCGCTTCCAGAGCATGTACACTAATATCTCTGCATGGGGCTCTTACACTCATTTGCCGCTTCCAGGGCATGTACACTAATATTTCTGCACAGGGCTCTTACACTCGTTTGCCGCTTCCAGGGCATGTACACTAATATCTCTGCACAGGGCTCTTACACTCGTTTGCCGCTTCCAGGGCATTTGCACTAATATCTCTGCACTGGGCTCTTACACTTGTTTGCCTTCTAGGGCATGTACACTAATATCTCTGCACGGGCTTTTACACTCACTTGCCGCTTCCAGGGCATGTTCACTAATATCTCTGCACTGGGCTCTTACACTCGTTTGCCGCTTCCAGGGCATGTACACTAATATCTCTGCACTGGGCTCTTACACTCGTTTGCCGCTTCCATGGCATTTACACTAATATCTCTGCACTGGGCTCTTACACTTGTTTGCCTTCTAGGGCATGTACACTAATATCTCTGCACGGGGCTTTTACACTCTGTTGCCGCTTCCAGGGCATGTACACTAATATCTCTGCACTGGGCTTTTACACTCACTTGCCGCTTCCAGGGCATGTACACTAATATCTCTGCACTGGGCTCTTACACTCACTTGCCGCTTCCAGGGCATGTACACTAATATCTCTGCACTGGGCTCTTACAGTCGTTTGCCGCTTCCAGGGCATTTACACTAATATCTTTGCACTGGGCTCTTACACTCGTTTGCCGCTTCCAGGGAATGTACACTAATATCTCTGCACTGGGCTCTTACACTCACTTGCCGCTTCCAGGGCATGTACACTAATATCTCTGCACTGGGCTCTTACACTCACTTGCCGCTTCCAGGGCATGTACACTAATATCTCTGCACTGGGCTCTCTTACACTCGTTTACCGCTTCCAGGGCATTTACAGTAATATCTCTGCACTGGGCTCTTACACTCATTTGCCGCTTCCAGGGCATGTACACTAATATCTCTGCACGGGCTCTTACACTCGGTTGCCGCTTCCAGGGCATGTACACTAATATCTCTGCACGGGGCACTTACACTCGATTGCCGCTTCCAGGGCATGTACACTAATATCTCTGCACGGGGCTCTTACACTCAGTTGCCGCTTCCAGGGCATGTACACTAATATCTCTGCACGGGACTCTTACACTCGTTTGCCGCTTCCAGGGCATGTACACTAATATCTCTGCACTGGGCTCTTACACTCAGTTGCCGCTTCCAGGGCATGTACACTAATATCTCTGCACTGGGCTCTTACACTCAGTTGCCGCTTCCAGGGCATGTACACTAATATCTCTGCACTGGGCTCTTACACTCGTTTGCCGCTTTCCTCTGTACCCAAGGCTGATCAATGCTCTCGGACTGTTGCCTAGAGTTGAATTCCCGTCTTGCTTTTCGAGATGCATTAAAATGACCACAAGGTGGCAGTAAAATCAAAGGAATGTGGAGCGTTCTATAAGATCACTGCCTGTCTGTCGGCTGCAGTCAAGCGGCCACGAACTGCATGCCAGAGACCAGGCTGGCATGCTGGTTTGCGCAGGTACGCACCCAATGCCACTGCTCTCAAGTACATCACCAGTGGTCTCAGACATACACATTGAGCGTTCTCATTTACACAGCCACCGGCCTTCCTGTGAAAGCGTGGGTATCTCCACAAGCAGCACTCGTGCAATGAAACCTCGGGCATCTCCCAGCCAGCGCTGGTACAATGAAGCACAGGGCACCCCGACAGCTAGAGCTCTTACAGGGGACCCTGGGGCACCCCGGTATCTGGGGCTCTTACAGGGACCGCTAGGCCTCTCTACAGCCAGCACTCTTACGGGGACACCTCGTCATTTCTACAGCCATGGCCTGACAACAAAATATGAAACGATCATCACTCTCACCCTCATATATGTGGCATATCCACAGCCTGTGCTCCTATAGAAACTCTTGGGTCATCTCTAAAGCAATCACCCTTAAAGCAAGGAACACTTACAGCAGCACCCGGGGCACCTTTGCAGCCAGCTCTACCCCTTACAGTGAAGCCTAGGGCATCTCCACATCTAGACCTCTTACAGGGAACCCTACCCCATCTCCACATTTAGAGCTCTTAAAGGGACCCCTAAGCCATCGCGACATCTAGAGCTCTTACAGGGACCCTACCCCATCTCCACATCTAGAGCTCTTACAGGGACTCTATGCCATTTCCCCACCTAGAGCTCTTACAGGGAACCCTGCCCAATCTCCACATCTAGACCTCTTACAGGGAACCCTACCCCATCTCCACATCTAGAGCTCTTACAGGGACCCCTAAGCCATCACCACATCTAGAGCTCTTACAGGGACCCCTAAGCCATCGCCACATCTAGAGCTCTTACAGGGAACCCTACCCCATCCCCACATCTAGAGCTCTTACAGGGAACCCTACCCCATCTCCACATCTAGAGCTCTTACATGGAACCCTACTCCATCTCCACATCTAGAGCTCTTACAGGGACCCTGCCCAATCTCCACATCTAGACCTCTTACAGGGAACCCTACCCCATCTCCACATCTAGAGCTCTTACAGGGACCCCTAAGCCATCACCACATCTAGAGCTCTTACAGGGACCCCTAAGCCATCGCCACATCTAGAGCTCTTACAGGGAACCCTACCCCATCCCCACATCTAGAGCTCTTACAGGGAACCCTACCCCATCTCCACATCTAGAGCTCTTACATGGAACCCTACTCCATCTCCACATCTAGAGCTCTTACAGGGACCCTACCCCATCTCCACATCTAGAGCTCTTACAGGGACTCTATGCCATTTCCCCACCTAGAGCTCTTACAGGGAACCCTGCCCAATCTCCACATCTAGACCTCTTACAGGGAACCCTACCCCATCTCCACATCTAGAGCTCTTACAGGGACCCCTAAGCCATCGCCACATCTAGAGCTCTTACAGGGACCCCTAAGCCATCGCCACATCTAGAGCTCTTACAGGGAACCCTACCCCATCCCCACATCTAGAGATCTTACAGGGAACCCTACCCCATCTCCACATCTAGAGCTCATACAGGGACCCCTAAACCATCGCCACATCTAGAGCTCTTACAGGGACCCCTAAGCCATAGCCACATCTAGAGCTCTTACAGGGAACCCTACCCCATCCCCACATCTAGAGCTCTTACAGGGACTCTATGCCATTTCCCCACCTAGATCTCTCACAGGGAACCCTGCCCAATCTCCACATCTAGACCTCTTACAGGGAACCCTACCCCATCTCCACATCTAGAGCTCTTACAGGGACCCCTAAGCCATCGCCACATCTAAAGCTCTTACAGGGAGCCTACCCCATCTCCACATCTAGAGCTCTTACAGGGAACCCTACCCCATCCCCACATCTAGAGCTCTTACAGGGAACCCCAACCCATCTCGACATGTAGAGATCATCCAGGTAACGCTATGCCATCTCCACATCTAGCGGTCTTACAGGGAACCCTACACCATCTCCACATCTAGAGGTCTTACAAAGAACCCTATGCCATCTCCACATCTAGAGGTCTTACAAGGAACCTTACACCCTCTCTACATCTACAGCTCTTACAGAGAACCCTATGCCATCTCCAGATCTAGAGCAGGAAATCCTGCTCCATCTCCACAGCCAGACCTCTTACAGGGAACCCTGCACCAACTCCACCTCTAGAGGTCTTCTTACAAGGACACCTAAGCCATTTCCACATCTACAGTTCTTACAAGGAACCCTACGCCATCTCCACATCTAGAAGTCTTACAGGGAACCCTATGTCATCTCCACATCTAGAGCTCTTACCGGGGAACTGTACACCATCGCCCGATCTAGAGGTCTTAAAGGGATCCCTACGCCATCTCCACAGCTAGAGATTTTACAGGGAACGCTACACCATCTCCACATCTAAAGGGCTTACAGGGAAACCTATGCCATCTCCACATCTAGAGGTTTTACAGGGAATCCTACGCCATCTCCACAGCTAGAGATTTTGCAGGGAATGCTACACCATCTCCACATCTAAAGGGCTTAGCGGGAATCCTATGCCATCTTCACATCTAGAAGTCTTACAGGGGGAAGCATAGGGCACGTCCAAAGCTAGAGCTCTCACAATGAAACCTAAGGCATCTCCCTAACTAGAGCTCTTACAGGGAACGCTACGCCATCTCCATATCTAGATGTCTTACAGGGAACCTTACGCCATCTCCACATACAGAGGCCTTACAGGGAACTCTATGCTATTTCCACATACAGAGGCCTTACAGGGAACTCTATGCCATCTCCACACCTAGAGGTCTTACAGGGAACCCTATGCCAACTCGACATCTAGAGCTCTTACAGTGGACCCTACACCATTCCCACATCTAGAGGTTTTACAGGAAATCCTACACCATCTCCACGTTTAGAAGTCTTACAGGGAACCCTACGCCATCTCCCCACCAATAGCTCTTACAGGGAACCCTACCCCATCTCCACATCTAGATCTCTTACAGGGAACACTATGACATCTCCAGATCTAGAGCTCTTACAGGAAACCCTACGCTATGTCCACATCTAGAGCCCTTACAGGGAGCCCTGCCACCATCTCCACATTTAGAGCACTTGCTACACCATCTCCACATCTAGAACTCTTACAGGGAACCCCACCCCATCTCCACATGTAGAGATCATCCAGGTAACGCAATGCCATCTCTACATCTAGCAGTCTTACAGGGAACACTACGCCACCTCTGCATTGAGGGGTCCTACAGGAAACCAACCCTACACCATCTCCACATCTAGAGGTCTTACAAGGAACCCTATTCCATCTCCACATCTAGAGGTCTTACAAGGAACCCTATTCCATCTCCACATCTAGAGGTCTTACAAGGAACCTTACACCATCTCTTCATCTAGAGCTCTTACAGAGAACCCTATGCCATCTCCAGATCTAGAGCTCTTAAAGGAGATCCTGCTCCATCTCCACATCTAGAGCCCTTACAGGGAACCCTTCACAATCTTCATATTTGGAACACTTACTACGCCATCTCCACATCTAGAGGTCTTTCATGGAACTCTCTGCCATCTCCACATACAGAGGCCTTACAGGGAACTCTATGCCATCTCCACACCTGGAGGCCTTACAGGGAACCCTATGCCAACTCGACATCTACAGCTCCTACACCATTCCCACATATAGAGGTTTTACAGGAAATCCTACACCATCTCCACGTTTAGAATTCTTACAGGGAAACATAGGGCATTGCCACAGCTAGAGCTCCCACAATACAACCTAGGGCTTCTCCCCACGTAGAGCTCTTAAAGGGGACACTATGCCATCTCCACATCTAGAGCTCTTAAAAGAACCATGCACCATCTCCACATCTAGAGGTCTTACAGGGAATCCTACGCCATCTCCACAGCTAGAGATTTTGCAGGGAATGCTACACCATCTCCACATCTAAAGGGCTTACCGGGAATCCTATGCCATCTTCACATCTAGAAGTCTTACACGGGGAAGCATAGGGCACCTGAAAAGCTAGACCTCTCACAATGAAACCTAAGGCATCTCTCCAACTAGAGCTCTTACAGGGAATGCTATGCCATCACCACGTCTAGAGCTCTTACAGGGAACCCTACACCATCTCAACATCTACAGGTCTCATAGGGAACCCTAAGTCCTCTCCACATCTAGATTTCTTACAGGGAACCCTACACCATCTTCTGTTATGCTCACCTGGTCTTTGCGGAGGTGTTGGGGCATGGATGCAGCCCTCCCTGAACTTGAATCACCCCCTTCAGGCCTCCCCCTCAGTAAGAAAGCTGTGAGCGGTGGTACATGGTGATACTGCCCCTGCGTAGCGATAAGAGTGGGTGAGTACACCAATCTGTGATTTTTGTACTTCTCGAACCCTTCACCCCAAAGTACGGTTTCTGTGAGCATACACCAGCCCATAAAGCTCACCTGTGAATTATGGAAGATAAGCTCTCCATCCTGCTACTTCTGGCAGGAGCGCGTCAAATGGGATCTAGTTCCTTCACTGATCCATGATAAGGATTATTCCAGTCCAGCTGCGACTATGCTTCTCCTTATGATTGGTAAGTCTTTCTTGCGCTCTTGCGATGCTGTTCGTTCTGTTTAATGTCTTTATAAGTTGCTCCTTTTTATGCCCACAATAATGTCTCTCTTCTGTTTTCTTCCCTTAGATGGAAATGCGGCCTCAATGCAGCTGTGAGACACGAGACACGGCTGGATGGAAGATGGATGCTACTACAATGTTGACAGCAGGTAAGTGATGGTTTAAGGAAACGCGCGAAGTATGGCAAAGCGCAACCTTAAACTGACTGTTTTGTTCAATGTCTAAGCTTGTCTTCTGTTTTTCCTTGCAGGCGCTGCTGTCGACAAAGGAGCGTGTCGTGCTGCGGTGCCAAGATGAAGATTTCGGCGTTCCAGAAAGTGTAAAGATGAATACTTGGTTCGCCAAAGAGATATACAGGTAAGAACAGCTTCCCTCAGTTGGTAAGTATGCTGGCAGGAAGCAGGATGTCCGGGAAGCAGGATCTTCAAAGGTAAGTCTGACCTCAGGCGACGGTGAGCGTTACGCTGCTTGCAAGAGCAGAATAACGCAAAGCATCTGTCTTGAGGATCGGGGCAGTTTATACAGCTGAGATCATGGGCACGCCCATTAGGGCCGGCTTACCAGCCACACCCTGCCACTCCTAGAGAGTGAGCACGTGCAAAGGCAATCCATGAGCAGCCACACCCAAGAATACACTTGTGGCTGCTTAATGGATGGAATGTTCAAGGTTAATGCATCCTGCTTAATGGATGGAATGTTCAAGGTTAATGCATCTGAAGTGCTATGTCCATAATAAAAGCCTTTTGGTGTTAAATGGATGTTCTTGTTTACTTTTGTTCATGAGCCTGGCACCAAAGGCGCCAGGACAGTGTCCACCCAGGTCTCCTGTGCATGTGACCCCTTTATGCCTGTGCCCCTGACTTCATGACCATGCAATCTCCACACAGAGGCGCCTTTCAGGGACCCCTATGCCATCTCCACACCTAGAGGTCTTACAGGGAACCCTATGCCATCAACATCTAGAGCTCTTACAGAGAACCCCATGCCATCCCCACATCTAGAGGTTTTACAGGAAATCCTACACCATCTCCACATTTAGAAGTCTTATAGGGAAGCATAGGGCATCTCCACAGCTAGAGCTCTCACAATGAAGCTTAGGGCATCTCCCCAAATAGAGCTCTTAGAGGGGGCACTATGCCATCTCCACATCTAGAGCTCTTACAGAGAACCCCATGCCATCTCCACAAATAGAGCTCTTAAAGGGAACCCTGCACCATCTCCACATCTAGAGGTTTTACAGAGAACCCTATGTCATCTCTAAATCTAGAAGTCTTACAGGTAACTCTAGGCCATCTCCACTTCTAGAGCTTTTACAGGGAACTCTGCACCATCTCCACTTCTAGAGGTCTTATAGGGAACCCTATGCCCTCTCCAAATCTAGAGGTCTTACAGGGAACCCTACACTATCTCCACATCTAGAGGTCTTACAGGGAACACTACACAATCTCCACATCTAGAGATCATAAAGGGAACCCCACACCATCTCTACATCTAGATGTCTTACAGGAAAATCTATGCCATCTCCACATCTAGAGGTCTTACAGGGAACCCTATATCATCTCCACATCTAGAGGTCTTACAGGGAACCCTATGCCATCTCAACATCTAGAACTCTTACAGAGAACCCCATGCCATCTCCACATCTAGAGGTCTAACAGGGAACCCTAGATCATCTCCACATCTAGAGGTCTTACAGGGAACCCTATGCCATCTCCACATCTAGAGGTCTTACAGGGAACCCTATACCATCCCCACATATAGAAGTCTTACAATGAAACCTAGGGCATCTCCAGAGCTGGAGCTTTTACATGGAATCCAGGGCATCTCCCCAGCCAGCGCCCTTACAATGAGCCCTGGGGTATCTCCCCAGCCATCGCTCTTAAAATGAACCCTACAGCATCTCCACAGTCAGCGCTCTTAAAATGAACCCTAGGGCATCCCCAGAGCTACAGCTCTTACAGGGAACACTAGGGAATCTCCAATGCCAGCACTCTTACAATGAAACATAGGGCATGTCCACAGCCAGCACCCTCACAGTAAAACCTAGGGTATCTCCACAGCCAGTGCTCTTCCAAGGAAGCCATGTTTTTACACATTCAGAGTTCTTACAGTGAAACCTAGGGCATTGCCAAAGAGATCACTCTTTCAGGGAGCCGTAGGTATCTCCACAACCACCTCTCCTACTATGAATGCTACGGCATCTCCAAAACCATTGTTACACAGTGAAACTCAAGATCTCTCCAGAGCCAGGGCTCTGGCCTGGAAACCTAGGTCATCTACACAACCAGGAACACCTAGAGCATAGCAATAGTCAGTGCTTGTACAGTGAAACCTAGGACTTCTCCAGAGCCAGTGCTCTTACAGTGAAACATTAGCATCTAAAAACCAAGCGTTACGCAGTGAACCCCAAGATCTCTCCAGAGCCAGGGCGCTGGCCTGGAAACCTAGGGCATCTCCTCAACCAGCAAACCTAGAGCATAGTGTTATAATGTCTCTTGGGTGGAATTCCACCATAGTCAGTGCTTGTACAGTGAAACCCAAGATCTCTCTAGAGCCAACTCTCTTACAGTGAATCCTAGGGCATCGCTCACCACTGCCAATGCTCTTACAGGGCGATCTAGAGCCGCACCACAGCCACTCTGCTACAAGGTTCCTGTGGAGTTTCCAGAACCATCACTGTTACAGTGAAACCTGTGGCATCTCAGCATCCAGCAATTTCACAACAAAACATGGGAGGTGCCTTGAAATCTCACATGATCAATAACACCACTACAACAGCCTCCCTTACCCTCACTATGCGTGCAGCTGAAATTAAGAGCTTTGCCAGATTAGACCCTTGGACAACGGTTAATGGATGACACCATGGTGGGATGCTATTCGTCTCACAGTCAAGTTTTTATGTTTGTCATTTATCTGATGCTAGCATGGGGAGGCGCCCACAAAAAAAGGTCACAGTGGAGCTCTTCAGTTAGTGTCTGAAAGAGTTAGAGGTGTCTATGGCTGGGTGGGAACAGGATATTTAAGGGGAGTCAACTAATAGGGTGCCAGGTAGAGTTGCTATGCTCTTCGGTTGGTGTCTAATAGAGGCTTCCATAGGAGCGGTGGTGAGCTCAAGGGGGTCCAGTGCAGAGTTCCTCAGTTGATGTCTGACGGAGGCTTCCATAGGTGTGGTGATGGTGATGCTTAATGAAGAGTTCTAAGGTTGGTTTCTGATGAGGGCTTCCAATGAGGGTGCTACTGAGGCTCACAGCAGAGCTCCTAGTTTGGTGTCTGGCAGAGGGGTCCACAGGCATAAGAGCAAAGGAGAGATGACCTGTGGCCGCATTATGTTTGTGAAGGTGCTCTCTCCTGAATTTCGCAAAGTGAAGGTGGTTTTCTAAACAGGCCCACTTTCTGTATATGCTCTGTGGCTAAAGGGTGGTGTCAATCATTACACTTGAGCAGACATCTGGGTCAGTGAGTGCA
This sequence comes from Ambystoma mexicanum, assembly GCF_040938575.1. Classification (NCBI taxonomy): domain Eukaryota; kingdom Metazoa; phylum Chordata; class Amphibia; order Caudata; family Ambystomatidae; genus Ambystoma; species Ambystoma mexicanum. The sequence goes on from NC_090932.1 coordinate 1,558,720,454, forward strand.
ATACGTGCTGCTATCCAGATAGCGGATACACATATACCTCCCTTTCTAAAGTCTCACCAGCAGCTGAAGGGTAACATGGCCAAGCTTCAGATATCAAAGTTACATGCAGCTTCAAATATGCATGTGAGAACCCAAAGCAGCTTCCTCATGCTATCTATCACCCTTCAAGAGCCCATTGGCATTAGGAATATAGACTTCTATTGTGCATAGATCTATTGGCAACCCTGACCATCTCTGTCTTAAAAGATCAGGTCTAAGGAAAGTATCATATTATTCAAGAACATCTGCCAAGGCTCAAAACATCCTTGCACAATGAGGCTTTCTAACAATTCATAAGCCCACAAATAGGAGCACATTGGTATTTCCAATGTTCAAACAATACCTGGTGGCAGTGACCTTGCACCCTACGAAATGGATGTTGGGAAACCCTAAAGATAAAAAAACATTGATATGATTAGGAAAAAATAGGTGTAGCCAGCCATGTTTAAAAGAAATATATTTACTAAACTTGCCTTGCATTCATTGGGTCTCAAGATGAAAAAAAAGCATCAGCTGGGACAGCATTCTCTCTTCACAGCTGATACCAGATGGTGTCAGCATATCCAAGGAAGGCTTTTGTGATTCTCAGGGGATAGATTCACTCCTCACCCCTCTATCCGCTCTTCTTCGTCTCTTCGTATTTTTCAATCTTACCTGAAAGCTCATCTTCTCTCCCTTCTTTCTACTTAGTGATGTTCTGTTTCTCTCCCCTCCTTCTGTTTTTAGTTGTTTTCTGCATGATCATGCACATTGTACTGTTTCTCTAATATTTTGTAATAGTGCGTTTGGCGAAAGGCGCTTTCTAAATTCAATAAATGAAATGTGAAGGCATAGGCTTGTGAAAAGCGGGCTGAACTCATGACACACTCAAGGAACCTGTTCAGCAACACGTGATCTGGGTAAGGGAGTAAAGGCCTTTGTTTGAAGGGAGGCGGGTCATGGGCAGAGCTAAAGCAGAATAGGAGCTCTGGCATCGCCAAGATACTTTCCGCCATTTTAGGTTCTCACGTGGGCTCCACTGGGAGGAAGGCACTCTGTGAACTGATTGCTGCACAAGATGGTGGCGATGAGGTCACATGCTGGAGCCTAGAGGATGACAAAGTGATCCTGCGGCCCGGGGACAACCACTCGCTCGGTGATGAAGGCCACTGATGCCGTGTATAGCGGAATCCCCTTCAGCCTGAAGTGTTGGAAACCCGCTACAGCCCAGAGAACACGGTTATGGACTGAAAATCACACGTGGCATGTTGAAAGGGGATGCAAGAAGAGCAGGAGGTTCTGCACGCGCAGATCCGCCTGCTCTTGGGGACTTTCCTAAATCAGTGTCCTCATTCAAGAATCTGGGTGTCCATTAAGCTTCTGCTCGGTCTATGGCCACCCAGATGAGTGCGGCCTGTTAGGTGGGCTTGTTCACCCGGTGGGTGCTTCAGAAGGTTCTTCCGCTCCTCCCTGTCCAACTGCATTCTCAGGCCGTCGTGTCCCCGACTACCAGCTGCACTGATTATTGTAATGCTCGATACCTGGCTCAGCCAAAAGGCCTTATTTTGAGGCTGCTACGGCTACAGAACATGGCAGTAAGGGTGGCCACGGGCTCTCCCCATGTAGCTCACGTCAGCCCAGGTCTTTGTTCCCTTCACTGGCTCCCCGTGGCCAAAAGGATTCAGTTTAAGGCACTTTGCCTGGTACATATGGCCAGAATTCCTGCAAGCTAAGTTTCAATCTTATATTTCAGCCCGCCAGCAGCGCTCTGCAACGGCCAATCTGGTGGTTGTCCCAATTTTTCAGAGAGCAAGGATGGGAGGCATGGCATTCTCTATGGTAGCTGGAACGCTCTGGAATGATCTACCCCCAGGGCTACGCAGCACTCAAAATGATCTGCAATATCGTCGCCTTTTAAAAATGCTCCTTTCCTAAGCGTGGCAAGCGGGTAGCCGACTTAGTATCCTGATGCCTCGTGGTGAACGTGCGCTCTATAAATACGCTTAACATACCATAACATCCGCATCTGTGGGAGTCCACAAGCTGCATGGTACCCACAAGGGATCCTGTTTGATAGCAAACCTTGAGGAAAATCAGATGGAAGGACCAGCAGCTTCCACAAGGACTGGCTGACTGCAAGATGTCAGACTCATTTCGAGATGGCGGACAGCTGCTTTCTAAGCTTAGTGTGTAGAGGCCATGGTGGTCCTACATGCAATGCAGATGACCTTGGGGAATGGCAGTTAACCCAGACCTTACCCTGGGTACCATACCCAATCGTTACTCTCACATAGGTGACACCAATTTCCATTCTACCAGTCTGCCCCAGCCCTGCTGAGGTATACCATTGAAGAAGGCAGGGGGAAGGTGTGGAGGCTGGGAGTCAGAGGGCAGAAGTGCAAGAGGGGTGGGAAGTGCAGAGCAGAGCATAATGGAGTGTTGAGTGAAGAGGAGTAGGGGAGAGGAGTGGCAGAGGGGAGAGGAGGAGAGGAGAAGAAAAAGGGGCAGATTGTGGGTGGGGTGGTGTGGGAGGGAGAACAGAGGGACACCAAAGGGAAGGAAGAGTGGAAGCAGGAAGAACACTAGAGGAAAGATAAAGAAAAGAGTAGAGATAGATGAGGGTGAAGAACAAACAGGGGAAGGTAGAAACAAGGAGATCGAGACTTAGATGCAATGAACGGAAGACAGACCCGGGACACAGAGTGCACACTTTTGAAGTGATACTTCTATTTCCAGCAACAGGGCCAAAGAGAAGCCAAACCACAAGTGTCTAACACTGGGTGTAATAACATCTCACCTCTCAGTGGCATTGTGGGTTTCCCAGTGGTTCCCAAACCTCTTCTGACATCATTCATCAGGTAAGCTAGGTCTCTTGGTCAAGTAGAAAGCCCCCTGAACCAGTAGCTTGCATTGCTTTGATAGCTCTGTAGGGCTGGATAGGTTCCCAGCATTATCGCCTCCTCAGTCTGCTCTCCCTTGCCTTGGGGTTTCTGTCTCTCATGTTTCAGGCCTCCTTTCTGACACCATAATTACTTCTGGTCTGTCGTGCCTCCTTGGGTCTCTTTCCTCCCCAGGCTGCCTTACGCCAGCCCTCCCGCCCTCCTGCTATTACTGAATAGGGGGTTGCCCGCTCCTCTCCTCTCAGTTCTTGTTCCTTTCACTAGCTCCAACCTCCCATCCAAGATTACACCTCATCCATAAGTGCCATCACTTCTTCCTCAGTTGATACCAACTCCTCATCCGTTGCTACCACCTCATCCTTGGTTCTTACCACCTTCTCCACAGCTATCTCCCCTCCCCCAATACTAGCACCTTTTCGTCAGTTGACCCCTTCTCTTGCCTCCAGCATGCCCTAAGTGTTGCTCCTATTGCACTCTAAAAAGATGTCTCACCCCTCACCACAGCCTTCTCCAACCACCCACACAGCCTGACCGGAGCTGGGGCCGTCTATACTTTGCACCCGCACACCCCTTGCTGGGCTTTTTATTCAAAGTCTCAGCATGTGGTTGGTATGCTGGTGAGGGCTACGATTGGCTGTCCTCCATGTGTGCACCCAAAGCCGATTTGGGCTAAAGGGGCCAGGTCACTTCTATAATTGCCCTGTCCCGCACTTAGGGCTTAAATATTTCTCCCCAACCCTGCTGGTTGGTGGCTCTGCTCTGTTTCCAGCGGTTCTGTGTGATAGTTCTGCATTTTAAAGACTGAACACAAAAAATATCACATACTGCCCCCCCACTCCCGCAAGGTGATCGCTTCCCACCCTCTCCCGCTGGTTGTCTTGTTAATCAGGGGGGGGGGTGTTGAACTCCCAAACTCTTTATTTCGCCACCCACCACCTCCTTCCCAGCACAACATACACTTACTCCCCACACATACGAACACAGACAGACACACAGACACTCACCTGACACTTCCGCAATGACTCCTCTTGGTCTCGCCATGCCTGTCAGCCCCTGCAGGCACTCGTGTGCATCAGGGGCGTGACAGTTCGATTTAGAAAGACTGCTGTGCGGTCACAGAGCGGTCTTTTTAAATCAAACTCTTTTTTCCTGTTTAATACGATTTCCAGCATGTGATTTCAAGGCTGGTATTTATTTATTTATTATTATTTTCATTTGTATAGCACACACACCCTTGGACACCAGGGTGCTTTCCAAGTTACATGGGCACTAGGTAGGGGTAGGCATGAGTTACAGTTACAGATTAATAGGGTGAAAAGGAGGTACATATACAGGGAGTAGCTTGGCAAGGTAGTTGGGGGGACTAGGGGGAGTGGGCATCTGTGGGGGTAACCTTAGAGTCTAAAGCAATGAAGGGTTAAGGATGAAATGTGGGGTCATCCAGGTTGAATAGCCACGTCTTTAGGGTTTTTTGGAAGACCCAGTAGGATTATTCCGCTCAAAGGGCAGGTAGGAGGGCGTTCCAATATTTAGCAGCTAGGACTGGAAAACTAGAGCCACCTGCTTTAGTTTGTTTGAACTTGGGTTGGAGTAGTCTGTGGGAGGATATGGCACGTGTTGGCCTTTTGGATTGTACTTTGGTAATGTTCTGTGATAAATAGGGTGGCACAGTGTTTGAGATGCACTTGTGGGTGATAGATAAAGCCTTGAAGAGAATTCTTTCCTCCACCGGTAACCAGTGGGCAGCTCCCATAGCTGCCGAGATGTGCTCAAAGCGAGGGATATTGATGGCACAGCGTAGCACATTATTCAGAAAGGTTTGGAGTTTTTTTACATTGCCGGAGGGAGCCCCAGCGAAGAGGACATTACAATAGTCAAGCCTGGCACCGATTACTGCTCGGTCTATCGTTAGGCAGTTGTCTCTGGAAAGGAAGGGTCTGGCCGCGTTGGTAACACACTGGGTAAGCTTTAGAGACACTCTGTTCCACTGAAGGTTTGACGAACTAGCCACATTATCCCTGTGGGAGAATCCCCTGCTGGGGAACAATGCCACTGCAACTATTCCCCCCATGCAGAGCCCTCAACTTCTAGAGACCCGCGACTGCATGACAATGGATCCTTGTTTGGCGTGGGTCTTTGAAGTTCCAAAGAAGAGTCCTTTGGTGTAGCTGTAAATGTGTACACACTCTATACATGTGCTACCATGAATGAGGCAGAGAAACCCTTTTCCTAAAAGGTAAAGCCTCCCTTTTAAATGTGAGACAACAGATGGAACCTGGTTACCCCTCCCTTCTGACCGCATCACTGGTTCGGACTGACATTTTTCAATACTGTGTTTATATTTCAGCACTGTATTCAACCATGCACTTTTTCATATATCACAATGTATTCAATGTATTCAATAGTTTGCTAAAACAGCCTTAAAACAATATTCATGTGAAATATTGAGGACACATACATTTGTGTAACCGTAAGGTTATCCTACTGTGGGGCTAGTATAGCATGTGACTTAATTTTCCAGTTGACACATACAGTATTCTTTGACTGTCAACCAGTAAAATGCTTCCTTTTCTAATTCACAGTAAAGCACTTCTCAATGAAATATACCAATGTTCAAACTCTGCCAGAACACTGGAAAAAACAGAACATAGGCTATCTTTGCTGGCCTTGGGAAAGTCGACATTGTTTCGCCCCCGTGTCTTAATATGTTATCCCTAACGCTTTAGGACTGTTGTTGGCGGGCCTTCTTCTGGACGGTATAGTCTTTGTTTGATGACTTCATCTAAGTACCCTTTTGGTGTTTTGTGCACAGACACTATAATATAAACAACGTTTTGAAAACAATATTCTAAAAAATAAGTTAAATTACTACTGGTGCTGTTTTATTTTTACACAGTATGTCAGACTCCACAGTATGATAACCTTTTTCGGTTACACACATGTATATGTGTGCTCAATATTTGACAAGAATATTGTTTTAAGGCTGTTTTAGCAAAATATTGAATACATTGAATAAACCAGTGATGTGGCCATAAGGGAGGGGTAACCAGGTTCCATCTGCTGTCTCATATTATGTGCAATCTTCCCGCATTGAAACTGGTCCCCCAGACAACAAGAAATTGGGAACTACCCATATTTACACCGCTACCTTTTAAATATTACAGGTTTGGGTCTTCTCGGTTAAAGCGTCAGACACCTGGGGTGCTGGTGTACTAGTATTAACTTGCAGGTTCCCCAAGCTGTTTGGATAAGGGCATTGCTCCGGCAGGTTTAGGATCCCCAAACTGGCCTGAGGTGTAACACAGTGTTGTCCCTTACAATGTGATGGGGTCCAAGCTGGGGTGACCAGGGGATCCTGCCCATACCACCCAAGAACCAAACCCCACTGCTTCAGTGTTTCCCCAAGCCCCCTGCGTCATCTCCTTGGTGGTCCACAGAACCAGCCAAAGGACTTCATCGCAGAGGGGAGAGGGAAGAAGTACACCCGGGGAAGAAGGAAATGACCCAGTCCCCGGGCCGCATGAAATGCGGAACGATAGAGGGTCTGGGAGTTTAGGCGCGGGGTGGGGGGAAAACGGCGCGAAAGCGTAGGGAGGGGCGTCCAAATGGCGCCACAAGAAACAAAGGCCCAGGAAGGGCAGGAAGCAGCACCTGGGTAGGTGCGAAATATAACAACAGGAGGTCAGGGGGTAACCCGGCCGCCCCCAGGAAGGAACAAAAGGCCGGGGGGGTATAAGTAAGCCTGGAAAAGGAGAGGCGGCACAAACCAGGTAAGAGCTCACCTCTCTCGGGTAGGCTCTTGGTACCTGGAGAAGGGAAAGGAAAAACGTTTGCTCTTGCGGGCTCACGCGCTTTCGACCCTTCAATAAATGGAGCTCTTGCGGGTTCACGCATTTTATACAGCGTTCGTCGCTTGAGACTAACGCGGCAACCGAGACGACACCGGAGCGAGAGGGATAGTCGTTGCTATTGCCAAACGGAAGCGGACCGGCAGAATTCAGACGAGAAAGATGGTGGATGGGAGAGCGAAGAGGGCCCGAGAATTCTCAGAATGGGCAAGAAAAGAGGAGAAGGAGTATGGAGCACAATGGGTGCTGGAAGTAATGCAGAAAGAAGAAAGGGCGAAGGCAGCATCCCCCCTACTGTTCATCGAACACAGCAGCAGCGAGGGCGAGGAAGAAGTGCCACAAGGACAGAAGAGGGGGAGAGCAGAGTCAGGAAGAACGGAGGAGGAGATGGAGACGATGGGCAAGAGAAAGAGGAAAGATAAAAAGAAAGGTACTGTGAATAATAATGTTGGGAATAAAATAGTAAAGATGTTAAAAAAACTGCGTCACGGTTTCAGGTAAGTCGCCCAGAACCAACGACAGGAAGAGCAGACGGGGAAAGAAAAGCAGGGAAGAATGGTTGGGAAATTCGTCAGAGGATACCAGCAGTGAGGATGAAGAAAGGGATCATCTAAAAGCTTGGGTAAAGTGGAAAGGAGTGGTGAGCAAGGAAAAGCGGAGTGGGGTAGGGGGGGCAGGGATAGAACCCAAGGGGGCCCCGGTCCCTACCCCACAGGGGGCACCAGTTGAGCCAAGGAAGTTCCGGTCCCGACACCGCAAGGGATACCAGTAGTCCCAGTGCCCCAAGGAGCGCCAATTGTAGCGACTTTGCAAAGCGCGACGGTAGGCCCAAACATAGGGGCAGGGGCAACAACAACGGCGGCAGCGGTAGAGAATGAGGCACCACTCATGACGAAATATGGCAGGCCAACCATGGGTAAAGACGCACAGGGCAGGTCAATGAAAGCGATGGCCTGGTACATAAATGACAAAGTAAAGGAAAAAATTTGGAGAAAGGAGTTGATCGATATATTTACGTTATTAGATTGTCAAAAAAGGGGGATGAATGTGGCAGTCGAAGACATGAAAGAGGATGAAAAGAGTTTACTCAAAAAGGGGCCAGTAGTTAGGAACTTCGATAATTGGATGTCGGCCTTTACCATAATGTCGACAATCATATTACAGAAATTCCCGGAGGATGGGGTGGCGTTAGTTGCTTATCAACAGAGGGTGCTGAAGGTCCACGCAGCGTTTGGTGAGGACGCATGGCTAGAGTACGACCATGAATTCCGAAAGGAGATGGACTGCTTCCCGGACATGGGCTGGGACGAAGAAAATTTTAACCTTTACATCTTTAACGTGCTGAAAGAAAAATGGGATTCCAAGGAGTGGAATACAGGGGGTCAGCAGAGAAGGCAGTACTGGCAGAGCGATTACAAGACAGATTACAGATCTAGTAACCGAAGATACGACTCCAGTTACGACAGATACAGGGAACTGAGTTTTCGGAGCGGAAATTTCGGGCCACAGAGAGGATGGCAGAGCAGCCTGCCCCCAACAACACAAGGTGGGGGCAGTGGGAGCCCGGGTACGGCTCGGACAGAACCAGGGCAATGCAGGAGCTTTGAAAAAGGGGTACCATGCAGCTGGGGTTGGAAGTGCAAATTCAGCCACAAATGCGGGAAATGCAAAGGAGACCACAGCAGTTCCAAGTGCACAAGGGCTGCAGCTCCGAGCGGCAGAAGAGACGAGACACGTAAATAAGAACTGGAGCAGGAAAGGGGCCACGCCGGTAAAGATCGAGAGAATGGAAAAGTGGCTCCGAGATTACCCCGACCAAGAAGCGGCAAAGCAGATTAGGCGAGGCTTTAGTGAGGGGTTCAACATCCCGTTCACCGGCCAAGGAGCGCGAGACATTCCCAGGAATCTGAAATCAGCAAGGGAAAACAGAGAGATAGTGACCAAGAAGATCATGAAGGAAGTGGAACTAGGGAGGGTGGAGGGCCCATTCATGGCCCTACCCTTTGAAGAATTATTGTGCTCTCCGCTAGGGCTGGTGCCAAAGAAAGAGGAAGGGGAAGGGGAATACAGGTTGATACACCACCTATCCTACCCCCCGGGGGCCTCGGTGAACGAATGCATCGCGCAGAGCGAAGCAACAGTAATGTATTCAGATTTCGAAGACGCAGTGGAATTGGTCAGAAAAGCAGGGGAAGGGGCATGGATGGCGAAAGCAGACATTAAATCAGCATTTCGCCTGTTGCCAGTCAACAGCGGATCACAAAAATGGCTATGTATGCACTGGGAGGGGGAATACTTCATCGACAAGTGCCTTCCAATGGGTTGTGCCATCTCGTGCGCATATTTCGAGAGGGTGAGTTCATTTTTACAATGGGCAGTGGCACAAGAGATGAGAGAGTCCATGATGGTGCATTACCTAGATGATTTTTTATTTGTCGGCCCCAAAGGGGCAGACATGTGCAAGGCAACACTGGACAAATTCGTAGAAATAACGAGTGAGTGGGGCATTCCTCTGGCAGATGAGAAAACGACGGGGCCAACACAAGTGATCCAGTTTCTAGGTATAGAGATCGACTCGAACAAGGGGAGGTGTCGGATCCCAGAGGACAAAGTGATGGAACTAATCAAAACAATACAGGAGCTACGAGGAAGAAACAAGGCAACCGTGAGGGAATTACAAGCACTGGCAGGGAAACTGAACTTTGCAGGAAGAGTCATACCGCAAGGAAAAGTGCTCCAGAGAAGGATCGAGCTGAAGACAAGAGGTGCTACCAAAGGGCACCACAGGGTCAGGCTAGGAGGAGGGATCAAGAGAGACTTAGAAGTCTGGGCTGAATTTTTTGGTGAACTTCAGGGGTACAGTGATATGGCGCTCGCCAGTGAATGAGGAAGGTAGAAGAGTGTTATTCACTGACGCAGCCGGTGGGTTTGGTTTTGGAGCAATACTGGGGAGAAAATGATGTGCAGATGAGTGGCCGGAATCATGGCAGGTGGCGGAATGGACAAAGAACATAACGCTACTAGAGCTCTTCCCGATATGGGTCGCGTTATGCGCATGGGGGAAAGAGCTAGGCAATAAGGAGTTGGCGGTATGGTCGGACAACATGGCAGTAGTGCATGTGTTAAACAAGGGAAGTGCATCATGCAGGGTAGTGTTGGAATGATGAGGGCAATCACATTGGAAAGCCTGAAATTAAATACATGCATAAGAGCGAGGCATATCGCAGGGGAGGAAAATGTGGTGGCTGATGCAATCTCTCGTTTTCAGTGGGAGAGATTCAGGGAGCAGAGACCGGACGCCGACAAGGAAAAGACGCCCACGCCATGAAAGGCATGGGTCCCGTTGAAGGCACTAGAAAGGAAAGCACGCTTGGCCTCAAGGTCGATTCAAAAGTGGTGGAAAAAGAGTGGAAAGAAGAAAGGGTCATCGACAAGCTGACCAGGAATGCCCTGACATACAAGACGGGTAAGCGGTACGCAAAGATGGTAAAAGATGTGTTGTTGGAAACAGGTGTAAAAGTGGTGGATGAAATATCAACGGAAAGAATCTGTGAATTCCTGGAAGGGGCATTTGCCAATGGTAAAAAGAAAAGCTGGGCAGCAGCGCACCTAGCGGCGGTGGCATATAACGCAAAAGTGGCGGGCATACCGGACCCGACTGGCAGCGATATGATAAAATATGCGATGAGGGGATGGGCGAAGCTAGAGGGGAAGAAGCCAGACAGCAGAAGGCCGGTCAATTTTGGGAAGTTGATAATTTTACTGAAAGTACTACCTAATATATGCAGCAGCACATACGAAACTGCGCTGTTCAGGGCAGCATTCGCACTAGCGTACTACGGGGCTTTCAGAATAGGGGAACTGGTGGCCAGGAATACGATGGCAGGAGACGGCCTGGCAAAGAAAGATATCAGTATGGGCGACAAAGGTATGTCAATAATGCTAAGGAAATCTAAGACAGACCAAACAGGGAGGGGGAGAGCGATAGACCTCAATTGCATCAGAGAGAAGGACCACTGTCCCAGATGCATCACCAGGGAATTTTTAGATCTGCGACCAGAAACCGACGGGCAGTTATTGATACATAGGGACGGCAGCGCACTCAGCAGGTATCAGTTTCACGCGGTATTGAAGCAGGCAGTGGCAAAGGCGGGATGGGATCCAGCCGAGTTTGGGACGCACTCCTTCAGGATAGGGGCAGCAACCTCTGCGTGGACGGGGGGCCTGGGGACGAAGGGGGTGAAACGAATTGGGGGATGGAAATCACAATGTTTTAAGAGATACATAAGGGAGGAACTGATATGATATTTATCTCCCCCGTTTCCAGAGGTCGGACCCTACAAATCGGCCTGGATAGTGGGGCACTCTTTTGTGACCCGGGCAGGCAGGTGGCTGGAAGAGGTAAATCAAGGATTACATTTCAGGAACACAATCACATCATGGTGGGGCCTCCCGGGGATGCACTGGGTGGACATCCACGACAGGCTATCGGACTTAATAGGTTTCAGAGAACCCCCCCCCCCGATTACCTGGTTATACATTTAGGGGGGAACGATCTGGTGAGCACGAACAGGGGCAAATTGCAAAGAGAGATCTGCGAGTCACTGCATAGCTTGGCTCGCAGCTGGTGGAAGACAGAGATTTTTATGTCAGAGATAATACCTAGAAGGATCTGGCATGGGGTACAAAAGAGACATGCGATCGAGACAGCGAGGAAAAAGTTAAATAAATCAGTAGAAGTACTGCAAGAGTACAGGTCTACATTTCATAACACATGGTTTACACCAGAGCAACCCGGACATGTTCCACCAAGATGGAGTGCACCTATCAAAGGTTGGGATGGGGGGTTTTTCCGACAACATTTTTAGGGCACTTCAGGCAAGAGGCTGTAGGTAGGGTGCTTTTGGGGGGACCTGAGTGGGTGTAAAGGACACCCACTCAGGTGTGGCGGCATGTGCCCAGGAACGAAGGCTCAGGGATAACAAAGACTCAGAAGGAGCCTTGAGCGGCTTCGGAACTGGACACAATGTGCCCAAAAGCATATGTATATGTAATGTTTTGTTATAATGGATTTTCTGTAAGAAAATAAAATGCCTACGGCCTACACATTTTCCATACACAAAGTTGTCTGTAACTTATTATTAGGTAGGGATCTGGTAAGAGCAGCAAGGTGAACCCACACTACTCAGCCTAACACAGAATTACTTGCCAACCTGAGCAGGTATTCCTACATTGGTGGAGGAAAGACCAACGTAAGAGCCCAAATAAGAACCAAATACACTAAGCGTAGGTGCGGGTTGAGAGACAAGTTAGTCCAACCAGGAGTGGAATGCTGATATTATCCTGAGCTTCAAACAGCTGAATATGTGTAGGAGTGTCCACGAGGACTAAAGAGAGACACTAACAACATTGGCTGCAACTAAGATAGTCAGAAGCCGGAAGAAGTGTTCTGGGCTCTCTACATCTCAGAGACTGAGTAACTGTTTTTCCCATCAAAGAAGCAGTCATCAACTATGGCAGAGAGGAAAAGACTGGGGACAAGAGTCAAGGGAGCCTCTAGGGGGGACACCAAGTGTATTGACTGAGGCAGGAGACCGAGTGTATTGATTGAGGCAGGAGACCGAGCGTATTGATTGAGGCAAAAGAGCCAGTGTATTGATTGCACTAATCTGAACTCCTTCCAGTGAGTCCAGTCAAATCTAATCCCTACTTTGAGAGTCAAGAATAAACTGATAGTGAATTTTTAATCAGTCAAGTCGTTTGTTAAACCCTCGGCCATGAGCGGACACGTCTTTTGGGATAGTTCCCTTGTGGATCTTAGTAGGAGGTTTGAAATCCACAGATTGACTGCTAGGATTCAGCTGTAAATGGAATAGGAGCCCCTAAATCCTGTTGGTTATTTTTTGGAGGTGTTGACAGTCCCCTTCCAAAGGGAGAGAAACATGTAATCAGAGGAGAGAGAGGAAGAGAAGAGGAGATACAGGGAGCGAGGGGAAGGATGGGGCGATAGGGGAAGTGGGAGTGGGAGTAGGAGAGGAGGCGAGAGAGGAAGGGAGAGAGGGAGAGACTGTTTCCCTAACGTTCCTGTGGCACATGAGGGACATCTACAGAAAGAAACGTGAAACTTCCCTGCAGCAGAGGACCAAGAGACCAGATCACCTGGGCATCCAGAGGGGAGTTCATAGAAGAGAAGCTTGATTGTATTTAGCCCTATAATGGTATGGAATGTGTGGTCTAGAGCTCCTTCACAGACTCTGAAGGCACTCGGCCCGCCCTGGCTTGGCAGTGTGTCTTAGGATCGGTTTGGTCCCCCTTTCCCTATCTTATTTAAAGATGTTTTCAGATCTATTTGTTTGTTTGTGGGTTTTTCGTGTGGAACTAAGTCCCCTGCATAACCTTGTGGACCAACAGTGGAGTGGTCAAAGGGACAGAGGGACACTATGAGTTAGTGGATTCTGGGCCTAAAGGAGGTGTACACGGAAACTCCAGACTACCCCAAGTGTGTCCCCGCACTAAAGAAGAGGGCAGTCACTTACATCCCCACCACCACCAACGACCACCAATGACCACCAAAGGAAAAGCGGGCAGTCAAGACTCCCCAAGGATACCCCTTTTCATGGGATTGACACTCAGAGCCAGACCCAAATTCCCAGCATAAGAAATTAAGCCGTTGCCCTTAAAGAAAGTGACAACTCTTGTAAGTCATTGACAAGTGGGGAACCCCAATTTCCTTCAGCACTGATGCCGAAGGAAACATTTCTGAACATGAATAACACTCAACCAGACTGCAGAATTCCAGCGGATACAAAGTTGCATGAGAAAAATCTGAAACTGACTTGCATCGTATTCAAGAGAAAGAAAACAAACAAATCCTATCCACAACCTCCAATCAGGAGGCCTGGAAAGCTGCGAGAATCTGCCAGTGACCGCCTGTGTTTTCTCCTGCGCGCCAGTGCCTGCTCCTCTCAACCAGACCCCTCCTCCTTTGCTCCATGCCACGTGCCACCCACAGGAGTCCACCTCCCTCATGGAGTTACGCACTACCCTGCACACCCACCCCACTTACCTGCTCGCCTCCAGGCAGCATTCGGTCCCTTGTCATCCCACATGAGACTCCCAGACATAGAAATAGTAAAGGGGCAATTTTGCCATGTGGGCCATCTTGTTTGGCAGTGTTTTCGGGACCATTGGCATGCACAATACATGGTGAGCCAAATTACTTAAACATTTAATGGCGTTGACCATACATCTGGAAAACAAAGGGAATTTCTCAAAGAAATAGCCGTCTGTGTTTAGATGAACGCCGATGACATTAATAAAGAAATGTCTTCGTGAAAGATTAAATTTAAGCTTTGTACAGGAAAATAATAAAGACTTACTGAAAACATATTTTGCCAGTTTACCACAAAGCCCTGGAATCAGTTAAATTGGATGAGCTGATGCACAAGACCCCCAAAGAAGTTAGAAAAGTGGAGGGAGAAGCCCCCAATGTCACACGTACCCCCAAAATCTGAGGAAAACACCCTTTTATAAAGAGCCAAGAACCCCCTCGAGAGCTGGTCAAGGTGCTACGGCGGACCTGAGGAACTAAAGAAAGATAGACAGTGCGTGTATGAGGGGACGGGGCATGTGCGTGGAGCTGCGCATGTGCGCAGCCTTTCATATATCTTTCCATGCCCTGCAAAGGAAACCTCTGTTCCCAGTGACACGTGACTAGATTTCCCATCAGTCTGGAGGAAAGGGCATAAGGTGCACCAGCACCTTAGGTGACTTCCATGTGAACCAGAGGTGAGCAACCAGAGCAAAGGGCGGAGGTTGGAAAGGCGTGGCCTGTTTATGATCATCAGATGGAGGCACCCCCTAAGGTTCCTGCAGCCCATTGGCTGCCGGGATGGGAGACGAAGGGCCCTCCTGTCAGCAGGAAACCTATACACCTCAGCCCACCCTCACCCGAGAGGGTCGCCTCTCAGGTGAGGGGAGCACCCCAGTTATCCTTCCTGTAGATCTTGGCGCTCATAGGCCCTTTGGCCCACTGCCCAGACGGTGAGGCGCACGGATGCACACTCGCTGTACCACTTCCTTTGCCACCCGTGCCCTGCCGCACTCGGTGTTCACCCATATTGAGACTCTAATGAGTGGTGTGAAGCGAAGTACTAGCGACAGCTTCACAACAGGTGCCATTCACACATGTTTGAAATGTTGCCTTCGAATTGGCGATACACCACACACTTCCCATCTCCACTTATGCAAAAGAAGACACAGGTTCACATCCCAACCACATTAAGAAGCAAACTGATCATGTCATACATCTAAAACGCCACCTCTGAATAGAAGTGACACCGTGGACAAGCAGGTGCCACACACTCCATTAAAATGCCCCAGCTACATTGTGCTTCTTTGAGTGGCGCGGTCTCACTATACATGTTGGATGATGATTTGAGCTTCATAGAGTTCATTATGCAGGGTCTAACATGTACACTCACCGCTAGCCAGTGGCTAGTGATATTCAACTCTTGGAGAGTAAGAAATGGCGTGCTGTGTATGTGTAGAATTGAGGTGGCAAGCGATTTTTTAAGGCTGGCTAGTAGCTTGCATGTGTCCCCCTGCATTACTGGCACCCGAGGTGAGTGACCCTTGGCATGCATGCCACCTTCACAGCCACTGGTCCGAGAAGGAGCAAGTTGGTGAGAAGGACAGCTTAGTGCATCGAGCCCCTGCTGCAGAGATCTGTGTGTAAACTGAAGGCCGCAGGATGGAACCCCAGTTGGCCAGACTCAGCCTTTCATCTCTCCAATGTACCGAGTCAGCATCATAGAGTTCAGTGATAAAAACATGTGTTATTTAAGCGCCCAAAGACATTCAATTATTACAGTAGCTTGCGCTACATAAATGGGCAATATGTTGAATATAGTTATAAAGTCCACTTGCAAGAGGAAGGACACCCCACTTGTCACACACACAACTTTGTAGAAGGAACATCTCATATGGATCCAGTTTATATTTTAGGGAAAGAGATCTTGACTTATGTCCCCCACCACCAGTTATGGAAAGAGATCTTGAACTATGTCCCCCAGCATCAGTTATGGAAAGAGATCTTGACCTATGTCCCACAGCACCAGTTATGGAAAGAGATCTTGGCCTATGTCCCCCAGCATCAGTTACGGAAAGCGATCTTGACCTATGTCCCCCAGCACCAGTTATGGAAAGCGATCTTGACCTATGTCCCCCAGCACCAGTTATGGAAAGAGACCTTGACCTATGTCCCCCAGCACCAGTTATGGAAAAAGATCTAGACCCAAGTCCCCCAGCATCAGTTATGGAAAGCGATCTTGACCTATGTCCCCCAGCACCAGTTATGGAACGCGATCTTGACCTATGTCCCCCAGCACCAGTTATGGAAAGTGATCTTGACATATGTCCCCCAGCACCAGTTATGGAAAGTGATCTTGACCTATGTCCCCCAGCACCAGTTATGGAAAGCGATCTTGACCTATGTTCCCCAGCACCAGTTATGGAAATAGATCTTGAGTTATGTCCCCCAGCACCAGTTATGGAAAGCGACCTTGACCTATGTCCCCCAGCACCAGTTATGGAAAGCGATCTTGACCTATGTTCCCCAGCACCAGTTATGGAAAGCGATCTTGACCTATGTTCCCCAGCACCAGTTATGGAAATAGATCTTGAGTTATGTCCCCCAGCACCAGTTATGGAAAGCGACCTTGACCTATGTCCCCCAGCACCAGTTATGGAAAGCGATCTTGACCTATGTCCCCCAGCACCAGTTATGGAAATAGATCTTGAGTTATGTCCCCCAGCACCAGTTATGGAAAGCAACCTTGACCTATGTCCCCCAGCACCAGTTATGGAAAGAGATCTTGACCTATGTTCCCCAGCATCAGTTATGGAAAGAGATCTTGAGTTATGTGCCCCAGCACCAGTTATGGAAAGCGATCTTGACCTATTTCCTCCAGCACCAGTCATGGAAAGCGATCTTCACCAGTTATGGAAAGCGATCTTGACCTATGTCCCCCAGCACCAGTTATGGAAAGAGATCTTGACCTATGTCCCCCAGCACCAGTTATGGAAAGAGATCTTGAGTTATGTGCCCCAGCACCAGTTATGGAAAGCTATCTTGACCTATTTCCTCGAGCACCAGTTATGGAAAGCGATCTTCACCAGTTATGGAAAGAGATCTTGACCTATGTCCTCCAGCACCAGTTATGGAAAGCGATCTTGACCTATGTCCCCCAGCACCAGTTATGGAAAGAGATCTTGACCTATGTCCCCCAGCACCAGTTATGGAAAGAGATCTTGACTTATGTCCTCCAGCACCAGTTATGGAAAGAGATATTGACCTATGTCCTCCAGCACCAGTTATGGAAAGCGATCTTCACCAGTTATGGAAAGCGATCTTGACCTATGTCCCCCAGCACCAGTTATGGAAAGAGATCTTGCACATTTCAGATGCTCCATCGGTGGAGAAGAGCATCACACATGTCCCAAGGCCGCTGCAGTGAAGGGACACACTCAGTTGTGAATCCCAGACTTAGTTCTGTAATCAAAGAAGGATTGCAGCACCATTTAACATAGAGCATTTTATTACTACGATAGTGTTTGGACCAAAATTTCTCTTTGATGATTGGCACAGGCAAAATCATGGAGAACTTCAGCAGGAAACATCGCCCTTTATGGACGTGGGTAGCTTGACGCGGTTAGCAGTAGCCAGATGCAGCCAAATGGTGGCACTGTGCTCCAACCACAGTCTACCCCAACTTTAGGGTTTCCATTGGACCACCGCCAAGGCAGCAGCGGCAGCCTTTTGCACAGCCTCGTTGGGGTCCTCCAACAGTTCCCGAAGGACCTCCACTTGACTCAGGAGTGATTTGCGCCCCCCTGAGGTTTCGGACAGGATGGTCAGGCACTTCAGGGCATTCAAGCGCACTTTACTGAGCTTATCCTTGACCAGCGGAAGCAGCAATGGGATGGCGCAGGAATGTAGTGCAGCAAATTTACCTGGATAGAGGGAAAGACACAGTTAGGACCCCTCAGAAAGGCAAATGATACCAAAGAGCGAGAGGGACTCTTTTATTTTACATGTTAGAAAAGGGTCATCAATTGTGCACAGCCAACAGACAGGCACATCAGGTTTAAAACAATTTCAGAATATAACAATACAATAGAAAAAATGACCCTAATACTCAAATAGAACTCAAACAAGACTCTCTAACTGTAACAAATTTGAAAACAAATATATTTTCAAGTGCCCCCCGTATTTCATAAACGCTACCAAAATGTGTAATCGTACTCATGTGACCCTCATTTTCATAAGTCCAAAGGGGCAAGCAATTGTTACTGCCGGCTACCGGTTGCCCTCAGTATCAATGTCTCAACTTATGAGGTGCAAATTACTCTGTAAGAAGTTATCTCTACCCAGAGGAGCTCTGCAAGCACCCGGGGGTTGGCATCCAGGAATATTCATGCCAGGCATGCTTATTTCCACTACGTGCCTGCCCCGCGACAGACAAATATCTGTGCCAAAGGCATTATCCTTTGCCTAGGGTTCTGCCAGGGTGGGCTCTGCTCAGCTTCCAGTCTTACCTGGGGTGGTGATAATGGCGTACATCAAGGCACCGGCAGCGTTGGCGCGCACCTCGGCATCAGCGTCCCCCAAAAGGTCAACCAGTATGGGGATGACCCCTTCATCACACACCAATTGTTTCCCAACGAGGGGCACACTGAGGGATTTGGAGAAAAAGAGAGAGAGAGAGAGGGGAAGAGGGGGGAAAAGGAGAAGGAGGGTGAGAAAGAGGGAGAGGGTGGTTAATGAAGGCAGTTAAGGTGCATTGGAATTATGGGAACAATAAAAAACATCCAATGGGAACACAGGCATGTAAATAGAGAATGGGCAGCTGTTCACAATCATTGAAGCACAATCCAGATGAGCATCAAATTGACTAATGATGGCCATGGCTCACCCATCAGGCCTCGAAATGACCTCCATGGAAAATAGTTAATACTCTTTGTGGGGGGAATGATGCTAGAGAACTACAATTCCCACGATAATTCACAATTCACTATGCTGCATAGGGGTCATCAGAGCTGAAGTCCACAATATTCGGAGGGCCACATAATGAGTAACCATGTACCAGAAGCTACCAAGGTCTCTGCTAGAAGTAGGCACTCTGGTGCCTGCTCAGCCAATGATATTTGATCAAACGCAAATATGAAAAACCTTTAAGATGAAGTCATCCTGCTATGATCACCATTTTATTTCATTGTTCATGTAGAACACACTTAATACCAGGGAGTGGTTTCTAAGCACGGGATCGGGACTCAAACTTGTGTTGCGCTGCTGCGTCGTCTTGCTTCCAAGACAAACACGTTGCCCATGAGCTATCCTTCCTGCCCATCAGGAGCTTCAATGTTAATGCTTCATTCCTAGTCCATATGTCTGCATGCAAAAGGGAGACAGCCTAAAATGGGGCCGTTTACGTTCGACCCTTCAAGCAGCACTGAGTCTTTTAAATGTGACCTTTTTTAAAACTTGACTTTCTTTGTTTTTGGAAGTTTCTTCTTTTTTCCCCTTAATTTCTCTCTTTGATACCTTGTTTACCACAAGTCTTCCGCTCCACTGCCTAGCCACCCCAGCAACCTCCTCAAGGCCTGCAGCCCAGGGTTGGAGTCCGCTATGTACAATGCTCTATTAATTCTCACCTAAGTGTGTGCTTTATAATGCATAGCTCGCAATGAGTGCCCTCAAAAGGGAGTACAAGTACGAATTTGCAAGGTGGTGCAGATGATGGGAAAACAGTCATCGCTGAGAACAATATTGCAAATGCGCATTGTTCTTAGACCAGTGATCTTTCATTGCTCACTCCAGAGACCACGAAAGGTGGTCCTCACTTACCTTGCCCTCATTCTTTGCAAGATGTTCTAAAATGAGGTTTTAAATGGTCAGTGAAACTATTCTAGCTTGGCTGCAGACTGGTGCTGGAGTCCGGGTATTCAACAACAAAAGAAAAACATTTCACATAAGAAGGTAGGCCTCCCTCCCCCCAAAATCAAGCACCCTCCCCCGGTAAATCATCTCACTTTGGGAGAAATCATTTTGAAAAAGTCCAATGATCTCACCGTTCTTGTCCTGTTAATTTATGATAGCACAAAAATGTAACAGGAATCCCCCCCACCACCTGAGTAAGGTCCTCAACTGGTCTGAGGACTGAAACATGTAGGGGAGCAGCATCTAATTAGTATATGGGAGCCTGCAAATGGCAAACAATAATGCAAGGACATTACATAGGATTCATGTGGCAGGTCAAGGGAAAACGTCATATTTGTAAATAGGTTTCTTTTCTGTTTTCACACCCGATTCTCATATTTATGTCATAGGTATTTTTTAAGCGAGGGCGAGTCAGTACATGAATATGAGCTTTTTTAGAAACCAATAAACAAAAGTGATACACATTAGTATTGTATGCAAATGTTCCAAGTCAGTGGCACATTTGACAGTCTGGGACTACAGTAGCTAGGCCCCAGAGCGTACTTTGTTGAACCTATTTAGATTTCAGGGGTCGTCCTATTCCTCGGAGTGGGTTGGAGTCAATACTTTTTTCTCTTTTATCAAGTGAAGGCCTTATTCTTCCATGCCTTCTATGACGTCTCGTGAGGAAGAAAGAGAGGGGATTTCTCTGAGATCTTAATCATCTGCCTTAATGTATATAAAATGTGCAGCCAGCAGCTTTGAATGTTGAGAAGTGGTGCTTTAAATTGTCTAACTAAAAGATAATCTTGAGGGGGAATCCCCAGTCATATGGAACCTGATAATGTTGAAGCGAGGAGTTTATTGGCTTCATCTGGGTACGCGTTTGCACCATGGTAGGCACCGGGTATTGGAACATATGTAATACAGAGCATCACAATCCAGTGCAGTACTGAATGTTAAACATTACCTTTTCCATGACCTGGTAAAAATGTAGAATTTAAATCACACTGTGCTGATTAACCAGGAATTAAAAAGAAAACACACAGCCGACACGTGTTTCGACCCACAAGGTCTTTTTTGAGGAGTTATATAGAGGTTGACAAACCTCGAGAACAAAAGTAACAAAGCGCTTTTCCCTGTTTCTGCGCTGCACTTCTGGTATGTAATTATATGCTGCTGCCAATGTGGATTAATTGACTGCTCGAACGCGCTTTTCGGCTTCTGCTCCCCTTGAAACACATGTAGTGTAGAAAATCACGATAGACATTGGGCAGGTAGGAACAATTTATAAAGCAAACTGTTCATACAGTTACTTTCTTTGGGGCTTAAATAAAGGATTCAAGACATTGCCATTTTCATCTTGCCTAGCCCACTGTGTTTTTGTGATTGTTGTAATGTCATTCTTTTATACAATGGTGTGTACTGACAGGGAAAGGAAAGTATACAATCTCAAATATTTAATGCATGAAGGAGAAACAAACGGACTACAAATAATTGTAAATTATGTTGTGTCTGAGTCCCCTCCCTGCCTCATGCAGAATCACGTGTGAATGACATGTGGCACACACCATGTGATTAACCCAATAAAAGGGCTGCACAGGTTCACGTGCGGCAGTTACCAAGTAATTCCCAGGACTCCTGTGTCTGTCTTGCAAGCATGCAGCAGGGTGGCCCGGCCTTACCCAGTGCCCCACAAGAATGGCGACGAGGACTAGTGTGAGGAATTCAACCACCTGCACGGGGAGTGTGTGCTCACCTGGGATTTTTTTTATATCTTTTAAAGAAATTGAATGATGGGAGATCAACCTCGGAAAATGTCTGGGGCAAATACACACACATTTACCTATGCTTGCTGCACAACAAACATAGTGAAGTGTACTGTGGGGGGCACAGCCTAGAGGTGCAGTCCTCCTGTCATGTTCAGCTGGAATGTGGCAGCCACAGGCACATCAAAGCATCTCAGGAAGTGGGAATGCAACACCTTCCTCCTGCCATGGCCATCCTAATTTAATATCAAAGGCTACATGGATCCGCCCTGTCTATTGTCAAAGTTATGTGTGGTGGCAGTGCGTACTGATGAGAGTTAATGGAAGCAGGCATGTGGAGAGGCCTGGTTACAGAACTGACAAAAGGGGACAGGAAACCAACACCTCTTTGATATGCAATGTGTCAACTTGAAGCTAGCTCCCACCCCTCTGTATGAAGGGCAGTGAATGGCATGTCTGGGAAAACTGTTTACAGTAGCAATCCCCTTTCAGATGGAAGACATATGTGATTTGATTAAGACAGTCTGTTCTCGCCACAAACTAAAAGGGAGACCTGTGCTTTGATCAATTAACCAGAGAGACACTTTGATCCACAACAGACAGGAAGCTGAGTGGGACCTAGTAGTACATGCTGTCACCACTTACTTTTCCTGTTGCAAAGCACTCTGGTTATGACCTCACGCATAACTGAATATTGTTGGTGGGGACCCAGGATAGCCTGCACCAATCACTGTGGCCCATTTGGCTTTAAAAGAGGGTTGAGCCCCTCTTTTGGCAGATCATCCCACAACTTTGAAAGGACTAAATAGAAGGACTCATTTGGATCCCTGGCTGGAGGTACAGTCTGCCTTACAGCTTCCGCCAGTGAAGGAAGGCCAGGGTTCCAAGAGGGAAGCAAGATCGCTCGCCTAAACATCGCCCAGGGAACAGAGGAAGATACCAACCTCAGAGGACCTGTCCAGCAGCTCCATGACCGGTACCCAACCAGCACACAGTGTGCCCTGCTAGGTTCTGCCAGCAAGCTTCCTAGGTGGAAAGTGCCAGAGAGTCTCTAACCAAAGGACAAGGACGTTGCCTGCAAACACTCGCCTCAGCTTTGGGCTGTCCGCCTTAAAGGATGACACACGCCCAGCAAATAAGCTAGGAGGAGTGCCACAACAAGCATCAACCAGAGTCCATCTTTTTAGGTCATTTTTCGAGGCAGCCACGTCCTCCAAATGCAAGCCAACTGCACCATTGACTGTTGTCACGCAGCAGTCACTAAAGCCATTCGAGACGCCTCGACCAGCGTTCCAGATCCATCAACCAGCACAGAGATAATGGGCCTCATTACAACAAGGGCGGTCCTGTAATGAACGGTGCCAGTAAGGGACCGGCACCATTCATTACGGGCCGCCACATTACGGGTTTGCTCGCGGGTGGAGGTGAGGATGTCTGGTCCAGACCAGACATGGGCTGTATTTTGTAGTGTGCTAGAACTGTATGTTGTAATAATAAAGTATATATTTATATGCAACCTTGACTGGACAGTCCCTTTCATCATTGGGTAATAATTGTATTTTCACTGTGTTGCAACTAACCAACGATCCATGACCTTGCGTAGATAAGCCTGCCGTTCTGTTTATGTTACCAAAATTGGACAAGGAGGTTTATAAATTACTTGTGTTTCCAATCTGTTTGGATCCCTTCTGGTGTCCTAGAGGTGTGGGGCTGACTGATGGTTTAGAAACTGATATTCATCTCTGGTCCACTAGTGCCCCGGAAGTTGATTTGTCACAACTAGTGTAACCCTGTGTGCAGACCAAGCCAAGCTGGTGCATGCCTTACATACGCCTGATGCACGGTGCTCAATTCTTGTTGGATCCTCCCTGACGACCGTCATCCCCCCCTCTCTCCCTATCGAGGTCCCGTCACAAGCGGGCACGCGCCTGTGGATCCCCGGGGCGCGCTTGTGCTGCTGAAGGTTTCCCACATGGGGGAGAGGCACAACAAGGACCGCTGCCCCATCAGTGTATCTGCCACTCGTGCCTGGTGGAGAACACACTGCAATGACCGCTGATGCAGTGTTGGAGACAATGCTCCCGCACGGGGGAAGGAATGACGCAGTGAGGATCGCCGCTGCAGAGCCATAGACCATACTCGTGCCTGGGGGAAGAGGCACGGCAGGCATCGCTGCTGCAAAGAGGGTGAGCGTCCCATTTGGGGAAGGAAGTGCAGCATCTGCAGACATGAGGCCGCACACAAATATGCAGAACACCCTGCTTGGAGAGAAAGAGAAGAACTCCCGAAATAGTGTTCAAAAATAAAATTCCAAGCTTCTTTCTGCTCTTTGGCTTACACTCAGCTTCCCATTCCCCAAGTTCCGAACAGTTCCAAAAGACCTCGGCTTTCCTTCCCCAAGAGTTCAACATAGTTCACAAAGTCTTGAGTTTCTTCCCTTCTCTAAGAGTTCAAACCAGTTCACAATGTCTTGGGGTTCCCTTCCCCAAGAGGGGATTATATTCAGCTTCTCCTTCCACAAATTTAGAATAGTTCCAATGACCTCTGGGTTCCCTTCTCCAAGACAACACATTTCAGTTTCCAAAAAGAAAAACACCAATTATGCTTTTCTAGTCCCAATTCCAAAACCAATACCAATTCCAAACCTTCTTGGTACACAGTTCATACAGTCTCGGGGGTTCCCTTCCCCAAGAATCCAGCTCTTCCAGCTTACAAAACCAAAATCAGTTCAAATCTCCCAGCATTCAAAACATTACCAGTTCAAATCCTTGGTCATTCAGATTTTCCACTAATTCACATAGATTACTCTGTTTGTGCATGTATCATTCACTTCAGAAATTGTTGCAACATACAAACTTCTTTACATTTGCTTTCCTTGGCTCTTTCCAAATGGGGGCAACTCAGTCTAGGTGCAGTTGTTTGACCACACGGTCCACCCATGACAGGTCACGCAACAGATAACCCTGCTTTCCTTTGTTCTTTCCAAATAGGGGTCACTTGTCTGGGTGTAGTTATCAGACCACACTGTCCACCCATTACAGGTCATTCAACCGATAACCCTATGCACTTTAATATGCTTCTGTATTCTTCAGATTCATGCCAACACAGGTTTTCTCTCTTAACTTGCAGTCCTTTAGACTCCTGTATCTTTGACCAATACTTATTTTACATTCTTCTTTGCAGTCTCGTACAAATCGCTCTGTGGTGTTTAGCCCTTTTCATCACCTTGCTTTGATGTCTTTCATAAATACTCATAAGTGTTCATCACTTGTTTTTGTTTGTCACTGTATTCAAACATGCTCATCATATCTTTTAGTTAGCTCTGTATTCAATAATGCGTGTTGTCCCTTTAAAAAGTACTTGTAATGCTTTTAGCTTGTTCAGTATTCAAAGTCATTTCATTTGACCTTCTGTAGCATTTGCAATAGTTTTCAGTTCATTCAGCGTTCAGACATGCTTGTTGCCAGCCCCGGCTGTGCCCCAGTACGAGTGTTCCCCTTCTTTGCACTCACCGGTATACGGATGCTTTTTCGCGCTCCTTGGTTCTGCTTCTTAGCTTCTATTTGCTCTACCTTTTCTTCACAGGAGCCACATCGAGCACTGCTCGCCGTCCTCGGTAGCACGCAGCCCCACACTTCCACGGCAGGAACTATTGAGAGCCCATCTTGTTCTCTCAGAGATCTGCGGCACTCAGGAGATTCTGGTGCCCCACAGCTCCTGCTGTGGACACCGGGCAGGGAGGACTGCAGGAGTTTCGATGCTCTCATGGCCAGCCTTGACCCTGGCGTCTCCCTTGCACTCCTGCTCAGCATGGCTTTCCTCATGCCAGTTCCTCTCCAGCCTGCTCCGCTTCCATAATACGCATCCTACTCTTGAGGCCGTCTCTCTTCCACTGCAGGGCGGTCACCCTTCTTATACACCTGGGACTTGCTAAAAGGCTACAGGTGCGAGTCCTTAACTTTAATTGCCTGACCATAGTTAAACCTATTAGCTGGACATGCCTGGCTATTGCAGTTGAACTCCTCCAAAGCCCTCTTCCTCGTCTTAGTACCAAAGTGGTGTGAAGGACGGGAAGTGTGCATAACTCTCGTTTTGTTACTGTGCTGATATTTCTGTGTATTAATAAGAGGAGGCTGATGTGCGTTTATCCTGCTCACATGAGGATGTGTCCTCTTAGGTGATATCTTCCTCGTCCTAGTATAACAATGGTATTTCGGAGGGCCATTTCGGAAGGGAATAGGTTGATAGTAACCTACAAAAGCTGTTGCGAGGGTTCATTGTGAAAAGGGAATGGGGAATACCATGCCTCAGCCAAGGACGTCCTCTCTCCACTCCCAGAGTTCCCTCCACCCAGGTGATCATCCCTCGCATATCCACCACCAGGGTCAGGATCCAAAAGCGATGGCCTTTCCCTGGCCACCTGGCCAGAGGATGACGGGGGAAAAGAAGTGAGGACGCCCTCAGGGTTCTCTCAACAAATAACACCTGCCATTGTCTATGGCCTTGAAATTGTCGAGTTAGGAGGTAGCCAGATTTTAAATAAACAAGAGGATTTAATATGGAGACAGGTACTTTCTCTTAATTGTGTCCCAATATCTATTACTGCCATGGTGAGCAATTGTAAAATGGCGTCTTCTGCAGTTAAATGGAACATTTTAGATCCACCTAAATGTTCCCTTCAAGTCTCCCGAAAGAAGGCATTGCCAAATCCAGAAAGGTGCTAAACAAATTCTTGTATCAGTGTGAAGATCTTATAAGGACTCATTAATAATCGGGCGTAAGTATAGACAAAATAATGGGACCTTGAGTGGATAACAATGCAGGACTCAAATTATATCGAGATGTGGCAAACAAGGACAAAAAACCAGGATCAATCCCTCAATATTTAATTCAGTTTCCTAATGATTGTTGGAGAAACCAATATTTAAGATTTAGGTTACATTTATCATTGACTAATGACATTTTGGGAATAGGAGCTAGGCTTCCTCAGGCAGATTGTTTTTGTCGGGTTTGTGGGGATCACATTAAAGATGAGTCTCTGTTTCATATATATGTACAATGGCCTCATTTGTATGAGATAAAGAGCAGACCTTTTAGCAAATGTTTTTAAACTTTGCTATGATCGCCTCAGTAACCCATTGGAGGCGTATTTTGCAGGAAATAAAATCTCATTGATTTTAGCAACTCTTAGATCTGTTCAATTTGTTTTAAAATATTAATGAAATGTTGATGCATTCTGGAAATAAGTTTACATGCTGTATGTTTTGTGATTGGGAATTAAGTAGATTTGGAGTGTTAGTTTATTGTTCTCTCTTTTTCTGTGCTTTTTCTTTTTTCGCTCCTTATTCCACTTTTTATTTTTCCTTTTTGTGTAAGGTTTATTTGATTCACTTTTGCACAATAAAAAAAATAATCAAACATTTGAATATGACTGAAGGTAAATTAGACACCCTTTTAGTCAGTTGCATAGTTATTTAGAAGGACTGCGATGGACTCTGGGCTGTTGGTTTAAGGCGTTAATTACCAATTGTTCATTCCTCTAGTTTGAGGAACACATGGAGCTGGTGCATCTGGTTTCCACACGCCTTCTTCATTGTCTCCAAAGTCAATGGGGGACGTTTTAAGATAATAGCATTTTTTTTTAAGTATTTACAGTTTCAAGGTTCCTATAAAGGAAACCTTTCCGCAAGACGTTTTAATGATAATGTGTACCTTGTGTGAGCTGGAACCAATGATCCACTGCCTAGGTCTCATGAACGTCTTGCTTTTCTTTCTGCACCTGTGTCCCGGGAGGATAGCTCAGCGGCAACGCGCTTGCCTTGGGAGCAAGACGAGGCGTAGCAACACAGGTTCAATCCCCGGGTCCACGCTTAGAAACCTCTGGGATTAAGCGCGTTATAAATGACCCATCACCATCATCACCTGCTCATAGCTAGGGAAAGCTCTTCAGTCAGGTGGAAATCAATTGCCGCTTCTTTAACCTCAGGATCAGTGATCCAGTGGTGCTGCGGTGAAACATATAGAGCTATTGGAATTGGTAGGAAGGAGTGGAGTGCAAGGGGACTAGAGAGTCACCCATCATGGCTTGGTTCCCCTATGGGATAAAAAAGGAGGATATTTATAGCTGGAATAAGGATCCGATTTAGGTGTGGGCATTAGGAATCATGCTAGTGAGTCACATAAGGGACAACATTTCTCTCTTTGATCAGCGGTATTACCACTTTAGATGGTGTGCATTATTTGATGCAGGACAATAGCCAGGATTTCTGGTTTTGGACTGATTGAGCTTTCAGCTGGTTGATCTCATCCTGGATTTGGTAGCACTTAGGTCCATTGACATGGCAGAGAATGGGTCGCGCATGAATGGAAAAGGAGGCGATGCTCATGAGGAAGCCCATCAATGGCTTCACAGAAGAGTTAAAAAGCCGCGGACACCACCGCAAGCTGTGGGTGCCGGGGGGAACCAACATGCTTGGTTCCCGAGGGTGAAATGATGTGTACCAGTATATCACTCTTCTTTCTGAATGAATTAAATGTTGAGAAGCATTTCTCGCCTAGAAACACTTGTGTGCAGGCGCATTATAAATTACTTCTATCATATCATGTCATGCTACAATGTCATGCTGTGGCTCCATCTGGATTGATGATGGTCCACAAGCTTGTGGCTTTAGCTGCAGTGTGACCACTGTTACATCCATCACAGCTGGCCTTAGACAACAGGGATGGGACAATCGTTTCCTGGGGATTCTGGGAAGCCTTTTAGTTGGGGCTAGGCTAGGGAGAATTTGTGGGATTTGGGCATAGTGCCAGTCATGAGGGAGCTATTGACAAACGCTTTAGTGTGACATTTGACTATGTCAGCATATATGCCTGCATTTGAAGAGGGGCAGCAATCTCCAGGTTCTCTGGTAGGCCTCAGGGAGTTTAGCAGGTGGTGGGTTATGACTTCTTCAGCCTGTTTGTAGCTTAACTGGAAAGGGTTGGGGTTCTCAATTGGTGTTGGGTCGGCTGTCTGGTGTCTTTGCGGGAGAGCGCCATGACCTCCGATTTTCGTATACCTTCTCTGATGAATCCCAGGGTATTGTCACTGCTCCCATGGGTGGATCCCCTACCCATGAGACCAGGGAGGTAAGGCCGTTACCCGATAGTCCTCCTAGGGGTGGTATTCGGCCAGTGGATCTCATGGGGAGAGAAGCCCTCCATGGGACCAGTGATGATAGCCTTGGAAGAAAGTGGTATTCACCCTGTCCCCACTGTCCTTTCACTGCACTCATTCTCCTCTGGTCCCCCACACCTCTATGTATGTTAGTAGAGTAGAGGTCTTCATTAATCATACTGGACGAGAAGGAGTGGGGCTTAATCAGGTGGAATAGAAACCATAACTGACGCGAAGAAGATCAGGCAAGGAGGCAAAAGCCCACCACGGAAGCAACATACACGGTACAGCTTACTAGAGGCAGCCTCGATGATAAGGAAGGACTGAATACTTGTTCAAGCCAGCCATGGAGGAGTGAGGAACCACACGCCGGTTCTGTGGTGAGGATCCCATTAGAAAGAAGCAGATACGCTGTCGAGGAGGGACAAATCTCTCCAGGATGTCCATGCAACAGGGACCTGTCTGGTGGCACACAAAGAGGAAACCCAACTGGCGCAGCCAAAGCAAGAAGAAGGCACACAGCCGAAAATGCAAAAGGTAGCCTAATGCTGCAGAGCCGCCGAAGACAGGATGACAAACGCGGCAGCAGCACAGAGCTATGCTCTACTCCCAGGACAGGCTGGAGATCGCAACAACATTTCCCAGAGGTAGGGAAAGTGTCAGGCCGGCTACTGGGACACAGTAAATAGATTAAAAAAGCACATACCAATATCCGAGAAGCAAAAAGGGATAACGGAACTATATAGTTTGAAACAAACTTAACGAAAATATCCTATGTGGAACAGTACCTGGCAGGAGAGTACACCAGGTCTGTTCAACTGAACATTGAGTGAAGCAGGGGCAGAGGTCACACAAAAACAGGATATCAGGGTCTGGGACCCATATGAAATAGGGTATGCCCCAAAACAGCAGTACACAGCGGTCATAGTCAATGGGCTGGGGCCTAAAGCAAGTCAGGGAGATCGCGAGAGAATATAGAGGGGTCTGGGACCCGCAGACAAGAGAAGCAAGTGACAGAACGAGTTGGGGAGATCCCAAAACAGCACAGTGGGATCTGGGGCCCATGTAAAAGAGTTAGAGAGGTACATGAAACCAGAACAACAGGCCGGGGACCCATTGTCAAAGGAAGACTCACTTTTTGGAACTCTAAGATTTACAATCAAGTCTGGCAGGATAGTGAGCCAGACCCGATGCCACATAGGTAATCTGGAGATATTTGAAAATTGTGTTTGTGAACAGAAAGTCCACAGTCCGGTCTGGCATGATAGTGAACCAGACCTGATGCATGTTTATGAGCTGAAGAAAGAACAGGGGAAGAGGTTCCCCCCTGATATTTAGGAACTTTGTTTTGAATACGTTTGGAAGAGCATCCAACGTCAAGAACTTTTAAGTTAAATATTCATTCATAAGGTTTTTTTCATCAAGAATCGAACATTTGAATCTGTATCCAGAATGAGAGGGACCTCTTTCTGGATCAAGAAGACACCCAGTTTTTCCTTAGTTAGTATATAGTGTAAGGGAAGGAAATAGGTTTGGACACAGGATGGAGGACTTTTGACTTTAACGGGCATCCTGGCAGAGTCCTTCATATTTTGGTTGAGGTAGGGAAACCCCACATAGAAATAGGGCAACATCGTTTCTTCCTTTTCTTTTACTTTCATAAATAAAAGTCTTTGCCAACAAACATGCCGCCACTGTGTCAGACTCGTACTTCTGCACCCAAATGAAGATAGGGAGGATTTTGCAGAGCAGAGCGTTTGAGAGCAGAAGCAGACACGATGAAGGAAAATCTCCAGGCATGTGGCTTCTTCGTGCCATCACAGCATATCAACAAACCTGTGCGGTGACAGTCACGGCAACATATTGTATGGAAGCACCATCAATGGCAATTAGGCCAGCTGCAACATTCAAAATGTTTGCAATGCCTACATGAAACCAAACCATTCTCTGCTTCAAGATACACTGCAGCCAAATTAGGTTCCCCAACCAGCCCTGGCTTTTTGATAGGCTGCCCAGAGTATACACCTATGTGATGAGAAAAGACAGTGCTGCTTGTTGAAGAGGTGGATTCCAGGTAAGGCTGAGACACTAATTGTCAGAACAGGTTTCCAGGGCATTGCCCTGCCGCCTAGTCACATTGCATGTAATGTAAGGGTTCGGCAGATCACGTGAAACATTGATTGGTGAGGAAAACTGTGAGGTTCCACTTTAATTGGGGGTGAGGGGCAGTCGCTTCAACAGTGTCACAACCCTCAGCCTTGATGCCCACTGGCAAGCCCATTGGCCAGGTGGAATCAGGGCTCGGATCACTAATGAGGCCTGGCATCCACTTCTCAGGCCCTCTTGGGGCCAGTCCTTGCGCCTCTGGTGCCAGGCTCATCAGTAAGGAAAGACATCTGCTTGAGGAACTACTTTATTTAGGCTTTCAGCCAACATGGAGGCATCCACATAGCTTGATTCCTAGAACCAAGCTACGCAGTCTAGTGTTTTGGGTGTGGTGGTCTAGGGACTACTTTACCTGGACTACTTTACAGTGGCTATTTAAACCACACCCAAACAAGACAACACGCTTTGCGTTACTTTGCTTCTAGCAACGTGACGCTCACCGTGTCCAGCTTTCTCACGAGTCTGATGAATTCCGGACCTGCAGAAAATCCAAAAACATCGTTAGCAGCAGAACCTTACCTGCATTCATCATCCTTCACTGCTTACAGCTCCTGGGCAGCTCTGTTGATGGAGTTCACCACCCGGATCGAAGGACCTGAGAAAAGGAGAAAGACATAATTAAAGGAGGTAATGGAGACATTACAACCACAAAGCGCTTAAAGACTTACCTGGTTGGTTTCTTTTCGGCCAGCATAGCTCCGGAACTCCATCTGCGCTGGGAACTCACCGCGACCTACGAAAAGAGAAAAGCACAGGTCAGAGAGGACAAGACATTGCTGCGCTACGCAAAGCGCCTCCTTGCCGCATCATCTCCCGGTGAGAACCAGCATATCCAGTTCTCCAAGCGGACACTCCGCGCTCCTAGGGAGATAAAAAATAGAGACATTTAGAACAGAGAAAAGGCATGCAAGAATTACGACGCCATCAATCGCAATAAGACCTACCTGAAAAACACTACAAGGGCAGCAGTCAGTGAAGTAACTGGACCGCCTGCACCCACAAAAGACAACGCGCCCCTGCCCAGACAGCAGGACGGAGAGCCCACCGATTCCGACAACCAGGTTAGAAGAGAACCTGGAGGGGCTGGAAACACAAGGGAGGTGGGGGAAAACTTACCTTGGTCGCCCAGTCCTAATATAGTCTTCATTTCCAGGCCGAATCCCATCGACACCAAGACCACACCAGGGAATCATTGGGAAGGGCACCAACAGGCTGGGTGGCATCCCCGTGGATACCAGGTGAGCGTATCAAACAGTTAACCTTTTGGTAGTCCTACAATTTCAAGCCTAAACATGTACAAGTTAGTCCATGTTTTCGTCAGTCACAATACCTCCAAGGCAAATGACACAGAAGTCAATTGTTGGGTAAAAATACTGTTTTAAAGTTTGAGAAGAAAACACAAGACAAAGTGGCAATTGACTTTGTAAAGGTCCAAATCTCTCTATGCAGAGGGCAGGACAGATTATGAGGGAAGGGACAAGCTTCAGCAAAATGGTCAAATGTCCCTATATGTAGAATAGGTGTTGCGGCTGGATCTTTATCAGAGCACGTTAAGAAAGTTACAGGTGAAAGAGTTAGGAGAACTTATGGGGGAATTTTTGGGGGGGGGGCTCTGAGCAAGTGGACCATAAATAAAAGTAAGGAGGGTCGAGGATGGCACAAAATGTTATAAAATGTGTGCCCCTACATTGCTCCTCTTGTGCCACTTTCAGAATATATAATTAACAGTGCCCCCAAATACTCTGCAAAAAAAGATGCCAAAGGTTCTTGAAAAAGTTTAAGCTCTACACATTTCTCCACAAAGTATTATTAATAGGGTAATTATTGGGCGTGGACCTAGCTTCAAGAAGCAACTGAGCATTTTACAATCACAGGAGTAAGAACAAGGCTAGGGAGCATAGAAACAAGGAGGTGGGGATCAAACAACAGGAGAGGGAGGACAATAGTCAGCTATGGGTCTACAAGTAATGAAGGGAGGAAACTGTGGGCATCAGGTCACCGAGTCTAGGGTATGGTGGGGAGTGAACAGTGTAGGGACCTAGGTCTTAGGGAGGAGCCATTCCTTGAAGAAGAGGGTCTTCAGCTCTTTCCCCAGTTGTAGAAGCGAGGGGCTGAGTCAGTGTTGGTGGGGAGGTGGTTCCAGAGTCTTGGGGTGCAGACATAGAAGGCCGGTCTTCTGCTCTTTTCCTTCCTGCAATGGCAGTGTTCAATTCTGCACATGTCCTTACTTCTGGTGGATCGTAGGCCTCCAGAGATGCTGAGTTTCTCAGTGAGGTAGCTTGGGGACTTCAGGATGACAGCCTTGTAGATAATGCAGCAGGATTTGAAGACGATACAGGCTGGCAGCGGGAACCAGTGCAGTACGATGAGGGTCGGGGTGATGTGGTTGATTTGCGTAGTCCTTGGTTCAGTCGTGCTGTTGGTACCAAGACGCGTGTGTCTTCCTTGCTATGTGCTGATTGAAGGAGTGGTCTCTCTTGATTTCAAACCCAAAGGAAATTGGCGCGGGTCAGCTGGAGTGTGAAGCCCTCGAGATGCGCCAGGTCTGGATGTCTGGGTATTCAGTATTGTTGGTCCAAAGTAGAAATTCTGTCTTGGCGGGGTTGAGTTTCAGGTAAGCACTGGACATCCACGACTGGATCAATGAGAGGCAGGTCTTGAGCCTGTAGATGTCTTTGATGGAGGATATTTTGAGTTAGAGCTGCGTGTCATCTGCGTTCTGGTGGATGTGGATGTTATGTGAAACGGGGAGGGTTACAATGTTTACATTAACTGTAAAATAGCTGCTGTGGAGCTGAAATATACCCCCAAATCTAGCAGCTATAATAGTCATGCCAGTTTATATGTGAGCTAAGCCATTCTGGCTTTTCATATTTATTTTCCAGTGCTGTGCCTCTGAAGAACATCTACAAAATTGAAGCAAATCCTGGTTCCGAAAATATGGCCACCCTACCCTATGGCCAAATTGGAAGCCATGCAAGCAGAAGGGGAGATCTGGCCATGCCCAGTTCCTTGCTGAGGGTTTTTGTTGAAAGTATCACCTGCATAGAGCTTTACACAAACTCCCAGGATTGAATTGGAAACAGAATGGCCTCCAAATACCAAAGCATTGTGGAAATGCAGAAGTGGTTCTTCCCAGGGGGGACAAATGTTGAAAACTGCCTCAGTAATATCGGGTGTGCCGCTGAACTGGCTCGCTGCCAGAGGACGTTCTTTTCATAGCACAGTCTCTTAAAGACACATGGGCACCTCATATTTACTTTACTTTACAGGAAACCCTCCAGTTCCCATGGATCTCCAGACACAAAATCTGACTCCTGGGACTTGTTTAGCGCACCTTTGCCATTTGCACAACCCTGTGCTGCTGATCATTTCTCATGCGTTTCCCGGCTTCCTGAGCTGTGGTGGTCAGTCATGATGCATATCTGAGGGTAGGTGAGGTATGGTCTGGGCACCGGGTGGAAAACCTTACAGCCATTCCCATCATGGTCCAAACCGGGTTTGTGAGGGGGCGGTACAGGCAGGGGGTCAGTAACCCAATGTCCCTCCCAGCCACCTACCAGTCTGTGTTTGATGAGGTGATGTGTCTACACCTGGGTATCCCTGCCTTGCTGTGTCTAATTTGAGCCTAGAGTGCCTGCTTGGCCCACTCATATCCTCGAAGGCGTTTGGTGGTGTGTGTGCCAGTGCGGTTGGAGTATGAGGTGGGGTGAGTGTCGTGATTTGTCTATCTTTCCTTGCTAG
This sequence comes from Ambystoma mexicanum, assembly GCF_040938575.1. Classification (NCBI taxonomy): domain Eukaryota; kingdom Metazoa; phylum Chordata; class Amphibia; order Caudata; family Ambystomatidae; genus Ambystoma; species Ambystoma mexicanum. The sequence goes on from NC_090932.1 coordinate 1,558,755,034, forward strand.
CTAGCACTTTGTGGACCCATTGACATTAATGGTTTTGACATATTGGGCTTGGGTGAGAGACGTCCCAACCACAAAATAGTATGATTAAAGCCAGAGCTCATCCCCATCTTATCAATAATAACCCCTTTGTAACCAGGCCACACAACTCTAGACTACAAAATAGCATGATGGAAACTAGAGCCTACTCCCATCATAACACTGTCCAACCTTCTGTAATCAGGTCACAGTACCCTGAGCTCTCTGGTGCCAACATAACACTGTGGTGGAAAAGGGCTTTGGGCGCCTTCAATGGTAGAAGGGAGTCTGCACACTTGGCTGATCCAAAGAGAACTTGAGGCATGGGTTTGTTGGCTAAATGTTGGGCTTGGATGCTACAACAATGGCTTTATTACTCTAAGGCGGGGTGTACTGTTATTTGTGGCATTGTTAGTTTGTACGTGCTATGTGTTAGGAGGAGCTTTTATGGCCTCACAGCCGAAATCAAGTTATTGGCTGATTAATGGTTTTGCTCAACCAGAAACATATAGGCCAAGCTACCTAGCATCTTACTCTCCGGGGTTCCTACACATTGAGTTCCCCGGAACAGGCCAAGTAAATGACATGGGTCATCTACATTGAGTCATGGACCCTTTAAATGGGTCAAAGAACACTGTAGGGCTTCCAAAGTCTGCTGTCACTCAGAGCAATTGCTCCAACAGCCCAAGATTGGCACGTGCAATCGGGACAGTCAAGAAGGTGGATTGAGCACTACCACTCTTGCATTGCTTGTACGTTTTAAAAAATATTACCATTAGCATGCAAAAAGTGAGACTATGGAGCATTGCTATCACCCTACAAACAAATGCAAAGGTATTTCTCAAATTTGGATGCTCAGAAAATTAGGTCATTGACCACTTCACACATCTAGGTTAGCATCCAGCCCAGCAGGTGGCAACCAGGTCGATTTGAGAAACCGCCAACTTTAAAGGCGTACAAGCAGATCAGTGGGAGGGATTGGTTTGATCAAGGAGTAGACACCCAGCTATCATTGTGGATCACACAACTTATCATATTTAAGGTACTGCAGAAAACTACTGTCTTGATGGTCTGTGCCTGTATTATATGCACACTGCACACGTTACCATAGATGTTTTCGAATACCATTTCCCCGAATGTGATTTCACTGAATCCATTTCACCGAAAACGGTTGGGGAGATGGTATTGTGTAATGCATAAAAGGTGGGGTGTGGGGTAAGGGTATAAGTTAGGATAGGGAGGGGTGAAGGGGGGCTGCATGGGGTCTCCCCCTGAATTAAAATTAATTAATAAATTAATACATTTTAAAAAAAGATCTGGTTTTTCGGTGAAATGGATTCGGTGAAATCTCCAGTAGGAGAAATATATTCGAAGAAATTGCATATAGCCCACTGCACATACTCTGGAGTGGGTTATTTTGTGTATTTTTCTACTTAACGATGGCAAAGTTGTGTGCACTAAACTAAGAGTGTAGGCATGGTATCAAGATTAAAACGGATGGCCACACAGGATGTCTTCTTAAAACACACGTTAATCGTAGATGGGTTTACAAAAAAGACAGATAGAAGGATTTATATAGAAATCTATGACCAAGACGGATGAATTTAATTGGAAAGGGTGGGCCAAGATGGAAGAACTTGCCTAAATTGCATTGGGTCGTCTCACCAAGAAAACAATGCCACGCTGGATTGACTTATCAAGAAAATGATGGATAAGGGTGATAGACTTCCCTACAAAAAGAAAGATCACAGAGTAGGGGTCTGCAACCTTTGTCGGTCAAGATGTTTGGACTACAAATCCCATCAGTCCTAGCCAGCATAGTCAATGTTAAGGGATCATTTGAGCCGTAGTCCAAAACATCTGAAGGGTTGCAGGTTGCAGAACCCGGACCTAGAGGGACCTACTTTCAAGACGATAGCCAAGGTAGATGGACAAACCTAGAAAATTAGTATCAAGTTGAATGGTCTAACTTACAAGTAGAGGACCAAGATAAATAGACTTGCCTATAAGTAGATGGCTACGAGATCGTGAATTCCCCAAAAATCAGACAAGATTAAGGGATTTCCATAGAAAATAATGGCAAACCTGCCAGCATTTGACAAGCAACTCATCCCCATTTACTGTAGCAGATGAAGCCATGGAAAAATCAGGTCAACAACAATATATGGATTTACTCGGGAAAGGGCTGCCAAAAAACACTGTCCTACTCAGAAAATTAAATTAGAGACGGAACACATGGCTGATCAGCAAAACAGCTGTGCCGACAACTAACGGACTCCCCAATTAAGGGAAACTGGATCATCCACAACGGGCTGCCTCACCCTAATAACACAAAGGAATAACAGAACAATCAAGAACACACAAGTTGGGCCAAAAAAGCTTCCGAAGATAATGATATCCAAGAGGGTGGGATATGATAGGAACAGGATGTCCCATGGCGGGGTGGACAAGTCTCTGTGCCCCACTTTTCTACACCCCTCATTTTCTAAATCTGTTTTCCTTGTTCCGTGAAAAAGAAAGTAAAATTATGTAAATTCACCATTGCAAATGCATTGATGTACAGTATACCTCTCAATTCGCATGCCCTGCGCGGTGGCCCCCAGGGTGGAATTTCTTCTTAACAATGGCAGTCCCCATACTCGCCCAGAGAGTTCATTGTCTTCTCACCCGCCAAAAGCAAAATCATTTGATTTCACCCACACTGGAGACCCAAAAGGTTCAGAGTTATGGGTAAAGACATGTCACCGAAAAGGATGGACAAAGACTCATTTAGAAAAGGAGGGCAAAGGCAAGCGGACTCATAAAGAAAGTACAGAAGAATACCTGGTCCTATAGATTTGCTAGTTTCGGATGAAACAAAAAGAGGGAATTCGCGGGCGAAGAGATGGAGATTAGAATAGGTAAATCCCATTTTTAATATTACCTTTAGTATTCTATATTTAGTGAATTGTATTGGTAGCAAGATTGGCTTGATCATTCTGCTCCCTTCCATACCCAGGTATTACCGTATACCCGGCTGGTCGGGTGCTTATACTCTTCTGTGGGGGATGGGTTGGAGAGTTAAATTGCAGAGGCTAGTCCCGTATCCTGCTCTTTGGTCTGTTGAGCTGTAAGATGTTTATCCGAGAGCATTGCAAGCGTTATTGCATTTCCCAAGATTGGCATCATGCGTGTTCCCAGGACCCCGGGACTTCTCCGGCATTGGGTATTTCCGTCAGATTAGCATTTGACTGTCCCAGCCCCTTCTTACCTAGGATTTATTTGTTTATTTATTTTATTGGGTATTTGTGATCCGTCTATACAACAAATGGTTCTTCAAGGCGCCACAAGACAAAAAAAGGGGGTGAGGGACAGGTGAGGAAGATACAATAACGGTCCGATTGGGCCTTGTGAAATTCGGATCGTGCAAGTGCAGAACACGAAGTGCGAGGGGTGCGGGTGAGGGGGGTGCCAGTCTGCAAAAAATAAGTGCTAAGGTGGGAAGGGAAAAGGGTGAAGAGGGGAGGTGCAAGGGTCCATGCCCCACATGCAGGGGTTTAGGTGGTGCATTTCTTGCAAACCTCTCAACTCACAGGCTTTTGGCAGGTGTTACCCGTTATGTAATTAGCTTTCTCACCCGCCAAGCTCTTTACAGGCCCATACGTGATAAAGGGCTCTCAGCTGCCAAAAACAATAGAGTGTTTTCACCCACCCTGGAGAAGAAAAAAAAGGGTGCAGAGTTGTGCACTCATCTGATCTGCACGGTGGGTCTCCAGATGACGGCAAGTCAGGTGTGACGCCAAGCCCCAGTACTAGGCTTTCAGGTCTGCATCTATTTCCTGCTGGAAGCTGTGGTGTTGTCTCACTTCAACCGAATAAAAAAGACGGAAGTATAAGAAAGGTAAAAGCAAAGCCTAGGACTGGAGTAGGGTGTCCCTCGTGGCATGGAGTCATCCGGCAACCAAAACTGCACCCGGCTTCACAGCGGAGGATTCCTGTGAGACCTGATACCTGAAGCAATCCTGAGGTGCTGCTCCTATGGCTCCGACTGTGTCTGATGGGCCTTCTTGGTCACCAACATCTGGGACTTACCCGGAGGGTAGTGAAGTCCTCCAACAGGTCTAGAACTCCACCAAACCACCAACAGATGGGTGCTGCTCTGGGTGCTGCTCGTCTACCGCCCTGCATCACTTCCTCTTGACAGGAACCACCTACACTGCACACATCTCCTGTCAACGCCCCTAAGTCTACACCAGAGAGGATAACGTGAGTGACATACAACATGTCCCTAAAGTTTCAAGTGCATGTTACAAACATGGGAGATCACGTGAAAGCTCTTTTAGACACTCCTAAGCGTAAAAAGGCAAAACCTGAAGTAAACATTCTGAAGATAGCCTCCAGGGGTGGAGCTAAGGGAGCCCTTCCAAATGGCTGTGAGCAGTATGACCCAAAAATGACAATGATAGAGCACAAAAGTGACTGACATTTTCAGTTAAAAAAATTAAACTGCTCTATTACAGAGGATTCCCAGCCTAACGTGGGGGAACTTTCACAGCATGTGAGTCTGTTTATCCTAGTTGTGGGGTTCAGTGGGAGTTCCTCAGATTGAACCTTAACCGCCTAAATACATTCTTTTGAAATATAATAAGCTGGGAGTAGGGGATGTCTTGTGCAGATTTTGTCAGGCTGTGAATATAATTGAACCATTAAGACACCTGATTCTACAAAACACTCAACACCAAAGGAATAGACTGAGATACTTTGGCCACTTCTTCCACCTAGCAGCCTTCATTGATGCAGACTGTTTTTGGCATAGATGCTCGAGGGGTAATGTAACCACGGAGGTGTTGGCAGTCATGGGATTTTTAAGATCGCTTAAATTGGGAGACTGTGTTAAGTTGAGTTAGCGTAAAATTGGAAATTGTTTTAATTTCTTTTTTTATTTCTTCTTTGTGGTTTTGTTAGAATCAGAATCTTGTGTTTCTGGAGTGGATACTGTAATATTAATCAGTGTAATTGTTTTACATACATTTTGTTAAAGGTTTATTTTAACCAAATAACACATTGTTTTTTAAAAAAAGTCTATGAAAGATCCAATGCTGGAGAAGGCCAACATCCAATCGGCAGCTCTTCGGAGGGCCCAATGTCCTTACAATGTGGGCACAGCAGTCTCCTCCAGGGATGCTCTCTCATTTTCAAAAGATGTAAGTAACCACTCAGTCTATGGCAGTAAGAACCCATACTGCAGTAGCCTAGGTTACTGGTCTACCACACAGCCATCTGCATCAGTGAAACACCTCCACCTATTGCTCCATGCTTACATTTCAGCTGCGATGTAACTAGTTGGTGTCATCGCCCCTCCCCCCCATACGCATTGGCTTCCAATCTGCCCCATATTCCACTCAGTACAGGACCGCAGAGCCCACAACAGCCTACTCGAGACTCGCTTCAGCATATAGTTGGGCCTTACCAATGGGACAAATCCTCTTCTTCAGTGGTGAGCTGCCTTAGCAGGACCACTTACACAGGTTCAGCCCATTGTGTTACTGCCTACTTAATATTGCACCCACCTTGTAGCATGCCTAGTGGTTGCTAAGGACCCTACCGCAATGCCTGTGTCTTCCTACTCTCATCTAAGACCAGTTGTGCGGCCATGTCTATTGCCAGAGATAATAGCTCACTCCAGGGTACCTTAGGATGTCTCCTTACAATCACCTCACGAGAAGGGCACCATGACCGTGACATCGCCCAAGTGGCACACCCACCGAGACGTCACCACGGATATCAGATGGATGCTCTAAGTTGTTCACCAAGCCTTCCACACACTAACACTTTCAACGATGCTCAAATACTAAGCGCAGACCAATTCAGCCATTAACACACAACACATAATATCCCTTCCAACAGAAATCAAGAGTCTACAACCAACTAACACATCACAGTCCCGGCCATTGCATCCCAGCACCACTGGCACACAAGGCGTCGCTGTCGGCACAGTATGCTCTCAACACAGGACCCCTAGAAACGAACCTGCATGCAGAGCTCAGGGTACTTCCAGTGTACACGCATCAACTGAGCAGACAAGCTATCTTGCATTTCCCCTCCCTCCTCGCTATCCTAAGCTACTCCCCTCTTTCTGATCCACCGGAGCACCTGGACACCATGCAAATGGCAGCCAAGCTCAGCATAAAAGCTAGTAAAAATAGTATAACAAAGAGGGCCGGGAGGGTAGCTATGGGGCAACGTGTTTGTCTTGGAAGCACGACAACGCAGAGTGTCACGGGTTCAAAACCCAGTCCCACACTTAAAGGCTGGTCCCTGGCATTAGGCACTATATAAAAAAGCCAGACCTGGTCACTGTCTCGAAAGACAAAGAGTAAAAGGCCATTGGACATCCCTTCTAGTCAGGAGACTGGAGAGGAAGTTTGGGAGAGGTCAGGCAGTAGAGAGCATTTAAGGATAAGCATATGGGCCACGTGGTCCCGCCAGATGTAGAACCGTGTACTAGCAAGGAATTTCATAGCAAAGAGTAGGTGAAGCGCCATTCTGCTTCAGAGGCCATCCACATACCATGACCTCCGGTACAACAACTGGGGATGAAGGTGCAAAGGAAATTCATTGAACGAGTTCTGCTAGATCAGCTACGCCTTCAGCTTGGTGACCCTGGTTCACATCATGGAAACAGCACTCAGGTCTTGTGCACCAATACAAGGTGAGGTGATTGCCGCAACAATTAAGGCGTTAGGGAACCCACCCATGTGCCTTGTAGCAACTCCAGATACAAAGGGTGAAAATGGGCCAGAAAGCGCTACAGGGCAGATATGAATAAGGACCGCCTGTTGGAAGCCAATCTTGCGCATAAGTAGAAAAACAAGGTACTAGCGAGCGATGTCAACATGAAGAAAAGGGCTGCAACCGGGGTCTTTTTCATGCAGCAACATCAGATAGCATTCAAGCTAAGTAACATAGTGAGGAGACTAACTTGCTCAAAAAAGCCCAATAGAGCTGAATGGATTGACTGAGAGAAAGTGAGCTTGGTGAGCACAAACAAGGAGTGACCGAGAGAAAGTAAGGTTAGCGACACAAACAACGGTTGACGGAGGGATAGTAAAGTTGATGATGACAAACAAGGATTGACAGAGAGAAAGTGAGGTTGGCGAGGACAGACAAGGATTGACAGAGAAAGTGAGGTTGGCGAGGACAGACAAGGATTGACAGAGAAAGTGAGGTTGGCGAGGACAAACAAGAAGAATTGCCTCATGAAGAAAAAGGCTCATCAGAGCATATCAGAGAGCAGAATGCTGTCGAATTCATATTTGAGGAGGCAGATGTCAGTAATCTGAAAAAGGAGAACATTTCTGAAATTAATTCAGCAGCAGATGGGAAGCCAGCATTTTCTAAAACAGGCACGTGCTCAGTTCATGCTGTTTTGGAGAGCCTGCAAGCAATGGGCTTTGAATCAGCTTCACACTGTGCACTTGCACGGTGGAAGTTAGAAGAAAAGAAGAAATAGCAGACGGCTGCCACCGCTAAGAGTGGAGGACACCGAGGACCCCCAGGACAATAGAAAGACGGCAGCCAGGCAACAGTGGCTTCTGGAAGGCAGTGCCCCATTCAAATCTACTCTCTACTGGATGCTGCTATGAAAATACTTCCATGTCTGACATACCTTAAGCTGGGATAAGTAGTCGAGATGCTATAGGTTTAACTCACTCTAGCTGAGCTTCAGAGGTATACTTTCCAGCTGTTTAGAAACAGAAGCAAGCCCAGGGGCACAAAAGGCACCTTGAAGTATCCTTGGCTCACCCGAAGGTAGCGCAAGATGAGCCAAAGGCTTAACCCTGCCAGAGTTGAAAGGGGGATGCAAGACTCGAACCACAATTGAAATCCTGGAAAGAACTAAAGAACGTATTATGTCGCAAGTGCGTGTGTTGTAACAGCGTGTGTCTTAAGATAGTTTGACTTGTGTTGAAGGAGCGTGTGTCGTAGAAGTGTGTGTTTTAAGGGCATGTGGTATAAGAGTGTGTGCCATCAGATGGATTGTTATGTAGGCATGTGCCGTAAGTGTGTGTGTGACATGCATCCACATGTCATACGTGCATGTGTTGTAGGTGCACGTGTTGTAGGTACATGTGTCAGGAGCATGGGTGATAACAGCGGATCCCTCACCAAAACCCTGCATAAAGTCTCCTCCCAGGTGGCCAGGAAAGGGCAGACACTTCCTGATCCCAATACTGAGGGTAGTGAACTGTTGGAGGATCACCCGGGCGGAGACAGGGCCCAGGGTAGTGAGGAGAATTCATGAGATACGACGCAGTATTTGTCCTCTAAAAGGATACTCTTACCACCATGCCAGAAGAGGTTATTGCTTATTGTAATTTTAACATCTCCCAGCCTCCTAGCAAAACTGAGATGGTAAAATCGAAGGTTGTAGCCTCCAAACCTATTACATCAAAAGAACACATTTTATGTGTCCCTAAAGCCAAACCACCTCCTCAATGCCAAAGGTATACTACTATAAATAATGGAAATGTTGCCTTCTCTACACCTTCTTCCTCTAAAAACCTACAATCCCTCTACGTAGACTAGGTAGGGACTTCCTAGTTTAGTGCAGATTAATTTGAACTTTTTACCTTTAATGAAATGTTTAATTTGGATAAAAACACGAGCAGTTGTCCGCCTCGCATTACTGACCCCTCACATTCTCTTAGGACTGTGTGCTGTAGGAGCACGTGTTATAGGGGTATGTGTGGAAGGAGCACATGTTATAAAAGCGTGTGACGTAGGAACATGTGTTGTAAGAGGGTGTGCAGTAAGAGGTTTTATTAGAGTTCTGTAATATAACAACTAGTAGCCTCATAAAAGATAGGGTGAAAATAGCAGGAAGGGTGAATTTCTAGCAGTCCCCTTTCCTTGGGCTCTTCTATTAGTGTTAAGAAACCTTCGGCATCCTACCTTCAAAAACCCTGTTGGAGGCCAAGCTTGAAAGGCTGCCAGGAAAGACCCTGGCTTTGGTGCTTCTTAATTCCATGAAATGACTGAGGGCCTGGGGGTTTTGATCAGTCAGCCTCCTTATTTTCATGACCTATGAAAGGCTGTTGTCCTTAAACCATCCCTAACACATGTTCACATTTTAAAAATATATCAGGAGGTTGTACTGCCCACCCTTCCGTCACATGATTCATGAGGAGAGGTTGATGACCTACTGCCCCAGACGTTCAAAGGGCAGTTTTCTCTACAGGGATAGGAGCACTCTACGGGAAACCGTTCACATCAAAATGACACCTTCATACCAGTGGTCTCATTGAGAAGGTGGATTCGGGTGCCACCGACCAGGCAGATGAGACTCCAATAATGTACCTTGCTCCTTTGGTGCAGGGTAGAGCAAGAAGGGCAGATGAGGCATCTTGGACAGTGACCTATGGAGTACCTCTCATTATCCGTCGCTACACACTTCATGTGGGGCTGTCAGTCGGGTGGTCGGTGAGTACCAGTCCTGCAAGCTGCATGTTTGTTGCAAGGTTGCAGCACGGAAGATGAATAGTTTACTTGCAGATTTTTGCATTTGTCTTGCACGTGTTGTGTGTTTTTGAGAACCCAGTGTTGCTACCTATGAAGCATTGAGGATAAAGCCTTGATTAAGTGAGGATTGGGAGAAGGGAGGAGACCCTGAGGTAATCCCTAGATTAGGCACAGTAATCCCCATTTCACTGGGTTGTCTTCCTTGTCCAAATACTCACAACCCACCTCGCCTGCCCAGAGGAGCCACGACCTTGGATGCCTGTGCTCTTGGCATGAAACGGATGACACAGATACAACATACTTCTTGAACTCTTTATTCATTGCTGCTCTTTCCTCTCCTCGCTCCTCCCCTTCCACTAACACGGGTGCTCCCTCGATAGGGGCCCATGGTACAAAATGCTGTTGCACCCATAACACCTCTCTCTCACATATCTCCTTATGCCCATCTCACATCTCTTCAATGCGTCTGGTTGGCCTCTCGATGATTCTCTGTGGCCTTCCACTGCTCTCTCCTGGCCCCTGATGGGGTCTGTTCATCCAGCCGGTCCATTCGCTTAGTCTCATCAGCCGCCCGTTGAGCATCCTGCTCGGGGTCGCCTTCTTGACCCTCTGACCCCTCATCATCAGGAACGAGGTGTTTGAAGATCAACACATTTCTGGTCAATCCCATCCCTCGCTCTGGGTGGTCACAATTGTCCTCTTGATCTGCGTCACCCACAACAGTGTCGGATCATATCTGAAATCAGTCTTCTTCTGCATCCTTTACTTTACCAGGACCTCATCTACTCCGTTGAATACCTTCATTTTCGCTCCCCTCTTCCAGTTAGTCCACTCCTCCACTCGCTCCTTCCCCTTGGCGTCCCGCTCTCCCAGCTCTGCTTCTGTCTCTTCTAGGCCTCCTGCTGCTTGTTCCAACATTACTCTGGGGAGCCTGGTCTTTATGTTATAAGCCACCATCAGCTCTACTGGGGTCTTTCCCGTGGCACTGTGGGGTGTACCTCTGTACTGCTATAGCATTCTGCACAATGCTTGCACTGGAATTCTTTTGAATATGGCCTTCTGTATTGTTCTTTTTATGGATGCCATAAGTCACTCTGCTATGCCATTCGCCTTTGACCAGAGGGGGGTGATTTTCTGATGTGTGAATCCAAGGTGTTTAGCAAATCTGTCAAACTCGTGGCCATGGAATGGGGTCCAATTGTCTGTTTTCACTTTGTGGGGATACCCCACTTGAAGACTCCATTGATCACCCCAGCGACTTGAACAAACGCTGTGGTGTTTGTTCTTTTTACGATCGGGAATCTTGAAGATTCATCAATCATTACCAACAGATAATCCCTCATTTCCATCGGTCCATAGAAATCCATGGCGACTCTGTGCCACACCATCTCCGGAATCTCTGTCTCCTGCAACAGCAGAGGCAGGTCACTTTTAGATGTGCATTGACACAGGAAACATTTCGTGACTACCTCTTCGACCATGGCATCCATGAACAGGAAACACACTGTTTGTCTTAGAACATTCTTTGTAGCGGCTACCCCTCAATGTCCTTCATGCGCTGTCAGCACCATGTTCCTCCTGAGTGCCATGGGTATGACTAGACGACACCCCCTTAATAGGTTCCGTTTATCAGATACAGCCAGCTCAATGCCGATTTTAGCCAGCCGTTCCACTTCCTGTTGGTGTTCTTGTGGTGTTGCAATTTCCGTTTGTAGTCCTTCCATTTGTTGGTGCTGGTGGGATCAATGGCCATGACAACGGACGGATCCTCCTGTGATGCTTGATCTAACTCTTCTAGTGTCAACGCTGGTGGCAGGGCATTCTCTGTAATATAGTATAGGTATCCCGCATCCCCCTTTTGGCTTTTGCTGTCGTTGGGCTGGGTCCCGTGAGATGTAATCAGCTGGGTTGTTCTCTCCGTGAAGTCTGTGGTCAATGGCATAGTTTTATTCCTTTGGCTGCATACCCCACTTTTCAATCCATGGCAGCATCTTCATTCTTGGGTTGCCGAATTGTGACAATAGTGCCTGGTGTTCTGTCACTAGTGTGAATTTCTTCCCTATAATCATTGTGGTACATCGCCCAGCTGGCATAGGCTGCTATGTGGCTCGCAGGTGAGTCTGCTTTATCTCGCTGGGCCATGATGGCCCCTAGGCCCACAGGGCTGGCGTCAACCACTATCTGTGAAACCCAGGCCTTTTTCCTTGGTGTGCTGTCTCTGTTAACTACACTCTGAAAGCAGTGCGGTCTTTTGTTGTTGCCTTCTTAGCAAGCGCTCACCTAGCAAACTGTTCACTACTGTCTGAGCCCTTGTCGTTTTGTTCAATTGTCTACTATTGTCTCATCTCTCCTTGTCTCATCTGCTTGCTTCCCTCCCTACGTCCTTCCCTAGTGTTCTCCCTGCCCCAACCACCTCCTCTATTCGCCTTTCCTTTTCTCTCCTCTCCCCACCTACTCTATAGTGCTCTCTGTCTCTCCTATCTTGTCTAACTGCTTCTCTATCGACTATCTTGCTGCCTTCACCAAATCTCGTAGGAAGAAGTTTAAAAAAGGATATCCTGATCTCCAACCCAGGCCTCCCTATCGCTGACATCTATACCAGTGCTTCCTCTAGGCAAACCCTCACCGACATCCTCTTTGTCGTTCCCTCGACAGACTTATGGACTCTTCATATGGTCTCTGTACTTCCACCTTTCTCTTATTCTCCCATTAATGGTGGCACGCGGTGGGAGGCCCTCCTGGTCTCCTTCGACTCCTCCAAGGTCATCATCAATGTTTATCTCAATGGTACCGTATTGGTCCAAGGCCCTCAGGCCAATCTTCTCCTCTTTGATCGACGCTTCCCACGCCTCATCAATTTCATTCCTTCTCCTGCTGTCCCCTCTCTTCCCTCCACGGCTTCCTTGCCTCCCCCTGCTGCCTCCTCCTTGGTTACCTAGCCCTCTCTTCCTTCCTCTTCTGCCCCCTGAGGCTTCTTCTACGCCAGCGCATGGTGTACCTCTGATTTGTACCCCTCCCCAGAAGTCTTTCAAGGATGGCAACCTTCTCAATATTGGCACTCTAAAGTCTCGCTCAGCTGTCAAACAATCCTCTGATATCTGCCGCCTCCTTGAAGAACTTGACCTCGGTCTCACTGCGACACAGTTCATGGCAAGCTCTGTCACAAGCTTTGACACTCTCCTCCCTGACAGCTACAAGACCCTCTCCGCGCCCAGGTCCAACCATTCCGGAGGCGGTGTAGTCCTGATCTTCCCTGAGTGGGTCCCTGCTTCTGTCATTCCTACACAGGCCTACCCCTCTTTCGAATGCCTCGTCTGCAGGCTCTGTCTCTCTCTCCTAGCCATTCCCTTATTGTGGCTACCATCTATGGGCCACCTTGTCAGATCTTCTCCTTCCTCTCTGAGTGGAAGGACCTCTCCTCTTCCCTCCTGGTCTCGACCACTGAACTCCTCCTTCTTGGAGACTTTAACATCCAACAGGATGCTCTGTGTCCTTCCTCTGGACTCTTTTGCGACCTCTGTGACTCTCTCTCTATCCTCCCCTCTGGCCCGACACACTCTGCAGGACATATTCTGGATGTTCTGATCACTACAGACTTTCCCCTCTCTATCCCTCTCACCACTCCTCTCTCTTGGAGTGATCACTTTCTCCTTTCCTTCCAGTTCACTCTCTCCACCCCTCAGGCCAAGACAACTCCACCACTGCCACCTAGCTTCTCGGTTATTCGACCCATGAAGCGTGTGTCAGTTGAGGCTTTCGCCACCACTTTCTCACCCCCTGTTCCCCTTTGGCTGACTCACACCCTGACACAGCCCTCTCCATGCTCCACTCTGCCATCTCTGATACTCTAAATGTTCTTGCTCCTGTCAATAGGATCCGCTTGAAGCCCAGAGCCAAGTGCAACTCCTGGTACGACTCAGACCTCGTCACCCTTAAACGCAAGTGCAGGGTGGCTGAGAGGAAATGCCATGCTTCCGGTACATTCTCTGGCAAACTGGCATGTCGCCTGCTCCAAAGGCAATACCAGCTCTCTGTCCGAACCAAGAAGAGAGCCCACATCCAAGTCTGTGTCTCTACGTCATCAAATAACTCGGCCAAACTCTTTAAAATCTGCGAGGAGCTTGCCAATCCTTCTGCAGTCTCTAACTCTCCTGTCCCCCCCAGGCCCTCTGCACGGTCCTGGCTTCTCATTTCATCTCTAAAACTCAGGACATCCTGTCTGCTCTCTTTTCCTCCCACCGTGCCCCTTCTACTCCCTGCTCTTCCGCTGGCCCTTCTACGGCCACCTCGCCTCCCTCCTTCTCTGCCTTTCCCGTGTTCTCCCCAGACAAGGTTTCTAGACAAGTCCGATCTATGAAAGTCTTGTCAAAACAGGTTCAACCCTGTTCCTCCAAAACCATCAAGGACCTTATTGACACCTTGGCCCCTGCTCTGGCCGACTTCTGCAACCACTCCTTTGCCACTGGAGTCTCCCCCCCACCCCCAAGCACTCCCTTGTGCACCCTCTTCTTAAGAAACTCTCTGCCGACCCTTCATACCCGGCTAACTACCGCCCAATCTCCATCACTCCTTTCCTGGGCAAACTCCTGGAAAAGCTGGCCATCTTCCAGCTTAATCTTCACACTGAATCTGTTGGCTGTCTCCACGACCACCAGTCTGGCTTCAGAGCTGCCAGAAGCACAGAAACTGCTCTCCTGAACATCCGTGAAGACCTGCTCTCCAACCTCGATTCCAACACCCTCTGTGTCCTCATCTCACTTGATCTCTCTTCTGCCATCCTGCTCAACCGTCTCCGTGACAACCTGGGTATCACTGATCAGGCCCTGGCTTAGCTGACCTCTTTCCTCTCTGATCGACCCTCCCAGGTTCAACTTGGGTCCTTCCTCTCCTCCATCTCTACCTGTGGTGTTCCCCAGGGGTCTAAACTCTCCCCCTGGCTGTTTAACCAATACCTGGCACTTCTTGTTCACTGCATTGCTGCTCTCTGCCCCAATTTTCAGTGCTATGCGGATGACAACTAATTTTCAGGCTCCCTTGCACCACTTCTTCTACTTCTCTCATCTCCCAGTAAGACCGAGATTCTCCTCATTGGCACACCTGCTCCTTCCTTTCCTATCACTCTCTGGCTGGCCTCTCTTGGCCCCTTTCCTGCTCCCACCTGTGCGGCTAACAACCTCATCTTCAACTCCACACACTCCTTCTCTCCTCACATCTCTGACGTATCTAAGTCATACTACCAGCTGCACCTCTTCAGAGGTATTCTTCTTATCCTCTCCTTCCCCCAGAAGCTCACTGTCTCCAGAGCTCTGGTTCTCTCTAGGCTGGACTACTGCAACAGCCTCTTTCTAAATCTGCCTGCATCTACTCATCACCCTCTGCAACTCTCCCAGAACAGGACTGCAAGACTTGTTCTTGGCCTCAAGCCCAGGGATCGTATCTCTCCAGGACTGAAATCTCTGCACTGGCTCCCAGTGGCTGCAAGGATTACATTCAAAACCCTTTGCATTGTCCACAAGGCCTTCTGGGGCCTGGGGCCTTAATACCTTCAACTCTCTCTTCCTAAATATCTTCCTTCTAACGCTCTTCGCTCATCAGCCTCCAACTCCCTCCGGGTCATTCGCTTCTCCAAGCAACAAGTTGGTGGTCGATCTCTTTACTTGGCTGGGGCCTCCCTCTGGAACAGCCTCCCTGAAACTTGAGGAGAACCATCTCCAGTTCCGGAAGCACCTCAAAGCCTTCCTCTTTGCTTCTGCTTTCCCTCCTCCTCTCCCATGCTGAACTCCTTGCTGAAACTGAAACTGTACTTGTTACCAGGCTACCCTCTGATCTCGGACCCAGGTCCCCTCCCCCGCCAGTTGCACACCTGCACTGCCTCCCTGGCAACCCCCACACTTGGGGACTGTTTCTGTATCCATACAGTCCCCTACCAGCACTTGACACCTGATGTCTGCACTTACCCTTGCACTTGCCACCAACTAGCCGTACTTTGTTTTTATTTATTTATTGCTATATTTATTCTATTATTTTTACTGTCGATCCCATATACTGCACTGTCTGCTCCCCCTTCCCCCGCACCTTTCCCTTCCCCCTTCTCCTTCAGTTGCGCAATCTCAATGTAACCGGGCCTAGTAAGATCGTTGTCTCTGTCTTCTCTCTGTTCCCCCACCCTTGCATCGTCACGCCTTGAAACACTTGTGTATAGGCGCGTTATAAATGCTATATCATATATCTGTGTGCCACACTGGGTTGAAGTATGCTAGGTGTGTCTCATTCGCCAGTTCATCCATGATTATGTCAAATGTCAGTTGGCACACCTGTGACCACCAGAATGGCTCTTACTTCTGCAGCCGCCTCCTCAGTGGTTCTGTGGTGATGGCGAACCGTGAAAGATACCTGGCACAGTATCCCACCATCCCTAAAAACAACCTCACTTTGGCTATATGCGTGGGCGCAGACAGCTCATTGATGATGCACACCTTCTCGGGGTCAGGTTGCATTCCGTGGCCGGATAGGATGTGCTCAAGCATGAGGCCTGCTTTGCTCAGGATGTTAAATGCGGCCATGAGAGACTGATCGTTTTCCTCCTGGGTCATCCCATAGACCAGTAGGTCATCCTATAGTTGAACGCTGGCTTGACAGGGATTAGCAGCTGTTTTATGGTCTCCTGGAAAATTTGCCGAAATTGAGCCACTTGTATTGAAATAACCCTTCATGAGTAGCAAACGTTGTGATGGGTCTTGATTCGGGGTCTAGTTGCATATGATGATACTCCTGGTTTAGATCTAGTTTAGAGTACTTGGCGGCTCTGTTCAGCTGGACGAGTGTGCCATCTATTTTTGGACCTGGGTGTCCTTCTCTTTGCATTGCTGTGTTTGCCACCCTTGCATCAATGCAAAGTCTGATTTTGTTTCCTTTTTTCGGTACCACCAGCAGTGGCAAGATCCATGGTGTGATGTTGGCAATGCATTGGAGGGACAGGGCCTCCATGTCCTTGTCCTGTACTCCCTTGTCATGTGTGTTCTGTGTTGTTTTCTGCACAGGAGTCCAGTTGGGACTCCTGGCAGTGCAGCTCTTCCTCTTTTTGGTCATGGTGAACAGAAACCCTTGGGATACCCTTATGGCACCCATGGGTGGGGGTACAACCCTGTACCCCTAATGTATGTTATTGGGCACCTGTGTGTGGCCCACAGAGAAGGGTATGGGCTGGTGGCAGCTCCATGCTGAATTTGGCAGGTGCTCTGAGTAGTCTCCATTTTGGGATACCCAGGCCCTGCCATAGGAATCAGTTACCTTGTTTTCCCAAAGTCCTGGGAAGCCCTGATTCTGTCCCTTCCCCTGACTGGCTGTTGGGTAGAAGAACCATATATGGTATTGTGGGGAAGTCCAGGCCGAACTGGCTGGAGCCTTCCAGTGACTGTATATTGTGGGTACACCCTTGGGGTGGGACCTGGGTGTATGGAGTGTGTGACCAATATGTATTCCATGTTATGGGTGTCTGGTTTCTGTATGTGTGAGTCAGCCCTGCCCAAAACTGACATTAATGCAGTGTGGTGTGTTGAAAGGATGGGTGCTTTCCCTAATCCACATTCCTTGTTATGGGTGTCTGGGTGGAAGTGAATGGCCTGAATGCACTGTGAGCCTGATTGGCTGCCTGCCTGCATGAATGCCCTTCTGTCGGATTGGCTGGAAGTCCCCAATCTTTGTATCTTAAACTCTGAGAAACCAGGCATGGAGGTTCAGTGCCCTGATCTCTGGGTGAAGAATGCGACCTCCATCTTGCGAGAGCAGGTCCGCTATTTCGGGAAGACGAATTGGAGGACAGATGGACATGTCTCGAAGGTCTGGGTACACTACCAACATGTCTCCCAGAGCTCCTCTCTGAGGAAATCCCCAGGATAAGAAGAGGTCACACTTGCAGTTGACACTGGACGTGAACAGGTCCACTTGAAGGGGTTCCCCAAAGGGCTAAGATCTCTTAAAGGACTTCCGGAGATAGCTCCCACTCATCAGAAACTGTGCTCTGCATGCTCAGAGCATCTGCCACTGTGTTCTCTCTGGCTAGATAAATGGCTGTGCAAGAGATTCCTTCCTGCAGTGCCCAAATCAGAGCTGTATGGCCTCTCTGCACAATGGTAGTGACCCTACACCACCTCTCCTGTTGAGGTAGTGCATGGCCATTGTGTTGTCCGTCATTATCAGGACATGCTTCCTCCATGCAGAGGGCAGAAAAGCCACCAGCCCTCAGCTCTAAAAGGTTGATGTGTAGTTTGTACTCCAATGGAGACCAACTACCGCGGATTGCCAAATCTTTGGCGTGGGCTCCCCAACCTGCGAGGGAAGCGTCCGTAACTACGATTATCTGCGGCCATGGTCGCCAAAAGGTTTCTGCTTCAGTATGTTCTCCTAGCAGGCCTACCACAGGAAACTCTGCGCGACCTTGCTGTGGACCTGAAGTAGGTCCGTCATTCTGCCAGAGAAATTAGACCACTGGGACCTGAGGGCCCATTGGAGAGACCTCATTCTCAAATGGGCTTCTGGCACCAGAAAAATACAGGAAGCCATGAGACGCAGCAACCTCAGAAAATCAAAGGCTGGTAGATGTTGGGCATTCTGAAACTTGATGACAGTCTGCCAAATGTGTTGAGCCCTCACTTTGGGTGGTGAGGCTTTCCCTGGGAAGCATCCAGGACAACTCCAATAAATTGAAGCTTCTGAGATGGTATCATGTGGGACTTCTTCAAATTGAGGGAAAAATCCAGCTTGTGGAGAGAGTGGCAAGTGATAATGAGATGTTCCAGGATCTATTCGGGAGAACGGGCTTTGATCATCCAATTGTCTAGGAAGGGGCAGATGTGAATCCCTACCCTTCTTAGACTTGCTGCCACTACCACCATCAACTCTGTGAAAAGCCTTGGGGCAGAGGTGAGCCCGAATGGCAGAACCAGAAACTGAAAATGAGAACTGCTAATGATGAACCTCAGGTATTTCCTGTGTTTGTGATGAATAGGCACATGGAAGTAAGCATTCTGAAGGTCCAATGATACCATCCAATCCTGGAGCTGGAGGGCCTGAGGAGTTTGAGAAAGAATGACCATTTTGAACTTGTCCTGCCTGAGGAACTTGTTCAAGCATCTCAAGTCGAAGATGGATCTCAATCCTCAGTCTTTCTTGGGGATCAGAAAGTAAGGGGAGTACCACCCCGGTTCCTCTCCGCCACAGGCACTGGCTCTATGGCTCCTTTCTCCAGCAGGATGGAAACCTCCAGCAGCATGAACAGATCTGGAACCTTGAGGGAGTGGTTCCGTGGTGGATGATCTGGAGGCCTCCTCAAGAACGCGAGGCAGTAACCTTGGGCTACGGTTTGCAAAATCCAAGCATCGGAAGTAATGCTCCGCCATTGTTCCAAATGCTGAGTGAGCCTGCCTTCCACAACAGTCCTGTGGACCAAGGCCTCAGAGAGGTTTAAGTGTAGTTGTTGTAGTAGCTGATGGCAAGAAGGCTTCTGCCTGGGCGGTCTTTCCACCACAACCTTGTCCACTGCAAGGAAATCTTCTTTGGCCCCTTTGGTTGGCATGGCCCCTTGTCCTTGCGCAAGATGAATAATACCGAAAGTACTGACCGCACCAACTAACAGGAGTCGGATGGGCCTGCTGTGGCTGTCTAATTGCTGTGCCAAGCAACTTTGCTGCTGCCTAAAATGATTGGAGTTTTTCCAAGCTTTCATCAACTTTACTACTGAATAGATGGGAACCATTGAAAGGCATGTTCAACAGTCTTACCTGAACATCAGGCGCAAAGCCAGACTTCTGTAGCCATGCGAACCTGCGCAAAACAGCGCTGGCTGCCACAGCTCAGCTGACACTGTCAGGAAAATCAAGCCCAGACAGCCGTGACCAGCACATAGCTTCCTTCCTACCCTATAAGATGCCCAAGAATCCATCCCTTTCCTCCCCTCCAGGGGTGTGGTCCACAGTCATAGCTATGACATCCCATAGCATGAATGAAAATGTATCCAGTGCACAAGTAGCACTAATGGATTTTAAAGCCATGCTACGGACAGAGAAAAATCTTTTGGCCAAAGTATCGAACCGTTTATCATCCCTGTCAGGGGAATAGTCAGGTATGCAGTGGCCCTGAATGATTAGGTAGCTGCATGCACGACCAAACCTTCGGTAGAAGGGTGTCTGGACAGAAAGTCTGGATCTACGCTTGAAGGTTTATACTTTCCGGTGGGATCTTTACTCACCGTGGGATTGGTATCTGGGGCTTCTCAAATTCGCCATTACGCTAGTCTTTAGAGCATTATGGAAGAGCAAGATAGGATCTTTTTGAGGACCCTTATCAAAAGTACCAGTAAGGTTATCCTGCTGGTAAACTGTAGCAGGCCTTCCCCATCCCAGATACTCTGTAACCCTAGTCATAAGTGCCCTGTAAGAGGCCCCTGAATGAGCAAAAGGTTCTAATGTGGCAGACTCCACCTCGGAAGAGGTATCAAGGCTGTATGCATCTCTCAAAGAGTCTATCAAGTGTTCCATCCTAGACTCTTCTGAAATGAGAGCCTCAGGAACATATGGTGTCCCAAATCAAAGCCCAAAAGATGCAGTGTCTTGATCAGAAGGCTCATCCTCCTCATAAATCAAAAAGACATCGACTTAAAGAAGTCATTCTTCGGAAGAGGCTTAAAAACCTTCACAGGCTCTGTCGATTATGTCGACAGCTCTGACACTGAAGGCTTCGACTTCAAAGTATCCGACCCAAGATTCTGTGGATTAACAGAGGAATGAGGCAAAGACTTCTTCTTGTCTTGAGGCTTTGAGTATTCTCGAGGGGTCGAAGGCTTTGAGCCCGGGCTCGATGGCTCGACACCTTGACAGACACCTTCTCGCCCTTTCAAGGTGCAGGCAGGTCATGGGCCTTCTCCGGCTCTTTGGAAGGGGCAGGAGAAGTCGCCTTCTCAAATATGTTTAATGGTTGGAGGCAAAAATCCTCCCACTCAGCTTTGGAGGACGACTGACTGAGTTCGGGAGAAAAGTCGGAAGACGAAGAGCTGGACCTATGATGCCTCTTCTTGGCTTTTCTTCAAGAAGCCAAGGACGATGAGTGGTGCAATTCACTTCTAGACCGCAACCACTTCTTGGAGCGCTTCCGCAGCGGTGAACCGCACCTCAACCTCCTTTCATCGGAAGAACTCCTCTTCGAAGGAGTCGTTGGTGGGGATTTGGATAAGGGGCTAACAGCAGCGAGTTTCTCCTTCCTCTGTTTTAGCGCCTTCACCGTTATGGAGTGACAGGAACTGCATTTTTCCGTCTGGTGCTCAATCCCACAATCCGCACATCTTTTAAAGCGGAAAAACATAACTGAAGTAATGGCCGCAGTGCATGCTATTTATACAGTCAGTAACGTCATGCTTGAGAGCGGACCGAGGCCATCTAGGGGCATCGAGTCGACGACCAACGGCACCCTCTGCTGAGAAATAAGTTTCCAAAGCAGCTGACACTGAATGGAAGATATAAAAGATGAGGAATATGTGGTAGGACACAATCCATTTGAATATACTTTTTAAAACCCTTTCATGATTGCTGATTGAATGTGAATATTTTCATGTTTTAACCCTTTCAAGGCTGGTACTTCAATACTTTCCAATAGAAATTATGACTTATTTATAGATGCATATCAAGAAAACTGGGTCAATACTCTTTTTTGTTTGCAGGGTGCCTGACTCTTGAGCGTTGTATCAGTTCAACAAAGAAAAAAAAGAAAATTATGAGTTAAGGCTACTCCTCCCAGTTTCAATTGTGATTTAAGATAGACTAAGCTATCTAAATAGACAAGAAAAGCAGCAATATCGGTAAGACATAAGGATGTTCCACCACTAGCCGAGATCCTTGCGCTTACAAATCTTGCATACAATCTTTGTTTTCCAGAGCAACTTTCAGCGCAAAGCTGACATAGCCCTGCTGGCCCAGAGTCATTATTGCTTTTTAAGGACTTTGCCTGACAAAAGCATCTTACCAGGTAATTTAATAATCATAACTCCCTGACCTTCACGTAGATACTAATTGACTAGTCCTGTGACCAATGAGGTACAATAAGCCCTTGTTTCACCTCTCTGCAGCAGCCATCAGAGCCATTTTTGAAACATGTGACTGTACAGACGATAGTCCTTCCTATTTTCAGCCCAAGACGCAGAGGAGAAATATTAGGCAGGTAACAACCTCCAAACACTAGAGCCTAATACTATGGTCTTTTTGTTGATCTTACTTATACTAGACACACCTTTCCAACACAATTTTATTTCTTTTTATTTAGATTTGAAGAACCATCTATCATAAACGTGTTCGATAACAACTTCACACTGCTTGTAGCACCAGTGTCCTGAGGAAAGTTCGGAGGATATTACAAACTGTGCTAACCAGAATCTTTCTGTATAACCCCCGAACTGGAAACACACAATAGTGTCAACAGATGAAATGTGCTGTCATTGTCTGCAGCACATAAAATCACCTTTTAGTTACTCACCTCACTCATTTAGAGCCACATTTTCTTGTGTTGTGAACGACAATTTCAGTCATATGTTTCTTGGTAATTGTCCTATATTGTTTTTAATGTGGATACATTATTAATTTAGAAGACACTTTGTTTTAACAGTACTGTAACTTGTCAGTTTGATCACGAATGGCTGAGGTAAATATACCTTAGCCCTCTGTAGGTTGCTAGCACTACCTGCGTGCTTATTTATAGATGCCCCATGAGTGGTGAAAGTGTTAATGCATTCTCTTTCTATAACTAGTTTTAACATGATTAGTTTAGCAAAACAGTGAATTCCCCAATAACGAGCTGGGTTGGGAACCGGAAACTAGTGCAACTAAGTTTTAATGATTATTTTGTTGATACCATTTAATAGTAATACATTTATTACTTCACTATTTCCTTTTCTCACTGTACTAATCATACATTAATAATACCATTACTAATTATTATACCTTAATCAATAACACTAATGTGTACAATATGTAGATCAATACTAGAACAAATATTTCAATGATTGTTAAAAGTACTAATTATTGAAATGGGATGACAGCCACTTTCTTAGTATTTTAACATTAAAATATTGAAGTTGAATATAGTTAATTTAAAGACATTCATTATTGAATGACAAAATATGTAATACTTTTTATGGAATTTTAAATTGTCTTCTGATTTTCACATTTTCATAATTACTTGTCTTCATTAAGGTTTGTCATGCTGGTGTTCTGCATCATTTTTGTGTTACTGTTTCGTTCTGTGTCAGTTCTAAGTTTTCGAGTTCCTGCATCCAAATGAAATTGACTTGACTACACTACATATTTCGGAGCCTCCTCATTGGATGCTTTCTTCAAGGGCAGGGCTGCTATGTCTCGCCATTCTCAGATCAGGCCCCGCTACTATAGTCGCAGGTATTAGTGGTGAGCCTCCCCTAGGGCTGCAGACACATTTTGAAACTTCCTCTCACTTGCTACCAGGAGCGCACCTGGTGCCTGGCAGTTCCTCGTGAGGTCTAGGGCTCTTTGCTTTAAGGTGGTTTACCTTATGTACTGTGTTTGATTCAGCATGTTATGCATCGCTTTGCAGTGATTCCTTTTGAATAATTTACTTTTTGATTATTTTCGCATTTCACTATTTTGTCATTTCTGTGCCCTTTTAATGTATTACTTGATGGTTTTTGGGGGCTGTTTGGGGCAATTGTTCCCATGCATACGTGCTGCTACGAATGGAAATTGACAACTTGCGGTAATTCACCCTCATTTATTATTTGGTATTTTACATGTACTGCACATGTGTACATTGTGGTTGCACCTTGCCCTGGTTCCTTTCCCTTCCCTTATACCTTTGTTTGTTTTGATACATTGCACCAACTGTGTAATTGTGATTTATTTATAATTTGCTTGTCATTTTTGTATAACTGAAGCCTCTGATGAAGAGCTGTACGCAGCTTGAAACACGTGTCAGGTGTTTTTTCGCACCTTTAATAAATTCCAATTCCTTGGCGCAGAGAGACTGGGACTTCCTTTGTTCTTCTTAACTTATCTCGTGGATCTATACTGGCAGTATACCCACACCACCCAGACACCTGCAGCCTTGGTGTTTGATCCCTTTAATTGATATACAAGTGCTGTGGACCTGTGACTTTATCTGCCATAATCTCGTTCTAAGTAATATTGTGAAATGCAATACTGATAAACAAATTAAATAGAGTAGGAGCTTTAATTTGACGTAAAGTTGGATTAATAATGGAACCAACCATAAGGTTATAGAGTAATAAAGGGTCTGTAAAATGAAAGCTCAATTGCAGGCGAGACCAAATCCTAGTCCAGAAAGCAAACAACAAATTTACATTTAAGGTTTAAGTGAAGAAAGTCAGCATTAGGTTCATGACAAGACCAACAGTTATTGGAGAAGTTATCTACAGCGTTTACAATGTGTAGGGGTGTAAGGTAGGCACAGTGAAAAATGAAAAACTAGGTTTCAGTAAGATTGGCGGCAACAACAGTGGAATGACACATTTTCCAAATTTGGATCAAAAGATCTTGGGCTAGTTGTAAATTCTAGTCAATCTCCCATTGTATAATAATGTTGTGATTTAACAGGTTGGGTGAGGGGGGGATTGTTTAGGAACGCCTAGAACTTGGAGGCTTTGACAGAGGGATTGCTGGTTAGAAAATTCAAAAAAAGGGACGGGGAATTTTGAATCAAGGTGGGCAGGGATTTGGTTATTGATTTGATAAGGGAAGTGTGAAAAGGGAGATCCGATTCAGGTGCACACACTGTTTTAAAACTGAATAACCATTAAGAAAGATGTTTTTGGGATAGATATTTTTCATGAAAACTTTATGTAAAAGGAAAGGTTTCCTGAGAGCTACAATTGGATATCAATTTAAAAAATTGAGCTATCGTCAGTAGTTAATCCAGTATTTTTATTTTAAATGTTAGTAATTTTAGTCCTTCCTCTACAATAGTTCATGAAAGACTACAAGTTCCAAAATAAAATTAGCAAGACAGAGCTTGTAATCCTACTGACATTGGACAAGTTGAAATGTCTCTAACCAATAGATTTCTAACCTAACCCTAACCATTCCGGACCATAATCGTCCTTTAATTATTGGGCAGTTTCCATTAACTTTGCCCAAATATGTCCATGTTAATTGTATAACGTTCCAGGATAACATTAGAGGATCATGTGTTTTAAATTCTGCTGACCCCCCATGCATTCCTCCCTTACCAGATTCCCATTAGGGCATATGCAGCTTTGCTCCTGATGGCCACCGATGGATGAGTTAGTTTTGCCTTGAGCGTAGAAACAGCTCCAGCCCTGATCGCTTCACAGGCTTCGACGTTAAGACAGAAGTGCAAGGTATCCAATATCAACTCCTGGACCTCCACCACCTCCGTCTCCAGCTTCTTCACTAGCATGGGGACCAGGCCGGCTTGCACCAATCCAAGAGCTCCTGCAGCAGACCCACGGAAAGAGAAGAGTGGATGTCAACAGCAGGAAAGGCAGATGACAACAATGACAACACACTGCAGGAAATGTATCTATTTGGAGTTAATCACTTTCAAATACTGCTGGATAGGATTATTTACAAATTTCCGGTCGCTGACCACTTCATAGCTCACGTGTTAGCTGCGAGGCTTGATTGGGATGGTGGAGAACCCAGGCCTCTAGATAAGACTTTAAAGTGGAAGTATTATACACCATATTTTTTAAGCTAGGAATAAAAAAGGTTTTTAGGGAATAAAAAAGAAATTAACATTCCCAATGTTTTTTTCTTGGGTGAGTAAAATCTAGTTTAACTCTAAAACAGATACTTTTTTTAATCCACATTTCTTTGCATGTCGCAATTCCTGCAAATTAAAAGATGCATTTTACCTTAAAGCTCCTCTTCGCATCAGGTAATAATAATAATAATAATAAAACCCCTTCCCGTGGCATCGCACTGCGTGGATCCCTGTTTTTTGTTGGGAGTCTTTTTTACTGGTATGTATTTGGTTGGGAATAGTTGACTATTTTAGGGCGTAAAGAAAGTGACTGGAAAATGGCCCATCCGTAGGACTGGGAGTACCCATCTAATTGGCTTTTGAAGGAGGAGCTTGCCCCACTACATAGACAGCTAAAGAGGTAGTTACGTCTTTCATGAGTGCTGCGTAAATTCATTCATCCTATCCGTCAATGTCAACTAAATCAATTTCCTGCAAGATGGACGATCCAGAATAACTTGGCTGCATACAAACAGCTCCGCTTGCGTTCTATTCAGACTTAATAGTAGGCCAGAATCAACAAAGAAACTATTGCAGACAAAGGGATATACTTCTGGGTTTTGGTAGGTACAACTTGGTGGAAATGCAGGTTGCAAGTCAGAGACCATGAAGATAATTCATTGTTTCCATCTCTTGTGCCCGCTCTCTGAAGCCCTGACCATCACCCCATGCTACAACCAGTATTTCCGTTAGTATAAATACCCCTGGCCTCTTCAAATGCCACAGTGGCACCATGTATGTGCATGCGCCTCTCCTACAGCAGTCTTTGGTTGTTGAAAAAGAACTTGGAAGAAGTGTGTTAATACCACACAGGAAAAAATGCAAATGTTGGCAACGCAGAGATTTTAGATTGGCCTAAAATGCAAACATTGTCAAGGTGTTAAAAGGGTTAAGAAAAATACATATTTGTAAGATGTTAAAATAGATTCTAAATAGAACTATATGTAAGTTATTTAAATAAATACAAATGTATCTCAAACACTGCCCCACCTACTTGTCCAGAAGAATTTCCCAGACCCACCCGTACTGTCCATTCGCACTTACTTGATATTCCTAGATTTAAGCGCCAGAAAGCAGAGGAGAGTAGCTTCCCGGTGATCGCGGCCAAACTCTGGAATGCCCTCCCTCTAGCCCTAAGATCCGATGACTCCTTCTGGTCCTTCCGCAAAGGACTCAAAACATGGCTTTTCTCAAAAGACCCCCACATTTAACTGAACCTGACAACTCATGGCACTGCCACATCCGCCCTGTCAGAAACCTGTACGTAGTCAGGTTTATAACGTAGTACCCACTACCAGTAACTAACTACTAATAACCATTACCTGTAACTTATGTATTACCTCTTCGGGAGGATAACTCAGGGGCACCGCGCTCGCCTTGGAAGCAAGATGACACAGGGCAACACAGGTTCGGTCCGCATTAGAAACCTCTGGGTATTAAGCGCATTACAAATAACCCATCATATCATATTATACCTATGTATGTAACCTTGTTGGAACCAAGTGCAACCACAGCCCTCATGTAGTCAGCGCCCAGATGCCCCCGGGTTCGGTGTGCTCTCTAAAGGTCAAAATAAAGAAACAAAAATACATACATTGGGTATGTGTCAAAATAATTGTAAAAAATACAAATATTGGGAAGGTGTGAAAATAGGGGGCGACTAGGGAAGAATGGAAAAATCCACATGGGGAGCATTCCAGGGCATTTTAAAGACCAACACATGACCCAAGAACCTTCCGGAATGTCTTATGCCTTGCAGGTTTTGCTTCGGTTCCTCCTGTATCTTGTGTTAGATGCCTTACCCTGTGGAACCATCTTTCCACAGAACTGTTCACAGGGGTAGGTAGCACCCGAGAAATGCCTTTGGTGATAATTAGTGGGTTGTGTGCCTGCTGCAGAGATCTGTGTGTAACCTGCAAGTGACTGGTTTGAATCCTGGGAAGGACCCAGTATATCCTTGGGGTTGGTAGCAATAACACCGGATAGTCAAGTGTTCAGTTTGTGGTGAGCAGATTATAAATGCTCAATATTCTATTGCATCTGTTATTCTCTCCTCTTATCAAAGCCTCCAGTGCAAGTTCTGGGCCAGTGTGAGATGTACAGACCGTCCAAGCTATTGCATTTCTGGAATATAATATACGGTCCTAAATGCACAACTCAAAGCGTTATTGGCAAAGCAAGAGAAAGGTGCTCTCCCCCACCCCCTCTATACGAGGACTCCCCGCCTAGAGAGAGCAGTTTTGCACTGATGAATTGTTTTACATTTCCAACATTTGAGTACTACCTGACTTGGTGCCACAAGCTCTCGAAATGTAAGTGTGTTGATGTACACAAGGCTCCTTGGCAGTGTTTGCACACTGCTCCATGATACCTGTGGTTCGACACCAGAATGTCTATACTCAACCCTTAAGTCCATGATCCTACGCCTTACCGTACTATCTGCATTACGATGCCGCTGCCTAGGGGCAGTAAACCTTGCTGTCCCCGGTGATATGGTCCTGTACACTTCTCCCTACAACCATTGATCCGGCGCCTTCCCCTACGACCCGCATTAGAGTATACTGCTCCCCACAACCAGTGCTCTTACACCCTCCCATACTACCTGTACTAGTGTAGTGCTACCCAGAACCAGTGCTCGTACACCCTCCCATACTACCTGTACTAGTGTAGTGCTACCCACAACCAGTGCTCGTACACCCTCCCATACTACCTGTACTAGTGTGGTGCTACCCACACCAGTGCCTGTACTAGTGTAGTGCTCCCCACAACCAGTGCTCGTACACCCTCCCATATTACCTGTACTAGTGTGGTGCTACCCACAACCAGTACCTGTACTAGTGTAGTGCTCTCCATAACCAGTGCTCGTACACCCGCCGATACTACCTCTAATCTTATGCGTCTCCTTACAACCAGTGCACGTACACCCTCCCATACTACCTGTACTAGTGTAGTGCTACCCACACCAGTGCCTGTACTAGTGTAGTGCTCCCCACAACCAGTGCTCATACACCCTCCCATATTACCTGTACTAGTGTAGTGTTCCCCACATGTAGGTTATGTGGTTTTTATGTACTCAACAATTCAAGGTCAGATTAAACCTGTAATAATTTAATATGTATGTGATTGAACAATCTATGTGACTGTAGTATCTAGGAGAGATACAATTTGTATTAAACTTGCACATTGTCAGTTTATCGGTGATTAGCACTTAGCACTTTATTGATGCACTGGTCACTTTTGTATGCTTTTTTTAGAAGTGTGTTTTTAATGATTAGTTCTTTCCTTGTGCCCCTTTTTTCCAATTAAACTGTAATTATTTTAATATGAATTACCATAGAAGTCTGGTTATACCTTCCATGTACTTCAATTTGACATTGTTTGACCTGGTTTGACAGTGTGATATACCTTTAATGATTCAGGGTATTGTGAATTCCAAACCGTGTGTAGGCAAAGGAGCCTTTTATGTTTATTGTTAGTGTTCCCCACAACCAGTGCCTGTACTGGTGTAGTGCTCTCCATAACCAGTGCTTGTACACCCGCCCATACTACCTGTACTAGTGTAGTGTTCTCCACCACCAGTGTTCGTACACCCTCCCATAGACCTTTAATCTGATGCATCTACTTACAACCAGTGACCCTACTACCTGTACTAGTGTAGTGTTCCCCACATCCAGTGACCATACACCTTCCCCCTACTACCTGTACTAGTCTAGTGCTCCCCACAACCAGTGCTCGTACACCCTCCCATACTACCTGCACTAGTGTAGTGCTCCCTTAAACCAATGATCCTACACCTTTCCCCTGGGAATTGTACTCGTATACTGTTCCCTCCAACTAGTCACCTTGTATCTTTCTCTACCACTTGTAATCATAAACTCCCCCCCATAACAGTGAACTTACACCATATCCTACTACCGGTACATAATTGTATACTGGTCCCCACAAACAGTGATCCATTTCACTACTGCTTGTGGTAAAAAATGACTCCCTACAAGCAATCACCCTACTCCTTCCCCTACTACCTGTACTAGTATACTGATACCCACATCTTGTGGTCTTACACCTCACGCTCGAGTTGGCATCCTTCCACTCCCCTGATAACTGCACTTTTATGCTGCTTGCTACATGAAGTCTACACCGTCACCTACTTAATACGTACACTGCTATTTTGCGTCCTACAGCCAATGATCCTTCTTGGTCCCCGACTGCCTGCTCTAGTATGGTACTCCTTACACCTAGTCATCTTACACAAGCAGTTACTTGCTAACTGCCCTCCTATGCTGCTCCTTAAAGTCACAAATCTGTCTCTGCTCCTACATGCCACACTCATCTGCCGATTCCTTTAGCTATCAACCATATTCTAACTCTGATGCTTCCTTTTAGGGAAATGTTCTCTTACAACTAATGTACCTCTATATTTGTGGACCCCCATGCTTTTTGCTTGTGTTTCAGCATCTTGACCTGACATTTGTCAGTGGAGCAGTCTTCAGCTGCACTCCACTGGGCGTTCGCTCATCATTACGGGGAAACTGGCATGTCCTTCAGACTGTCAGTACTGGGAATATTTGTTTCCCTTTGTTTTTCGACTTTGTTGCCACTTTTGCTAACATTTTATCATGGCGCAAAATACATTACTGTACCGTGCAATAGGGGCTTTGTGTTTTCCGACCCTAGTCATCCACTAAGGATTTTTTTGGTGACTGGACAAAATGTGTCTAGGAGTGGACTGGTGGCAGCACAAGCTTTTTCATGTAATTTTATAACTTTTTACCCAAGCCATACAGCACTTACCGTGTTTGGCTCATCACTGTGGCTAATGTCCGTCATGGCTGTACTATGAGGTATTTTGTCTATTCCTTTGGCAATTTTTGTCAGTTGGCCTTCCCCCTGTTCTTTGTGACCCAGGAATTCCTTATTTGGGCATGCAGTTGCCCACGAAAGGCATGGGTTTCGCGGGCTACTGCAGGTCACATG
Source organism: Ambystoma mexicanum (assembly GCF_040938575.1). Taxonomy (NCBI): domain Eukaryota; kingdom Metazoa; phylum Chordata; class Amphibia; order Caudata; family Ambystomatidae; genus Ambystoma; species Ambystoma mexicanum. The sequence continues at coordinate 1,558,785,319 of NC_090932.1, forward strand.
TGTAGGTGCCCAGGAAGTGGGCTGGGAGAGTCTGGTCCCAATTCACACTACTTATGCCAGGATGTCTGGTATGCATGAGAGAATGAGAGCCACAGTGGTCCCTAATTGGACCACTGCTGGTGTGCATGAGTGGGGCAGATCTCCTCATTACCCGGCTGGGGGCGAGCACTCAACAGACTTGTGGATATGATGAGGGGTCCTGAATGCAGATCCGCACATCAGTAAAAGGTCAGAATCGACTTGTAAACCGAGCCAGGTATCCAGAAGAGCTGAGCCGATCCAAGGACTATCCAGAGCCCTGCAGAAGAAGGTTGGCAACCCCAAGACCACTGTTGTCCCAGTAAAGCCCTGCTTTGCGCTTGATCTCTGAAGGCCTGCAAAGGTGCTTCAACCCCATGGTGTGGTGGGACCAATCACTCTCGACGCCTCCTGGTTGCCCTGCAAAAGAGCTTGTTTGGAAGTGTTCCTGGCCCATCCAATTGACTATCCAGCTCGAACCTTGGCCCCCGTACAGGAGCGTTGTCGAATAGACATTTTGCCTCAAAACTTTGGAGAATCCTAGCTTGCACTGCAGAGTACCTTTTCCCTGAATGTTGTCGTCCTAGCTGCTTTAGGACGGGAGAGAGAAGTGTGAGCCAGATTGTGCGAGTTCGGTACCCCTGCACCACTATGTGACAGTGACGGTCACTAAAGGCAGTTTCCCTCGTTGCTTCTTGTGCCCTGAGACCAGCTGCATCAGTGCTTTCTTTGTTCTTCAAACAAGACGAGATACAGCTCCTGTTGTAAACCAGACTTGCATCTAAACCCGCAGCACCTGTGTACTTTGAAGCCGAATCCAGCATGGGAAATCATACCTCTGGCGACCCCCTTCAGACCTTCCAAGTTTGGACCTAAACCGAGCAAAGGGCGGTGAGTACTGAAACCACTTACCGGCGACCACTTGTTCATCCATTTTATTTTATACGTGTGGACCTCTCATTGGGTTGGGTAGCCTCCGCTTCCTAAAGTCCTCTGAAAGTTGGGAATAGCTTTGTTCATTGCAGCAGATCCTCTCCAGACTCTTGGGACCGGTTTTCACCCTTCAGGGTCCTGTCTCTAACTTTGCCAGCTACTTAGATATTGTACTTTGTGACTTAAAGCACGACCAAGCACTTTTTCACACGCATCGAACATTGGGCACAAGGCTCCATTCATCTTAGGGCTGGACTTATAAAGTTAGGGTTATCCATCTCGGAAGACTGTCTATGCTATAAAGTTTGCCTGCCCTTTTCCCTTCCAGTTTTTGGCGGTGTTTATCACTTTACTGCTTTTGACATCAATGGCTGTATATATTTTACAAAGTGTGTTGTTTGAGTGGTGTTTTTACTGTGCATTTCATTATTCACTTGTGTTTATTCTTGGGCCTAATAAATTGCATAATTTTCGCATACTACTGTCTAAGGGTAATGCTCCTTGGTGTCTTTCTGTTTGTGCTCATCAAAGACCTCCGATCACCCCCACTCCTCCTGTGACTCAGCCTGGACCGCCCTCCAAGCTACTGTGAATTGGTCTGGCTATCTTCCCAGAAGTGTTCCCTCTTTTGCTAACAAGGGTGGCCTCCTAAACATCTGTTCACCAGCGCAGAGTTTAGAAATGCGTTCTAACACTTCCACTTGTATGCTGTGGCTTACTTCCAGTGGTCCTTCTCTGCTCGACCGCTACTCACAGTCTTCTCCATTCAACCAATAACCAGTAACCTCAAACTAGAGGTCATTCGCATTCATGGCAACATGCAACCATGCCTGAATCTATTAAAGTGTACCGAAAAAAGCAGAATGCAACTTTAGCTAGCTCAGGGGCAACGCGCTCGGTTCGATCCCAGTGTCCATCTAGGAAAGCTCTGGGTATTAAGTGCGTTAGAAATAACCAATTCTAATTATAAATTATATATTTTTTTAAATGATTACTTTTTTTTAAAAGTTATTACCCAATCGATATTGGTGCTGGCTTTATCGATTTACGTAGGATGAAAGAGTGAGTCGACATTTGAAGCAGCGACCTGCAGATCAAACACAGATCACAGCAACGAGCACTTAACCCGCTGAGCTATTTTACCGGTTTGTAATCAAGCCTATTTCTTAACCCAACCTAACGTAAGTATTCAGCATGCCTGCACTCTCGTGCTGCTTCTTTCGGGAAGGTAGTCAGCCACTGGATTGCATTAATTGCACAACAGTAACAATGGAGGACTGCAATCATGTAGTTATGCATTCCACAGAGACCCAGCGGGACGCAGCGAGATGAGTGGGCGGGAGGTGCGGGGGGGTCTAGGGAAGCTATTCTAGGGATGGGACAGACTGGGGAACACGGCGAAGGTGGCCCATGTGGTGTGAAAAGCAAGTTGGATCTACTGAGACAGAAAGGTCTCCAACAGGAGAGCTCTGCTTGAGCTTTCTTCACAGGAACCCTCGGTGTCGGGTCACCACTTCAGAGTCCTTAATGTGAGCTTCACCCAACAGTGCTTTCTGTGTGAGCTTCCTCCCGCAGCGCCCTGGGAATGTGCCCCTTACTAGAGTGACCTCCGTGTGATCTTCCTCCTGCAGTGCCACAAGTGCAGGCTTCCGTCAGCATTGCCCCCCGTGCAGGCTTTCTTCAGCAGTGCCGCAAGTGCAGGCTTCCTTCAGCAGTGCCCCCGAGTGCAGGCTTCTGCCAGCAGTGCCCCCGAGTGCAGGCTTCTGCCAGCATTTCCCACCGCGCAGGCTTTCTTCAGCAGTGCCCCCGAGTGCAGGCTTCTGCCAGCAGTGGCCCCGAGTGCAGGCATCCCCCAGCATTGCCGACCGCGCAGGCTTTCTTCAGCAGTGCCCCCGAGTGCAGGCTTCCCCCAGCATTGCCCACCGCGCAGGCTTTCTTCAGCAGTGCCCCGAGTGCAGGCTTCCCCCATCATTGCCCACCGCGCAGGTTTTCTTCAGCAGTGCCCCCGAGTGCAGGCATCCCCCAGCATTGCCCACCGCGCAGGCTTTCTTCAGCAGTGCCCCCGAGTGCAGGCTTCCCCCATCATTGCCCACCGCGCAGGCTTTCTTCAGCAGTGCCCCGAGTGCAGGCTTCCCCCAGCATTGCCCACCGCGCAGGCTTTCTTCAGCAGTGCCCCCGAGTGCAGGCTTCCCCTAGCATTGCCCACCGCGCAGCCTTTCTTCAGCAGTGCCCCCGAGTGCAGGCTTCCCCCAGCATTGCCCACCGCGCAGCCTTTCTTCAGCAGTGCCCCCGAGTGCAGGCTTCCGCCAGCATTGCCCACCGCGCAGGCTTTCTTCAGCAGTGCCCCCGAGTACAGGCTTCCCCCAGCATTGCCCACCGCGCAGGCTTTCCTCAGCAGTGCCCCCAAGTGCAGGCTTTCCCCAGCATTGCCCACCACGCAGGCTTTCTTCAGCAGTGCCGCAACGCAGGCTTTCTTCAGCAGTGCCGCAAGTGCAGGCTTCCGCCAGCATTGCCCGCCACCGCGCAGGCTTTCTTCAGCAGTGCCCCCGAGTGCAGGCTTCTGCCAGCAGTGGCCCCGAGTGCAGGCATCCCCCAGCATTGCCGACCGCGCAGGCTTTCTTCAGCAGTGCCCCCGAGTGCAGGCTTCCCCCAGCATTGCCCACCGCGCAGGCTTTCTTCAGCAGTGCCCCGAGTGCAGGCTTCCCCCATCATTGCCCACCGCGCAGGTTTTCTTCAGCAGTGCCCCCGAGTGCAGGCATCCCCCAGCATTGCCCACCGCGCAGGCTTTCTTCAGCAGTGCCCCCGAGTGCAGGCTTCCCCCATCATTGCCCACCGCGCAGGCTTTCTTCAGCAGTGCCCCGAGTGCAGGCTTCCCCCAGCATTGCCCACCGCGCAGGCTTTCTTCAGCAGTGCCCCCGAGTGCAGGCTTCCCCTAGCATTGCCCACCGCGCAGCCTTTCTTCAGCAGTGCCCCCGAGTGCAGGCTTCCCCCAGCATTGCCCACCGCGCAGCCTTTCTTCAGCAGTGCCCCCGAGTGCAGGCTTCCGCCAGCATTGCCCACCGCGCAGGCTTTCTTCAGCAGTGCCCCCGAGTGCAGGCTTCCCCCAGCATTGCCCACCGCGCAGGCTTTCCTCAGCAGTGCCCCCAAGTGCAGGCTTCCCCCAGCATTGCCCACCACGCAGGCTTTCTTCAGCAGTGCCGCAACGCAGGCTTTCTTCAGCAGTGCCGCAAGTGCAGGCTTCCGCCAGCATTGCCCGCCACCACGCAGGCTTTCTTCAGCAGTGCCCACCGCGCAGGCGTTCTTCAGCAGTGCTCCCGAATGCAGGCTTCCCCCAGCATTGCCCACGCGCGTTCTTCAGCAGTGCCCCCGAATGCAGGCTTCCCCCAGCATTGCCCACCGTGCAGGCTTTCTTCAGCAGTGCCCACCGCGCAGGCTTTCTTCAGCAGTGCCCCCGAGTGCAGGCTTCCGCCATCATTGCCCACCGCGCAGGCTTTCTTCAGCAGTGCCCCCGAGTGCAGGCTTCCCCCATCATTGCCCACCGCGCAGGCTTTCTTCAGCAGTGCCCCCGAGTGCAGGCTTCCCCCAGCATTGCCCACCGCGCAGGCTTTCTTCAGCAGTGCCCCCGAGTGCAGGCTTCCGCCAGCATTGCCCACCGCGCAGGCTTTCTTCAGCAGTGCCCCAGAGTGCAGGCTTCCCCCATCATTGCCAGGCTTTCTTCAGCAGTGCACTGCAGGCTTTCTTCAGCAGTGCCCCCATGTGCGGTCTTCTACCAGCAGTGCCCAAATCGTGTGTCCCGCGTGATCTTCCTCAAGAGTTCCTCAGGGTGCCCTTCGTCAACGCCCCCAGCGTCTCTGCATGCAGTGCCCTATGTCGGACCATCCTCGAGCAGTGTGCACAGTTTACCATTCCTTCAGCAATGAAAGCTTCTTCTAGCATTGCCCTCAATGTAAAGTTCTTTCCATCCAAGTCCTGAATGGCAAGTCCTCCAGTACTGGCCTCATTTTAAGATTATCCCAGCGCAGCCATGTGTGTTTGGTTCCTCCAGTACAACCCCCCCGCCCCTGTGTTTAAGATTACCCCAGCACAGCCCTGTGTGTTTCGTTCCTCCAGTACAACACCCCCCCCCGTGTTTAAGATTACCCCAGCACAGCCCTGTGTGTTCGATTCCTCCAGTAGTGCCATCAGTTTAAGCTTACTCCAGCACAGCCCTGTGTGTTGGGTTCCTCCAGCAGAACCCACAGTGCAAGCTTACTCCAGCACAGCCCTGTGTGTTGGGTTCCGCCCGCAGTGGCCACAGTGCAAGCTTACTCCCTTACTCCAGCACAGCCCTGAATGTTGGGTTCCTCCAGTACAGCCCTGTGTGTTGGGTTCCTCCAGCAGAACTCACAGTGCAAGCTTACTCCAGCACAGCCCTGTGTGTTGGGTTCCTGCAGTAGGGACCTCGGTGCAAGCTTATTCCAGCACAGCGTTGTGTTGGGTTCCTCCAGCAGAACCCACAGTGCAAGCTTACTCCAGAACAGCCCTGTGTGCTGGGTTTCTTCAGCAATGTCCTCGGTGCAAGCTTGCTCCAGCAAAGCCCCGTTCGTTGGATCCCTCCAGCACAACACTGTGTATTAGGTTCCACCAGCAGTGCCCACAGTGCAAGCTTACTCCAGCACAGCCCTGAATGTTGGGTTCCTCCAGTGCAGCCCGGTGTGTTGGGTTCCGCCTGCAGTGCCCACAGTGCAAGCTTACTCCCTTACTCCAGCACAGCCCTGAATGTTGGGTTCCTCCAGTGCAGCCCGGTGTGTTGGGTTCCGCCCGCAGTGCCCACAGTGCAAGCATAATGCAGCGGGAACCTCAGTGTGAATTTCCTTCAGCAGTGACTTCATTGTCAGCTCACTCCAGCAGTGCCCCTCAGTGCTATGTTCTTACATCGCCAGGTTTTTTTTTTCGTTGAGTTTTTTTCCCGATGTTTGGCTAAATAAACTCAAATTCTTTTTTTTATATTTGTGGGGTTTCCCCCCATACCATCATCACTATTGTCTAGTCCCTATGCCCTACACCCCCTACCACTTATATACCGCCCCCCACCCCCATATGTTTCATGGAGTTTTTTCGGCCGAACATTTTCGGCAAAAAAAGTCAGAGAAAAAAAGCCTGCGGAGGGTCTCAGTGTGAAGTTCCTCCAGCACTGCCCTGAGAGTGAGCTTCCACCAGCACTGTGCACAGCATGAATTTCCTTCTGCAGTGCTGTGCATGAGCTCCGACTCTGCGGGGAGTGGAGGTCTTAAAGCAATATGGGTGTAGTAGCTTTAAAACAGGTCCTAGGGTGTCAGCCAATCGATACAGCCAATCGTCCGGATCCAATGTTTTCGCGGAAGAAGTGACCGAATCGTTTTTTTCATTTTTTTACCGAAAAAACACGTTTCAAATAAAATATATGTGGGGGTGGTGTAAGGGATATTAATAAAGGTAGGGGTAAGGAGGCGTGTCTCCCCCACAATAAAAAAAAATTGGTTACTTCACTATTTTGAAAACATGAATTCGGTCAAATCACCTACATCCTCAGCCAATAGGTCAAAATTACAGGATCTGAATGTACACATTGGAAAGTCGACGCCCCTTCAGCCACCTGTTTCAAAATGAGATCCGGGAGGGAGGCTCTTCGTAAAAGGGTTATTTTAAAAAATGAAGCAAAGCTGTTAATTTTACACCGTAAAGAGGAGTTACATAGGGTAGTCTAAGGGGCGCAGCTAGAACCTTTTATGACCCTTTTTTTTGTTTATGTTAATAAGAACTTTACAAAAAAGATAGTTGAGCAGAGAAAACAAGAAAGTGCAGTGACTAAACAAAGGGGGGGACCCTCATGTCTCTATCCTTGTCAGAGTAGTTTGGAGTATTTTGATGGTTGCTAGGAGCCAGGAGGTTCGGTCTCCTCCGATCAGTCTTTGCCAGCTGGTATCTTCGTCCCACCCACATTCCTCTAGGCTGAAGGGCTTTATGTAGGCCAATCTCAAGTCTAGAGTTTTCAGGCATGCCAGCAGTAAGTGCCTGATGGTTTCTGTCTTGGCTTTGCACAGTCGACACGTACTGGAGTCTGATAGGCCTCTGATGTTTAATGACCCTTTACTGATGCCCCTACCTGCAACCAGTTACTGTGCCATGGTATGCCATCCTACCAGAATTCCATGTCCAAAGGTCACCCCCCTCAAATACACAGTGTGAAATATCGACGACTTAAATGCCGACTTTCTATTTGACCGAACTGTCAATTCCTAGTCGACAATTGCAAAATTAATCTAAAATGAAATTCCAATCACTGAAACAATTATCCCTTTAGAAGTTAGTTTTCCTGCATCATCACTTTTAAGGATAAAATTGAAAATGCTGTCCATTTTTTTTTCAATCAAATATTTTCTTTTTTTATTATTTGTATCTTAGTTTTCAGCAGCCCATAGTACTTTTGAAACCGATTTATACAATAACACAAAATGATCAATCAAATAAGCGTATGAAAGACATGAGAACATAAACCAATCTAACACAAGTAATTCTAAAATCTCCTCGACAATGAGTCACAACGAAGTCAAATGATAAATAATCGATGCGTCATTTCCTGCATAAAATCGCTCCCATATATATTGCGCATCTTGAGCATGTGCCCCGATACGCAGCTTATTTAAGCATTCACAATACAAAATAAGGTGCTCGACCGTTTCCAGTGCACGTGTGCCTCAGTGTCCACACAGTCTATAGTCCTTGCCTCGGCCCTTGCTACTACTTTTAGCCTCAGGTGTACTTGTCAGATCAATTTGTATCTGCATGTAAGAAGGGAGACTCCTATTATGTGGGTGATCTCGTAGATATCTAGGTATGATCGCTCGGTGGTGAGTTGATGGAGAACCTCACCACTAAGAGATTTAGTAGCAAGATTATGTTACGAAGTTCGTTGGTCGTGTAGAGTATGGACAACCCCTCTGTCCCCAAGAAACACCCTGACCGATTTTGTTATCTGGTCAGTGTGAATATTAAGGCCACAGGTGGAAGCCCGGAAAGCCAGGACGCGGGAACAGCCGGAAGAACCCCTTGAGCGCTGCAAAGCAAGATACAGTGGTTAAGCAATGAAACAGGGCCCGAATACCTTCATGTACATAAACCCCAAAACTACCAGAATACCTGTGAGAACTTGGGTCAAGGCGTGGGTCTCCTAGCTTAGGCTGGAAACGTGCTGTAGGGTAGAACAGGCAACCACCTATTTGTAGGACCGAGGTCCTAGCCAATGAAGAGCTTAAGCAAGAGGAATCCGTGGAGCAGGCGTGAGTCGGTAACAGGCAAATCCAAAAGTACTTGAAGGGTTGAGCAAGAGGAGTCCGTGGAGCAGGCGTGAGTCGGTATCAGGCAAATCCAAAAGTACTTGAAGGGTTAAGCAAGAGGAGTCCGTGGAGCAGGCGTGAGTCGGTATCAGGTAAATCCAAAAGTACTTGAAGGGTTAAGCAAGAGGAGTCCGTGGAGCAGGCGTGAGTCGGTATCAGGTAAATCCAAAAGTACTTGAAGGGTTGAGCAAGAGGAGTCCGTGGAGCAAGCCGAGGTCAAAATCAGAGCAGGTCCTTGAACAAAGAGAGAAGTCACGTGATCCGAAACTAAACAGCTGTGAAGCAACGCCTTCGGTTCACCGACTCCTTTTATCCTCGGAAGGGACGCACGTATAGTCACGTGTGACGTGACCCGAAAGCGTTGCAATGCTGCTAGGCAACCAAAGTCACGTGATCCGTGAAGCGCCGGGAAGCGCCGGTCTCCGCAAAGGACGCCAGTTCCTGAAGTGACGGAGCTTCCAGTTAATCTGCCACCGCCGTGAAGGGCGATAAACACCCGCTCCCCCATACATGCCATGCCGTGCCCTGATGTGTGCGACGTGAGTGGGGGGCACGGTGCACGAGTGTTGGGGAGTGCGGGAATGGGTAGGCAAGGAGGGGCGAGCGGGGAGGTGTGTCCGTGGTCTAGGAAGCGGCGTGACAGAATCCCCCCTCAAAGGCCCACGACCCCGTGGGCTAGCAGGACTGTCCCTGTGAAAGCGGGAAACCAAAAGCGGGGCATGGACATCCCGGGCGGGAACCCAAGAGCGATCTTCGGGACCATAACCCAGCCAATCCACCAGGCATTGAAGCCGACCCCGATGGAAACGGGACCCAAGGATGGCACTGACCTCATAAACATCCTGTGAATCTACCGAGACAGGAGCGGGCGGGACCAGGACACGGGTAGGAGCTAGGTAAGGTTTCAAGAGAGAAGTATGGAAGACCGGGTGAATCCTCCAAGAAAGGGGAACCGAAAGCTTGAGGGCCACAGGATTCAAAACCCTGGAGATCCTATAGGGGCCCACAAAACGAGGCAACAACTTGCGACAGCCAGGGATCCGCAAATGCCTGGTCGAAAGCCACACCCGATCGCCCACCCGATACTCCGGGGCTGCGGCCCGTTTGCGGTCCGCTTTAGTCTTCATAACTGTCTGGGCCTCATGGAGATGGACCAAGGTCTGGGCATGGACACCGGCCAGATCCCGAACACAGGCATTAGCAGCGGGAGTAGCAGAGGGGAAGTCAGGAAGTGAGAGGGCACGTGGGTGCTGCCCGTATAAAGCATAAAAGGGGCAAAAACCTGTGGTCGAATGACGGGAGTTATTATACGCAAATTCAGCAATATACAGCAGATTGGCCCATGAGTCCTGATACTGGAGGGACAAACACCGCAAGTACTGCTCCAAAGCCTGGTTCACCCGCTCGGTCTGCCCGTCACTCTCGGGGTGATAAGCTGAAGAAAAGCGAGCATCGAACCCCAGGAGTCTGGTGAGCGCGCGCCAGAAACAGGACGTGAATTGAGACCCACGGTCTGATATGATGACCTGTGGTAAACCAAAGAGGCAGAAGACAGATCTGAAGAATAAGCGAGCCAGAGTTGGAGCAGAGGGTATACCAGTACAGGGGATAAAGCGGACCATTTTGGTGTATGAATCGACAATAACCCATATGGTGTCGTAGCCCTGTTTGCGGGGTAGGTCCGTGACGAGATCCATCGAGACGGTGTGCCAAGGTCTGGGAGGTACGGGAAGAGGTAAGAGCAGCCCTAAAGGCCGTCCTTTGCGTGTTTTGCATTGGGCACATATGGAACAAGTGTTAACATAATGTTCGACATCTTTTCTCATGGAAGGCCACCAGCACCAGCGTTGCAACAGGTCCAGAGTACGCTGTTGCCCGGGATGGCCGTTTACAGCAGCATCGTGTGACCATGCTAACGCCTGGTTGCGGACGTCACACGTGGGAAGGAACAGTTTGTCGTGGATGAAAGGCAACCCCTCGTGAAGAGCAATGTCCCATTCGTTGAGAGCCTGAGGATTCTGGGAAACCCAACGCCTGATGTCGATAAGCATGGTGGGGGATGGGGTACAAGTACAGATGACATGGCCCTTTCCTAGCAGTGTGTCGGGGTACACGGACAAGGACTCCCCTCCGGGAGAACGGGACAAGGCATCAGCTTTGCCATGACTGCGACCCGGTCTGTGTTTGACCACAAAATCAAACGCGGCAAAAAATAAATGCCAACGCACCTGTCTGCTGTTAGCACATTTTAATGAGGCCAGGTCCTGTAGGTTTTTGTGGTCTGTATACACCACTGTCTGATGTTTCGCACCCATGAGGTGATGACGCCACGTTTGTAAAGCATCCTTGATGGCCAACAATTCTTTTTCGGTTACTGTATAGTGCGCTTCAGCCACCGAAAACTTACGTGAGTGAAAGGCCACTGGATGTAGACAACCCGTGGTTGGGCAAGGTTGAGACAATACTGCGCCTAGAGCAAACGAGGAGGCATCAGCCTCCAGAATGTAGGGGAGTTCTGGATCAGGATGCTGTAAAACAGGGGCGGACACGAACCTGGCCTTGAGTTCCTCAAAAGCCTTCTGATGGGCGGAGGTCCAAGTGAACGGGACAAGGGGGCTGGTCAGGGCGGTCAGTGGAGCAACAATAGAAGAGAAGCCGGCGATGAATCGCCGATAGAAATTTGCGAAGCCGAGAAAAGACTGGAGTTGTTTCAGAGCAACAGGAGTCGGCCATTCGGTGACGGCATGGACCTTAGATAGATTCATGGACAGGCCCCCAGGGGATATGCGAAAACCCAGAAACTCCACTTCCTTGGAATGAAACAGACATTTTTCAGGCTTGGCAAACAAGGCATTGGTCTTAAGGCGAGAGAGCACCTCCCTAACATGCCCGACATGTTCCTCCAGGGAGGACGAATAGATCAGGATATCGTCCAGATATACCACCACGAACGTGTCCAGGATGTCTGAGAACACTTCGTTGACAAAACGTTGGAACGTGGCAGGGGCATTACAAAGCCCGAAGGGCATTACTGTGTATTCATATAACCCCTGTCGGGAGCAAAACGCCGTCTTCCACTCATCCCCAAGCCGCATACGAATCAGATTGTACGCCCCCCTCAGGTCCAGCTTGGTAAAAACAGATGCTTTAGTCAACCTGTCTAGTAGCGTGGATATGAGCGGAAGAGGGTACCTGTTCTTAATGGTAATGGCATTTAACCGTCTGTAGTCCACACATGGACGGAGATCGCCCTCCTTTTTTGGCACAAAGAAAATCGGACTAGCAGCTGGAGAACAAGAAGGACGTATATGACCCAACTCCAGAGCTTTTTGTATGTAATCCTTAAGGGCTTGCTCCTCTGACCGTGACAATGAATAAACCCTACCCTTGGGTACAGGAGCGTCTGGGACCAGGTCAATCGGACAATCGTACGGTCTATGAGGGGGGAGACCCTCAGCAGTGGCCTTATCGAACACTGTGTGGAAATCGTGATAGGCCGCAGGGATGTTGGCTGTGACAGCCCCCACAGTATGTGAAGGCACCGGGTCTGAAGCGCTATCGTTGACATGGGTGGCAGCCATGGCACCAAGAATCGTGGCAGGAGTGGACAAGGGATCAGTGTCGATGAGACAGAAATGTTGACATACCTCCGACTCAAACGTGACCTGTCCGTTGCCCCAGTTGATCAATGGGTTGTGTTGTCGTAACCATGGTATTCCCAGTATTATGCCGAACAGTGGTGTATTGATCAAATCAAATGACAGGGTTTCTCTATGGATGTTTTGGATCACCACTTCCATAGGAGCAGTTTGGAACTTAATCGGACCAGAGGATAGCGAAGTACCGTCTACAGCATGTACTGGTTCCGGATGTTCTTTCCTAACCAAGGGCAGATTGAGGCGACGGGCCAGGGAAATGTCGATGAAACAACCAGTGGCCCCGGAATCGATCACAATATGGACTGTGTGTTTGATCTCTCCAGCGGGTTTTAACAGAGCCTGGACCTCTATCGGTCTAATAGGGCCAAAGGCAGGTTTGGAGGGGGTCGAAGACAGGCTCGCCGGTGCCCCCTGTATCATGGGCGAGCCTTCGGAAAACCCGGTGTTTTGTTCTTGGGACGTCGGGGGCATTCCCTTACAAAGTGTCCGTTTAACCCACAATAGAAACAGGCATTGTCGTTTCTCCGGCGTTCTCGTTCTAATGGGGTTATCGGGCTACGGATACCTCCTATTTGCATGGGTTCAACAGGGGTGGTGGATACGGAAGGTCCGGAGTGTATAGAGAAGGATGTTTCGGCCCTTCTCTCGGATCTCCTTGCGTCTACTTGTAAAGCAAGATCCACCAAATCCGAGAACCCTGAAGGAAGAGCAGGAACTACTGAGAGGGCATCTTTCATGGAGTTGCATAGACCACGATAGAACACGATTGCCTTTTTCTCCTCAGGCCAGGAGGTCTCAGCAGCGAGTTGGTTGTACTTGGTGATATATTCTATCAGAGTCTGTTTGCCTTGTGTTAGATCCAAGAGTTCGAGATCTCTAGAATGGGCTTTATGTCGTGTATCAAAGACTTTGGCCATTTCTGATACCAGAAGGTCGAAGTCATAGAGAGCAGGATGGTCATTCTCTAACATCGGGTTGGCCCAGGTGGCCGCTACCCCGGACAAATGGGATAGAAGAAACGCAGCCTTAGTACAAGAGTCGGGGAACGCTAGGGGTCTGCACAAAAAATGTAATCTACATTGATTAATGAAAGTGCGATACTTCCGAGGATCCCCTTGATAACGTTCGGGGGCAGCAAGGGGAACAGGTGTAGGTAGCAGTATAGGAGTGGGTGCAGGGGCCATGGCTGGGGTTGGCTGGTCTGAGGGGACTGTGTCACCGAATTCTGCATCCGTGGGTAACGGAAAACGTGTGCTTTGTAGGGCATCCAGACGGTGGTGTATTGCTGTCATGTCAGCCCTAAGAGCCGCTACTGCTTGTAACAAGGCGGTCACTGGATCCCCGGCGGAGGGATTCATACTCTGGACGACCAAATAATAGGCTTCACAGTCTGTTACGAAGTTCGTTGGTCGTGTAGAGTATGGACAACCCCTCTGTCCCCAAGAAACACCCTGACCGATTTTGTTATCTGGTCAGTGTGAATATTAAGGCCACAGGTGGAAGCCCGGAAAGCCAGGACGCGGGAACAGCCGGAAGAACCCCTTGAGCGCTGCAAAGCAAGATACAGTGGTTAAGCAATGAAACAGGGCCCGAATACCTTCATGTACATAAACCCCAAAACTACCAGAATACCTGTGAGAACTTGGGTCAAGGCGTGGGTCTCCTAGCTTAGGCTGGAAACGTGCTGTAGGGTAGAACAGGCAACCACCTATTTGTAGGACCGAGGTCCTAGCCAATGAAGAGCTTAAGCAAGAGGAATCCGTGGAGCAGGCGTGAGTCGGTAACAGGCAAATCCAAAAGTACTTGAAGGGTTGAGCAAGAGGAGTCCGTGGAGCAGGCGTGAGTCGATATCAGGCAAATCCAAAAGTACTTGAAGGGTTAAGCAAGAGGAGTCCGTGGAGCAGGCGTGAGTCGGTATCAGGTAAATCCAAAAGTACTTGAAGGGTTAAGCAAGAGGAGTCCGTGGAGCAGGCGTGAGTCGGTATCAGGTAAATCCAAAAGTACTTGAAGGGTTGAGCAAGAGGAGTCTGTGGAGCAAGCCGAGGTCAAAATCAGAGCAGGTCCTTGAACAAAGAGAGAAGTCACGTGATCCGAAACTAAACAGCTGTGAAGCAACGCCTTCGGTTCACCGACTCCTTTTATCCTCGGAAGGGACGCACGTATAGTCACGTGTGACGTGACCCGAAAGCGTTGCAATGCTGCTAGGCAACCAAAGTCACGTGATCCGTGAAGCGCCGGGAAGCGCCGGTCTCCGCAAAGGACGCCAGTTCCTGAAGTGACGGAGCTTCCAGTTAATCTGCCACCGCCGTGAAGGGCGATAAACACCCGCTCCCCCATACATGCCATGCCCTGATGTGTGCGACGTGAGTGGGGGGCACGGTGCATGAGTGTTGGGGAGTGCGGGAATGGGTAGGCAAGGAGGGGCGAGCGGGGAGGTGTGTCCGTGGTCTAGGAAGCGGCGTGACAGATTAACCCTTGTCTTTTCAAAATCCAAGGCATAACACAGTTTGAATGCTTCGCTTTGATCCTGGATTTGGACCAGCGTGGGAATCTTGAGCAAGATGAGTGCACCATTTCAGTATCAGCCATTAATGTCTTGAGACATGATTTTTCCAAAGCCGATTACCGGCAGGGAAGCAGCTGTTAACAGCATTCACAGTAGGGATGATTCGGGACTATTGATCAATTTCCAATACAACTGACATGTCTTAGTAGAAAGCACACCACCTGCGCTCTGCATACCACACTCAGCAAAGATATACTCAATCGGGGTAATACGTGGACAGTTGATGAGAGCATTCGAACACAGCCCCACAATGATCAGAATGGTGGGCAGATGCTTCCTGCCATGGGTGTAATTTTAGGGGGTTAAAGGGGTGTTTGTCCCCCCAACTTTCATGGCACACCATGTTGCCCCCATTCATTTGGCTGGGGCACCTTTTCTTCAGATGTCATGTCACCCCCAACATTTTCAGCAAAGTTACCCCACTGCCCCCATATTTCTGCTCCGTAAGGGAGAGTAGCTCTGATATTGGAATTGTATACATGTATCTGGCAACTATGGTATAACCACAATGGTTGCGAGCAAAGCAAAATACACCACTCAGCAACTGCAGCACCTTCATCTCAATACGCTCCATCTGGGGTCGCCATGTCAGCTTTCTATCAATGGCGAGTCCAAGATATTCATAAGTACCAATAGTGTGCAAGTGTTTAGATTCCTAGACCCATTGGTGGCAACATCATTCCCCACTGTGGGAGAGGTTAAAAGCCATGACTTTGGTTTTGTTGGTATTGATAGTCAAGCCGTTGCCGTAATTGTCTAAACAATCAAGCTGTGTTTGCAGCCGCTTCGGTGTTCAATCCAACAGAAGGAAATCATCGGCATAACCGAGCCATTGGACTTTGTGCCTTCATAGTCTTGCCGGGAATATTTCCTTACCATGGAAAATTGTCAGAAGATCAGACCAATAAGGAATGCATAGAGTATGTCCAAGAATTCACCCCTGTTTGTGGACAACAAACGGGGGTGGTGAATCAGTGACGGCGCCCCCAGAAGATAGTTGCACTTTAACACTAGTCCCAGTGTGTAGCAGGATAGTCCTACAGAGGAAACCTAGAGCTATGCCCCATTTACGAGGTTTAGCCCACAATAACACATGTTGGATAGTGTCAAAGGCAGCAGGGACTTAGGATACCCCACCTGTCTGTCTCGGGCCTGGTATAGATTCAACACACTTAATACAGATCCCTGTCGGTGTTCTGTGCATGAGAGAACACCCAAATTGCTTTTCATACAATAACAATTTTATTCATTTGACTGATAAAAAATAGCATTACACAGCTATCAGCCGAACCTTTTGTTTTGGCCCGTAATTGCCGGGTAACAATACACTGTTCAAGGCATCTCAGGTAGACCTCATACAGTGGAAATTGGCATACAGTTTATGCAGTGTGGGTTAGTACATCAGTGACTTTCAAATGTGGTATGATTGTCTTCACATCTATCTAGTCGACACTCGGTGGTGTTTCTGGCACCCTATAGGTAGCTAATCTTCTGGTGCCGTCTTCAGGACAAGTGTAGTTGACGTGAAAGTGGCAGCGTTGTATGACAATGGTGGAATATCTGTAGGTAAGGAGGTACAAATCAAAAATTAGAGACTGGGTGTATCTCTCCAGGGACTATGGTGCCTGATAAGTGTGCTGAGCATTACAAGAGCAAACTAGTCAGATGGGTGAGGTATATAGATGACATCTTCACCATCTGGACAGGCGGTACTGAAGAACTACAAGATTTTCACACATGGCTCAATAATGTGGATCCTTGCATTAAATTTACAATGCACCACGACACCAACTGTTTAGCCTTCCTGGACCTCAATATCCTCAGGGCTGAAGACGGAACAATCACCACCACCTTGTACCGCAAACTGACGGACAAAAATACGTTATTGCAATTTACAAGTTTCCATCCACAAGCACTCAAAGAAAATGTACTCTTCGGTCAGTTTTTGAGAATAAGGAGGAATTGCTCCTCCTTACCTGAATATGACCACCACAGAAAAGACCTGGAAAACCGACTGAAAAATAGGGGATACCCAGCAACCATTATAAGGAAAGCCCAAAAATCGGCGAGAAATCGGAACAGAACAGACTGCCTGACTAAACAGATAATATCAGAACAGAAAGAGAAGATCACCTGTGTTGCCAATTTTTCATGATGGTCCTTCTCAGTGCGTTGCTGATAGGTGAAAAAGTGGTATGTGTTACAAACAGACACCTTCCAACCAACACCATCACGTTTTGCTTTCAAGAGAAGCAGAAACATTAAAGATCATCTAGTCCATACATACCCCACAGAAAGACCCGCCACAACAGTCCAGACGACTCTGTGGCACTTACCTCCAGTAGTTGAACACTACCGCTACGGAAAGTGCTCAGTATGCCATCTAACTCAAGACCAGAAAGAGGTCTCTTAAACGGCACCAGATGGAAGTACAAAACATTCTCAAATTGCCTAACCAAATGGAGTGTATACATGATTAAATGCCCATGTGATCTGTTATACATAGGAAAGAGTAAACGCAAATTGAGACAAAGGATTTGTGAGCCTAGATCGTGCCTTAAAAACAAAATAGAGGACAAACCGATGGTGGCCCATTTCTCAAAAAAAGAACACAAACATACAGAACTGAGATGGTGTGTGATCCAAACCATAGAAGCAAAAGCCTGGGGAGGTGACAGGGATATGCAACGTTCAGGAAAAGAATATGCAACAGGCCACCCCAACGTGGCGGAGCCATTTTGATGATGGCATAACAAAACCCTCCCAGATCCAGTGCCCTGGACAAAACCCTCCCAGGCCCAGTGCCCTGGACAAAACCCTCCCAGACCCAGTGCCCTGGACAAAACCCTCCCAGACCCAGTGCCCTGGACAAAACCCTCCCAGTCCCAGTGCCCTGGACAAAACCCGCCCCGATCCAGTGCCCTGGACAAAACCCTCCCAGACCCAGTGCCCTGGACAAAACCCTCCCAGATCCAGTGCCCTGGACAAAACCTTCCCAGACCCAGTGCCCTGGACACAACCCTCCCAGATCCAGTGCCCTGGACACAACCCTCCCAGATCCAGTGCCCTGGAGTCAGGTGATCTAACGATACTGCAAATGTGATCGCGACCTCCTGCATAGACGATCTAACTGAGGCGTCAAGATCAGGGAAGATGGCCACGATCTGCCGACCGAATGTAGATCGAATGTGTGTTCCTGCATCATCATTCTTAAGCATAAGATTATTATTATTCTTTTTTTTAATTAAATATTTCAAAAGGGGAGGTTTTTGATTTCTGGGGAGGTGAGTGCAAAAACTCAAGAAGTCCTGATTTACTTAAAAAGAGAATATGAACCGTACAAAAAGGTGAACCTCAGTGACAAAGGATGCACCCTTGTTCTCTACCCTACATCCCTGCTCAAAGAGAAGCACCGGTGGAGATTGTGGGAGTGGGAATTTGAGGTAATTGACTTTCCCGTTGCCATTCGGAGCTTTCGGATTTTAAGTGGTTTAAACCCGATACCGTCCTAGCATCACCCCCTGTCTTTATCTGATTATGTTTTTGTTTGATTTTATTATGTATAAAAGCGCAACAGTGCCATTTACACAGCTTCAAGGCGCCGAGCATCCCTTACCCGGGTAGATGGAGGGGCCACCTCGCCTACCCGTGGCGGGGCGCTACCTCGTATGGAGTGGGTACGCCTGCCAATGCAGCATTCTCAGGAGCACCGTGTGTTTTCCGCAGAAGCTGTGAAGATCGTTGAGGCCGGCTCCACGCCAGAGGCAGGAGGACCAGAAGCAGGAAAGCGTCATCAGGCAACTGCATGACAACAAACCTCCTCACCAGACCCGTTGCTAAGGACCATTCTGCTGTTGCCATGGGAAACATGAACTCTGTTTGAACGGATTCCTGTGTTCCTGAGGACATACACAGAGGGGAATCCAACTGGCTGTAATTCATCAGCAAGAAGGCCCTGCATATTTCATTCATAATCCCGTCAAATCTTCAAACATGTGGGGAGAAAAATGACATTTTCATTTATTAGTAATTCATTTCTCTATTTATTTTTGCTCGCTTTTCAGGGAGCTTTTTCAAACTTGGCAAATTTAGATTTCTGTCATACAACCCCTGTCAAATGTTGGGGTCCTAAGGTAGTTAGTAGAAGGGCTTTGCCACCTGTGTTTTCTTGGGCATTTTCTTCAACATGCCTGAGCTCGGTCCTAAGTGAAATTCTCGTTTTCAAAAGAACGAGATAACAAAAAAAAAAAAAATTTAGAAAGACCGCTCCGTGATCGCACAAAGCAGTATTTCTAAATCGGACTGTCACGCCCCTGCCGCACAGGAGTGCGCACAAGGGCTGACAGACTCGCAGAGACCCGGAAGCGCAGGATGAGGACAATGGGTAAGTGTGTGTGCGCGTGTGTGTGTGTGTTGCGTGTCTGAGTGTTTTTTGGTTTGGGGGAGTCTTGGGTGGGGAGGGAAGAGGCAGGGGCTGAGAGATGGGGCTTTGGGCGGCAAAACCCATGATTCTGAGGTAATACGGCAGGGGAGGGTGGGGGCAGGGGTGGGTGTGGGGTGCGGGGACGAGCAATGGGGGTGATCCCCCCCCAAATATAAAAAAAAAACATTTTAAAGCCCTCCAGAGAAGAAGACGGTTGACGATGCTTAACAATGCTGGTTTTGCAATCAAGAGGAAATCGGTCATTGTAAATCTGGCTTTTACTCTGGAGAGCTTTAACATGAGGTCTTTTCACATAGAACCCGGAGCTCACCGTGCAGTGAGTATATTCCAGAAATAACCCCTGGTGCAGCGAGCACCTCCCTCCAGCTAGCTCTCCTTTCGGCGATGCACCCCACAAAATACAATTGAGTCCCACAATTAATTTGGTCCAATTGTACACACAGCTCCTCTACCTTTTCCTTCTCATGCTTTCATGTGCATCTTCTCTATCCCTCACCCCCATCCCATCCCAACCATCTACCCGACTTTGCTTCTCACTGCCACTACTGAATGTTCCATCTTTTGCCCCTCCGAGAGCAAAGCGCTTCAAAGCTATAAACTATGGCAGATAACATAACATAAAATGTATGAAAGGGAACATGGTGCTCAATTAACAGAGTGCATAAAAAAGAGCAACACAGTTACTAGCTCCTTACAATAGTGGGGTTATTTTGATCTGAGTGTAACGGAAACCTTATGGGGAGGTGGGAGTGGGGACATGCAAGAGTGATGGACCATTGATGATACAGCTATAAGAAACAACTGACAAATGGGCCAGCCAATAGGAATATATATACATTACTAGATAGTAATGGAAGGTAATATACAGCTTGGGGGTTTATAGTGATAATTTCGACAACAAAAATGTCGAAAGTCAAAATATCGAAAAAAAAAAAATGTCGAAAAAAAAAATGTCGACTTTTTTTTCAATGCATTTTTTTTTTTAAATGGGGGGGTTCCCCCCTAACCCCCCTTTTTTTATTTTTTAAATTTTTCCCTTTTTTTTAACCCCCGAACCCCTAAAATAAATATATAATTTAAAAAAACGAAAGTCGACTTTTTTTTTCGACATTTTTTTGTCGACATTTTTGTCTGTCGACATTTTCTTTTCGAAATTATGACCACCCACCCAGCTTGGGATATGCAACATGTCCAATGGCCGTGTAGAGATGGGACCAAATTCACAATAGCATAAAAAACGATACTCAATAATAGAGTACTCAAAATGCACAACAAAATCCAGCTTTATTCAAAGCACAGAATCTTGGCCAGGACAGCATACAAGTAGCTTTCAACATTACAATGAGTGCGAGCAGCATTTAAACTAAAAACACATCATCAACTGAGTCATACTACAATATCGATTAGGTAACTATTTTGGATTGGTTAGTATCCCAAGCTACCTATAAAATGTATGGCTGTTAGTTCCATCATTGGCTAAAACATATCTGATGGGCTAGCCCCTTACAGATACTACTTTCATTACATCGTTACAATCACACTCGATTCTTTGGCTCTGTTCATTATAGGCGGTGTGGCAAGAGGGATTTCTATTGGTTGGCCATTTACTCACCCCCCTTGAACACTTTGAGACGTCATGATATGAAGGAGACATATGGTGAGGAGAGAGAAGTCCATGGTCTACAATAATTCCAATTGAAATATTCCCTATCATTCCCGGGCCATGTGCCCTATCTGTTCCTTTGAATTACGCCTTCTGTATCATCTTGTGTCTGTGTGCTAGGGAGTTCAACAGGTGACTTATCTGTATTTGGCTTATAATGAATAGCCAGTGTTCTTCATGTCTTGATCATGTGTTAAGGGACAGTGTTAGGGAATGAATTTCTTCCTATTTACTGAGTTTTTAGCTAATTCTAACGTGCATGTTGCACTCATTGTGACCACTTGAGACGCCCTTCATCTATCCGCGATAGAGTCTTTTGGCATACTGATCTCATGCATCTGGACATCAATGGTGGGTTGTGCTCTTATTGAACCTTTATCAGCCTGGGAGTCTACTGCTTCTAATCTTGGTAGCTATTATCTCGTCCCTGCGTTCTGCACACCCACTACGCCCTTTCGTTTATCTGACCTTGGCGCATGCTACAAACTACTGTCTTGGCAGCTTCAAAGCTTCTAAAATAAATGTGTTTCTTTGTATTTAGCATCTTATCTGAGGCCTTGCTAACTCCTAGGCCTGCTGCAGCCTCTGTGCTAGGAAAATGGCTGTACTCCTGCGCTTCTCGCCTCCATATTGGTGACCTATATTTGTGTCTGTGTGAGGAATTCAACCATCCACACGATCGCTCACATGGGCTTTTTGAAAATGTTATATGAAATTGAAGGACGGTAGTTCAAACTGGAAAATGTGTGGGGCTAATCTGCACATATTTTCCTATGCTCACTGTACAACATACACATAGACCCATGTACTCTGGGTGGATGCAGCTTACAGGCGCAGTGCTCCCTGTCGTATTTAGTTGAGATCTGACAGGTGGAGTACGCAATATATCTCCGGAAGGGGGAGGGCCATATTTTCCCCCTGCCATGACCAGCCTAATTACCTATCAAAGGCTCCATGGATCCGCCCTCTCTGTTTGACCTCTGCAGATGGTTGCAGCTATTAACATAATTAACATACTAACAGAGTATACTTCAAACAGGCCCACATGGGGCCTGGCTGCAGAGGTTTAACAAAGGAGACAGGAAACACCAACAACCTTTGATATGCACTGTGTCAACCTGAAGCAAGGTCCCACCTCTCAGTATCAAGGGCAGTGACCTGTCATGTCTGGGACTATGTATTTACAGTAGTCATTCCCATTCAGAAGGTACGAGCATGTGGTTTTGCGGAGACCAAAAGTCTGGTCTCGCCACAGCTTCAAGGGAGACCAGCCGCTTTAATCGGAACCACAGAGAGCTCAATTAACCAGAGAGACCCTTTGTCCACAACAGATAGGAAGATAGGTTGGACTTAGTATTACATGTTTTCACCCCTTTACCTTTTCTGTTGCAAAGCACTCTGGTTATGACCTCACGCATACAGGAGATTGTTGGTGGGGACCCAGGATTGGTTCATTAAGGTAGGCTTAGCCTACACCAACCACTGGTGCCCATTTGGCTTTAAAAGAGGGTTGAGCCCCTTTTTCTGGGAGATCATCTGAAGACTTTGCAAGGAGTAACGAGAAGAACTGATTTGGACCATGGCTGAAGTTACAGTCTGCCTTACAGCTTCCGCCAGTGAAGGAAGGCCTGGATTTCGAAAGAGGGAAGCAAGATCCCTTCCCTAAACATCTCCCAGGGAACAGAGGGATATACTGAATCCAGAGGACCTTCTAGCAGCTCCAGAACCATTACCCAGCCAGCACACAGCGTGCCCTGCTAATCTCTGCAAGCAAGCTTCCTAGGTGGGAGGTGCCAGAGAGTCTCTGAACCAAACTCAGGACAAGGCTGTTGCCTGCAACACTCTCCTCAGCTTTGGGCAATCTAAAGAAGCTAGGAGGAGTGCATCGATAAGCATCAACCAGCGTCCGCCTTAAAGGACCTTTTTGAGCCAGTCGAGCCCCTCGAGCTGCAATCAACTGCACCGCTGACTATTTTCACGCCGCAGTCGCCAACATCATCCGAGACACCTCGAACAGTGCTTCAGACCCACCAACCAGCACTGAGACAACCATTCCTGACCCCGAGCTGCCATGTAGGCCAGCCTGCAGCCATCCATCCAGCCTTGCTCACCGAACTGCTTGCCGCCTGATACCCGCAGCAGTATCCCATCTTGAACTCTGTCGCAGAAGCTGCAAAGTGCCCTGACACCGACTCGACCATGCCGAGCACCAAGAACCTCTGCAAGCACAAGATACATTGTGGTTCTGTCCCCCTGGTCAGTCTCTCAAGGCCCCTAGTGACATTTTACAACCCATTGCTCCCTTTGTGTTGAAACCAAGTATCCTTGAACTATTGCTATTAGTGAAATGCCTCGACAAGGCACTCATGTCAGTACGTCAGCTGAAAACAGCAGATCTGCTAACTCCTAAAACTCGCAAGAAATCGCCTTTGCCTCAAAAACCAGGTTTATTACTAGATACAATTCAGATAGTCACAAGATCCACAGAATTCTGCAGAAACATTGGTACCTGCTCCATTTAGATTCTGACATTGCCAACTGGCTTGATCCCTCTGTTAATGTAACATTTAGCAAAGGGAAATCTCTTAGAAATAAACTCTGCCCATCATTTATATGTCTACTCACTCCTAAACCTACGTGGTTAGACTCTGCCCGTCCTGCTGGTTTTCACATATGTGGATTCTGCAGCACGTGCAAGTACACTCTGGAAACTTCAAAGGTCTCCTTTGGAGATAGAGACCACACTATTAAAACATTCCTCAATTGCAATTCAAAGTTCGTGGTTTACTGTATTATTTGTACATGTGGATTGCAATATATAGGCAGCACCATCAGGCCCCTTAAGACTCGTATTCGGGAACATCTCGCCACAATTGGCAGCCAGGAATCCAAATACCCACTGGCCAATCACTGGCAAAAACTGCATCAATTAGATAGTAAGGATGACATTCGATTTGTGGGTCTTTGCAAAGTGTCATTGCCGCCTAGAGGGGGCAATCTCACGCTCAAATTACATCGGTTAGAAGCAAGACTCATCTATAAATATCGTACTGTGTTTAGAGGTCTAAATTCAGACCATGAATTTGCAACCTTTTTGTGAAAACCTACTGTTTTCTTCTTTATTTTACACTGGTATCTTGTTTTCCCTCCCTTTTTCTGTGGACATGAGTGCTTTATTTACACCCAAGTGGTCATTTATAATCGTGTGGGGTCTAGTGATCCCTCTACAATGACTGTTTGCAGTCCCGTTACCTCACATTTTCTATAGCAGCGCATTCACAGATGGCAGATGCACAATTTATTTAATATCTCTCCCCAATTTGGTTCCTACTAGCATGCTCTAGTAGTCGCAATTCTCTGCGGTTTAATTCCCTTCACCTATATGAACCCGTTTTTCCTTTTGGTTATTCAGCTCAACAGCAATTGGTGCACGAGGTGCAAATTTCCTTTCGTTCTCAGGCCTTACTAGTATATATTTATCTGGGCGCCCTCCGGGGCTCCATTTTTGTGATTAGTACATCTTTTGCTGTGCACCGCACTTCATGTACATTTTTGTGGAATTCCAGCCCTGCTAATTTTTAAATTCAGAACAGGTTAATCTCTGCCTTTTTGCAGCGTTTGGTAAGCTCCTTACTTTTTGGGGCAAATTCACTCCTGAGGTATTCATTTAATTTCCATCATTCCAATAAGGCGGTTTTCTTTCCTGACCTAATCGGCCATGTTCTAAAATACCTTGTGTATTTAAATAGTCCTGTTTCTATCTCTATGGTCTGGGCTCACTTTCATTTCATTCAGTTCAGCAGCATTGCACAGGTAAGACGGTTTTTCACAGCCCCCTGGCCGCTATGATACTTCTAATTAGTGCATCAGCACGTCTCAATTAAGTTTGGAGAAAGTCAATTTTTAGCTTTTGCCCATTCTTATTTGCGCACGCACACCATGCTTTTGCGTTTTGGGTTTCTTCTGGCACTCCGGGTAGCTGCATTTTAGCAATCACACTTGTTACGTTAATTTGTCCATGTTTAAGTGATGCTGAGGGAATTTCCTTTCCCTTACAGAGTTCCGCAATTGCGAAGCAGTGAGGTATGATTTGTCATTTAATCTCACACTCTCTTTTTCTTCGTTAATTTCACATTTGTGCTTGAACAGCGCATTTAAACACTTCATATAAAATAAAAATCTTTTCTTCTCTCTTCCTTTTTAGAGAGTGCATCTTCACTGGCCACGATATACTTAATTGGTTAGGCTAGCTCTTGAAACTTTCAGGTACCTTTTATTTATGATTCCAATTTTGGTTTTTTTGGTGGCTTTTGCCTCTTTGACTGCGCTGCTATAGCTGTTCCGTGGATGCATTATAACTAACTCCTTGCAACTTGTTTGTTTCTTTACCCGTGTTTCTTACATGCATCCCGTAACCTATTGATTCTCCATTCAATTCAATCCCCTCCTATTATGGTATTGTGCCAATCTTATTTATCTATTATTTATTATTTTCGTTTATTGCTATTTGATTTTATCTTAATATATATGCTGTAACTGCTGTTCTTTTTGGCCTACCTGCACTTGTGTTTGCCCTTTTGGTTGAATGTCCTTACTAATGTCCTTATCAATTTTTTATTGATTTTTTTCACAATGGACGTCTTTCATTCAAACTGTTTATGTTGGTCTGTACTATTTTTGTTCATCATTATGTTGTGCATTATGTTTAGCCTCAGATGAAGAGTCGGTGATGACTCGAAGCACGTGTCAGGCTACTTCGTTATTGAACTCATTGGACTCATGAGAAATCCCCCCTTCTTTGAATTACTTGGAACACCTGTCACTATTGCACTGTTCAGCGCAGTGAGACTGAGAACTGTCTGTGTTCATTTAGGTTCTTAACTGTGGGTGGCATCTGGTAGTGCTCCCACACCCCTTAGTCACCTGCAGCTTTAGTGCTTCCCTAATTTCTTCAGTGTACAAGCGCTGTGGACTTTGACTAGTTCTGCCAAACCTGTGCGTTTCCTATTGCCATTAGTGACTTTACCAACTACCCTCCTGTCAGTTTCAAGGAGGAAAGGGGATGCATTCTGGATACGGTCTGTCCTCTGCATCCCTTTACAGGGTGGGTTGTATTTTGTAGTGTGCTAGAACTGTCTGTTGTATTAATACTAAAGTAGATATTCGTATACAACCTTGACTGGACAGTCCCTTATATCATCGGACAAGGAGGTTTATAATTTGCTTGTGTTTTCAATCTGTTTGGAACCCTTCTGGTGTACTAGAGGTGTGGGGCTGATTGATGGTTTAGAAACCGATATTCATCCCTGGACCACTGGTGCCCTGGAAGTTGATTTGTCCAGTCTGGTCACGTTCAATTCACTTGAGCGTCTGCCATAATTATAATTGTTGTTTTATAACACGCTTAATACCAACCAGTGGTTTCTAAAAGTGGGATTGGGATTCAAACCTGTGTTGCGCTGCGTTGTCTTGCTTCCAAGACAAACCCGTTGCCCCCGAGCTATCCTTCCTCAATTACTTGGATTATAATACTTGGATTCTAATTACCATATGTTGGTTTCGCTGCCTGTGTAAGATGCATTTTACCTGCCTATAATTTCATCTGCTCTATTAGTGAGTCATCTCTTGGTATTCTGGAATCCTCCTGCTTTCTATGCTATGTACAGTACACTACTTGTGCTTTCTATTATCTAACTGTAATTCCTACTAGTGTCGCACAACCCAACTAATTCTTAATGGCAGAGGCGCGTGCATTGTTTGTTTAAAGTATTGTTTCTTGTAATCTGCCCTAGATGGTCTCATCGCTCACCCCTAGACGCATGGGGCAGTAGGGTTGCCTCAGCTGGTATCACTTCTCAGCTGTACGGTAATTGTGAGGCATCGGGGCAGGAACTGGTACTTGCACATTTATCTGAGTTGGGGCAGTAGGTGATACCTGCATATTCATCTGCCCCATCAGAAGCGTCAACACAAGCCAAGGGACAGGAATCTGCCACTGCGTCCTTCAAGAGACCTACGGACATGGCAAGTGTTCGTATCAGAAACCTCCCGACTCCCCTAATAATCATGCATCGATTAGAATGAGCACATTGATCACTCTGTGAACCATGCCACTTTCCAAAGGGAACACCCCGGGACACCATCCAACATGCGGCTACACCATGCAAGGTCTTTGCTTCTTAGTTTGCGCAAAATTGATTCATTTTAAGGTGATAGCCTGGCAAGCGGCATACAGGCACTGGGCAAGCCTCTCCGCCAGCTCAACCTGAGCAGTGTTTTCTAGATGGATAAATTGAAAGGTTATCAAATTGTCTGATTTAATAATGGATTGCTCAGAGCTGCAAGGCCGATGATGTGGTGGAGTACCTGGCAATACGGTTCTCAATCTTCGTCGGCTGCACACCAGCGAAAATGGAAGCCTGTATATGGACTTCCCTGACTGTAATGAGCTGAACCCAATCAAGTGCCGCGCCACCAGTCTTCAGCTGGCCCAATGTTCATGTTGTGAGTGCGTTCTGTACCCTTCCCAGCCCTCATCCAATGTGTCTGGCACCCCTTCTACCTCCCCTCGCTCCCTCCACACACACACCCCGACCTTCTCTAACTTTCTCTACATATACACTAATCCAGCCTCACTCCACTGACTTCCCTGCAGTGCACACCCTTGAATCCACCCCCCACTGTGCCTAAGATCACAACAAGAGGCAGGGCCTCGAGTTACATACACCCACCTTGAAGCTGACTAGGACACAGACACCTGACCCTTTAGCTCTACACGCATCAACACATCAGCACGCGCACCTGGCCGCTTCCTATTTCCCCCCATTAACCATTGCAATTGCTTTTCGTACAGGATCCAGTGTTGAGAAAGGCAGAAGCTGGTTTAACACCCATAGCCATTTTGGGGGGAGCCACAGCCGGTTGATGGTGTAATTTCATGTTTCCAGCTTGTCTAACTCTGGTGTGGGTGACGGGGGTTCATGTGACCTCCTTATGAAATCACTGGCGTTTCATAGTACAGCCTGTCAGCATTGAAGGGACAGAATTCTCACCTTAGGGGGCAGTGTGGCGTCCACAGATTATTTTACAGGGGAGGACCCATTGCTCACAGGCAGTAAGTGACCGGATTACAGTCGGGATTAATGACTTCAAGTGACAATGACAGGATTTGGTAATCGTGACTGACACGCGGTCCCGGTGGTGGCGAAGGTGGCTGGAAACGGAGCTGTGCTGGTTGGTCCCAGTGAAGGCGTGATCTGCATATGTCCCTAAATTAGGGGCCTCGTCCTTGTGGGAGGTTTAGGGGCTCCCTCCCCAGTGTTGGACAGGTACCCCCTAGCCCCCAGCACTCCAGAGGGAGACATGTGTTGACTAGCCCAGATAGACTCCCAGGCAATACTTTGGTACCAGGTAGTTGGGAGGTATGGCATGGCCAGACAGACTGACTCCTAGAAGGACTTAGTGGAATGATTTAGGGTCAGTAGTAAGGCTGAAAGCCCTCCAGCCAGAAGCACCTTGCATTTGGTCTGAAGCACTCAAATATGTCCCCTCTAAGGGCGAGGATGCCACAGCCCCCAAAGCCCTACCTCAGGGTTAGTGGTTCACAGGTGGTGAGGGTCCCAGAGCCCTCTAAGCATTCCCTCATCAAAGGGTCAATCGTGGCGATGGTTCTGCAGCCCAAACTGCCCCTTGAATTATTTGTTTATTTCGGTTATTAAGTGCAGGAGTTCAGTTGTCCTTTACGTACACATCCAGCCGCAGCCGGAAAACAGACAAGAGGCCATGGGTCCAACCGACCTCGCTTAATACCAAAGACTGTCCTCACAGGGTGTATGACCCCAGCCCCTGCTTTATGGGTTTCACAGGAAGGGGTATTTTTCTGGTGCCTTACTGGTTCACGGACAGAGGTTTCGAAGGTGTCCCATGGCGTGCCTCTTGCCTGTATACACAGTATGTGACATGTCCTGTTTCATGAGAGTAACAGTATCAGGGCTTGCCATGTCCCTCGTTTATGGAAGGGTACCCACCCCCTACGGAGGTGCCTCTGTAGCATTTATGCAACTGACCTGCCAAAAACTTCCAACTACGAAGAGGTTTGAGGGTAGCTGATTTAGGCTACTAAGAATTTTAAACTGAAATGTATTCATGACTCACTTTGTACATAGTTCGTACACATATTTGCAAAACAAAGGGGACTCCTGGAACCCCCTTGTTTTGCAAATTACGTAGCTTTGGGATTCACCCTTAGTTACAAGGGGAATCAAGACGTGGACCCCTTGCTCACTGTTCTTAGAGAGGTACAGCCCCACCTCACTGATGATGCCCGACTAGGCTGAAACATGTGTCTGGGGTTGCTGTTGGTACTCTTGTTCACAGGAGAATTGCTTAGCATGTCGGTGCTGGACTGCCCCTGGGCAGGACAAAGACTGATATTCAGGGATATTTCTCCTCTGTGAAAGGGACAGTGAGCTAAAGACTTGGTTGAGACTCTCCCAGGGGCCATCCACCCAAGAACAGGTCAATGGGCTGTGTTTGTGCTGGTAGAGGGAGTCCCTGAACCCCCCTTGCTTTGCGTACACATATTTGAATACATCAAACTGCTCTTTTGATTAAACAGATTGACCGACGAGTAGATTTTTGAGTTGGCGATCTATGTGGTGCAGGCTTTAGTCATTGGGCCTCATTACGACCCTGGCGGTAAGGAGTAAATGGTGCCGTAAAAGGTGCCAGCGCCGTTAACCCTGTACCGCCTCATTACAAAGTCCCTTCACGGGACCCTGTAAGTAACGCCTGGTCAAACCAGGCGTGCTTACCGGGTCCCGCAAGGGGAAGAGGGAGCAAACAACGGACCGACTCATAATGGCCCGTTGTTTGCTCCCTCTCCCATTCCCATTCAGCCCTATGGGAGCTGAAATGAGAATGGGGAAGGACCGGATCTGGGTCCTTGGAGGGAGGAATTACCGGGGCTTCCGAACTCAGAATGGCCCGGTAATTCCTCATTCTGTGGACACGGCCGCGAATTCGGCAGCAGCCATGCCGCCAATAGCGGCATGGCTACCACGAGGTCGTAATGAGGGCCATTGTCTATTTCACTTCATGCTGTGTTTGCAAGGGGAATATGTCCTATGGGCTCGGAGGGTCGTTCCTTACAGGGGCACCTAATTGCCCATTCTAGGTGCCTGGGGCCACATTTTTATGTTGATTTGCCATAGATGTGTTCCCATGGGGTAGTGGGGTCTAGTAGCGGTCTCCAAGTCCCATGTTTCAGGCTGCCTTATGAGACGTGGTTTGGTGGGTCTTGGGGAGAGCACACGCTATGCGTGCATGCAAGCAGGAGGTAGCCTTACACATGGAACATGGCGTGACGAACAAGTACGTGGATGCACCCAGGATGCACACTGAAGAAGCCACCACAGTAAGTCTATAAACAACAGGCAAACTAATCAAAGCATCTTCAGATAACAAGACTCACTACAACTGTCTTCCTTGACTTAAACCAACACGCCCTGAAGAAGGCCGGGAGAAAGAATCACTGGGCCCTTGTGGCCGAAACTTAAGTTGGCAGGCAGCAGAGCCAGCAGCAGTTTCTATTAAAGTTTTCACAAATAAGGTGGATTTGTTGCACACCCTTATTTCTACATTTACAGTGACAAATGCCAAAATCATAAGTGTTCGGTTTATATTGATTTGTAATCCATGCAGCATGTTGCACATATTATGTATGTTGGCTCTTTGTACTTTATGTGTATTGTATGTTTAGTGTTGGACAATTGTGTCCTTAAATGTCATCTGAAGTATTTATGATGTCTAGGTCAATGTTGTGATATGTTTGTACTTTCGTGTCTTTATGACTTGGTTATTTAAATATTTACTATACAACAATATGATTACATGATCAAAAAAGTACTAACACATTTGCTCCTCTTTCAACTTGTGCGTTGACACAAAACCTAATGAACATACAGTTGTTGCATATTCATACAATAACAAGTATTGGGGATCCTTGTTGTGTGCTATGGGACACGGACGGAGACCATGATAGTCAGCTGCCAGCACCTGCTGTGTGATGCAAGACACAGAGGTGGGAAACAGTGAATCCTGCAGGCTCCTTAATCCATCACCAGACATAAGAACACCTCGCAAGCCAATGAAACCCTAGTAGACCACAAGACAGGGCAGTGCAAGATGTGGAAAGGGGCAGAGACCGCATAAGCGGGGGCACCTTGGTTACAGGCGTGGGGACCATGGGTACACTAGGGGTACGGCGCGTCCAGCAGCCAGTAGGAGTAGACTGACTCCAGCAGGGAAACAAGATCCTACGGAAAACAAGTCACCAAATTTCCTCCAGAAGAAACACTCCATTGAAGCCATAACCCATGCAGTGACTCCAACAGACTGAACACACACAGTCATTAAATCCACTGCCGCAGGCAGCCAAATTCTCAGGTGCTAGCGACAGTGGCACCTTTCCCAGCACAGTGTTATTTTAATTTCCACAATGGGCCTCAGAGTGCAACCCCTGCGACCACTGAAGCTGGCGTTCATTGTACCCCGAGAGGCTCCGTACTTTACATTTGTGCATTTACATCTTTATGAGTTTTTATCTGTGCAGTATGTGTTTTTAAACGGGAATCCACCGTGTGTTCCCTGTAAATGAGCAAAACCGATAGAAATGTGTAAAGGCATAGCGCCTCCTGAGAAACGCAAGGTGGTGCCAGAAGATTTTGCAGGGAAATTGCTTTTGTCGGACCCACTAATGAAGCAACAAACACAGGGCCCCCGGACACAAACACAAGTATTAACTGTCGGTTTGACAAGCAAAGATGTTGAGCTACAGGCGCTATGCATACCCGCTCATTTGGTTATTGAGTAGTTCATCTTTTCCAATAACAAGTTTTGAATAGTCTGTACATTCACACAGCATCTTATTGAAC
Organism: Ambystoma mexicanum; assembly: GCF_040938575.1. Classification (NCBI taxonomy): domain Eukaryota; kingdom Metazoa; phylum Chordata; class Amphibia; order Caudata; family Ambystomatidae; genus Ambystoma; species Ambystoma mexicanum. Next base: position 1,558,816,891 of record NC_090932.1, read on the forward strand.
TTTCTGAATCGTTTTGAGGTATTCCTGTGAGTTTTTGTGCATCAACATTTTGAAGGCAATCATTGCATGCCGATCCAGCAAGCCCTATGCCGCATGATACGCCATTACAGGAACACACCACACTTGGTGACAGGAGTACCACCCAGAGATCTAATGAGAGCATACCAGGCCAGCACAGGCTTACCCGAAGGCACCCAAAGACCCTCAAGACCATCTGAAGACCGAGACTTGCTGTAGGAAGAGGTGACAGACCGAGATGATAAGGCAAAGGAAGCGACAAAGGAAAGAATGGACCGGACCCGAAAAGCGAGGCTGGGGGAGTTTGAGGAAGCAGAAGAGGTGCTCATCAAGCAACGAACACAGAGGAAGACAGACGCAAATTACGACAGCATGCCCCTCCGGGGGAACCAACGTGAAAGGGACCATGGTGACAGCCACCAACAACCAGAGGGCAGTTACGAGGAATGCATCCTTCTTCAAGCACTTCATGCCAGATGGAGATACCGGACAAGAACCGAGATCACACGAAGGATGAAGGAGAAGAGAACGAGGATGATGTCCTGGAACCAGCAGAAAGAGGAGACCGATCCAGAAGGGCGACCCAAGCGAGCAATCAAAAGGCCCTGAAGACTCATTGAGGAGGTGTGACAGATGTAAGGAGATATGTGAGGGGGAGGTGTTGTGAGGAAAGATGAAAGAAACCCAAAGGGTTAATGGGCAGAGCTGCAGAGGAGGAAAGGGAGGAGCCTCAGGGAGGAAGAGGCGTTAGTTAGAATAAAGTGAAAGTAAGAGTAAGACTGTCCAGTCGCCTTTGGGTGCCGGTGTACACTTAATTAACATATAACAATGTCCCTTTCCAAAATGTGCTAAAAGGGGGGATGCCAGATAGCCCTAATGAGTGCTCGGTCTGCGGGACCGCAGGTAATCACCGGAGTGAGTCAAAGTCAGCTACAGCAACACATCCAAACTCTGGGAACCAATACTCATGCTCTGGGCAGGAAACAGCTGAGCACATTTCATAATTGGCAAAGATTCGGTGGATCGATGTGGTGTGAAGGTGGTGGGACAGGGGAAGGAGGAGGGGAGAGAGTGAGAGAGAGCGATAGAGAGAGAGAGAGAGAGAGAGAGAGAGAGATCGAGAGAGAGCGAGGTGTCTATCAGGGGAACAGGTGGAGACTAGTTATTTGGAGGGGGGGAAGGAAGCAACAGAAAAGCCAAAGGAGAATCTACAACAATGTGAAGGAGCAGAAAGCTAATAAGGGAGGTGAGATGAACCAAACATTGTGGCAGATCCAGGAGGAAAGACAGGAGAGCAAGACAGTGAAAGAAAGGGGGAAGGGCAAGGGGGGTCAGGAGAAAAAGGAGGTGCCCAAGACCCCTGGGCACGTGATTGGTAGGTTGCCTGCCACCTCAATGCTAGTGAAGATTGTGGCAGAGTCTGTGGCCTAGAGAGGGCTGTACCAGCATCATCGCAGAGTGAAGCCTCTGCTCACAATCCACAGGCACAATCCCTGCTACCAAGGGGAGTGACATTCTGACAAGTTCAACACAAGAGCAACCGACAATCCAAGAAAGAAGTGCCTGGGCACTTGAAACCCCAAAGACTGGGAGGGCCTTTATGTGAACGTCGGCTGCCAGAGCCAAGGGAAAGAGAGGGATGGACTAAGGTCCTTAAGCAAGTTGAAATTGCTCACACGTTGTTTTCTTTGTTTGAGTTCCCGAAAATCTTTTCAGTCCACCATAAAACCTTAGAACATTTACTTTGTAAACGTAACCTTTAGGAATGTTATGCTCTGAGTTTCGATTTGTCAGGTGATCTTTCAACCATGACATAGCTCAGGTGAAGTTTGCTGTGCCCCTCGGCCAACGGGCAGTGCTATGTTGAAACCATTGCGCCTTGAGAGAGCTTTAGACATAAAAAAGGGGCTACCCTCTTGGTCGCTATTTAGAAAATCTGCAGATGAAGGTGATCTTACCATGCTGGTTATTCTCGACCTTTCTGCAGCTTTTGATACTGTTGATTTCGAGATATTATGATCTAGACTAAATGAGAACACTCCTGAAATTGGTTCAATTCCATTATATTTGAGAGGAATCAAAGGGTTTGGATTGGACCGTATTTTCCCAGCTCAATCCCAGTGGTCTGTGGGTCTCTCAGGGCTCCTCTTTGTCCCCTCTACTTTATTCAACCACTCATTCACATTGTTTCAAAGTTTAATCTACACTATCATCATGTAATAATGTATGTAAATATGTGCTATATAAAGCGCTTTATATAAAAGCGCTATATAAAATTATAATTACTGTCATTCATCTGCAGATGACATGCAGATCTATCTCTGCGCTAAGAACTTGTTTGAATCTTCTCAGCGTATTGTGGATTGCACAGCAGAACCTCAAGGTTGGATGGCATCTAATAAACTGCAACCGAACCCTTAAAAAACGAGGTTATCCTGCTTGGCCCTAAGAGTATCTTGAGCAAACCCTCGAAGTTACCCCTCTGCCCTTTGCTTTTTAACCTTCCTACATCATTTGCTCACCGGGTAAAGAATCTGGGCTGTACTTGGCAATCCAACAGAACTGTGACCGTAGGGGAAACAGTAAATCCATCTATTTCCACCTGCAATGTTTATGACTAATTCTTTCACTTATCCCAGAGGCCGACCAGTCAGTGGTGGTTGGTTCATTATTGCAATGCCATCTTGACTAGGATTCCAGCAAAGCAACTTGCACAGCTACAAAAGGCTCAATAATGCAGCAGTCAGATTTTTGTTTCAAGTCCACAAATTCCCATCTAGTTCATGCTATAGGAAGCCCTTCATTTGCTACCGGTACCACAGAATCATTTTGAAGATTCTCCGTTTTGGTTTTTAAATGCCTACATGGACTTTCTCCTACCTATCTTCTGACCCTAGTGTCCAGTATGATCACTGTGATCCTCCAATCAACATCTTTTGGTAGTACTGGTTGTCCAATTTGTTCATAGAGGTGAAAACCGCTTCTCGTTTCTGCAACCTTGCCTTTGAAACTCATTCCTCACTGATCTCAGAACCAACGACTGCTATTTCTCATTCCGAAAACAGTTAAAAACCTATTTGTTCCCTATTTCTTTCCTATATAAACTTTGCCCTATTGTAAGGTTTCTTCCCCTTCTTAGCAGAGAATATGCCCTTGACAAATATATGAAATGAAACAGTGTGCTTTACAAGACCCAGGATTAACATTGCATCCTGCTTCCACCTGTGAGGATAAGCACCTCGGGGCCATCTACGACTCCACACTCTCCTTTTCTCCTCACATCTCTGACGTCTGTAAGAAATCAAACTACCAACTGCACCTCCTCAGAGGTATTCTCCCTTTCCTCTCCTTCCCCCAAAAGCTCACTGTCTCTAGAGCTCTGGTTCTCTCCAGGCTGGACTATTGCAACAGCCTCTTTCGAAATCTGCCTGCTACTACTCTCCACTACTCTGCAACTCATCCAGAATAGGACTGCGAGACTTTTCCTTGGCCTCAAGTCCAGGGATTGTATTTCTCCAGCACTGAAATCTCTTCATTGGCTCCCAGTGGCTGCACGGATTAAGTTCAAGACCCTCTGCATTGTCAAGGTAAGTAGTGGGGATAAGGGGGTATTGAAGGTGGCTGGGGGGGGTCTCGGCTACCCCCGGGGGTGTGAAATATTCGCTTCCCGTGAGGGGTCAAAGAGGACCCAGTATTTTTTGGTTCGAGCGGCCCTGGCCGGATTCGTTCTTCTTTGATGTTATATGTGCCAAATTTTCAAATAAAAAGAAGTTACAAAAAAAAATAAAGATCCTCTGCATTGTCCACAAGACCTTCTGGGGCCTGGGGCCTCAATACCTCCAACTCTCTCTTCGTAAATACCTTCCTACTCTAGCTCTTCGCTCCTCCACCTTCAACTCCCTCAGGGTCAGTCGCTTCTCCAAGCAACAAGTTGGTGGAAGACCTCTTTCTTCGGCTGTGGCCTCCCTCTGGAACAGCCTCCCTGTCTCTCTGAAACTTAAGGAGAACCATCTCTGGTTCTGGAAGCACCTCAAAAGCCTCCTCTTTGCTTCCGCCTTCTCTCTTCCTCTCCTCTGCTGATCTCATGTCTGTTACTGCACTGGTCACCTGGCTACCCTCTGAATTCCCGCCCAGTTGCACACCCACACTGCCTCCTGGCTACCCTTGCACTTGGGTCTGTATCTGTAACCTTAAAGTCTCCCCCCCTGCACTTATTGGACACCTGCTGTCTGCACTTACCCTTGCACTTGCCACCTGCTGGCCGCACTTATTGTTATTGTTTTGATCCCATGTACAGCACTCCCCCCCCCCCTCCCGCTCCCCTGGCACTTTTTCCCTTCCCCCATCCCTTGTACTTGCGCAATCTCAATGTCATTTGCCGCGTGCAGATATCCTTTTTGAGTTCCAATTGGTTCCAGGATTGAGGCATCATTATCCTGCTCACCTCGGACCATCGTGTGAAACATTAGGTTTTTTCCCTCCTTGGAGGGTTTTTCCTAAACACTTAGAGCCTTGCTCCAGGTGTCACCCGTTCTGTGTTCCCTATTACAGGCATGGTGGTGTCTGGAGAAAGTCACCCCTATCTTCAGACCTCCAGCTTACAGCATCGATATCACTGCAGACAATCATCTTCACCAATTCACCATAGGTAGATTATAACTACCCATGCAATAACTTGCATATCCCACCACACAGACTCTTAACCAAAGCATTGGAAACGGTTAAGCTGCTGTTCTGAGAGGACGTCTGTGTCCCATCGCCATGCGCGCCAGTATTCTGCCTCCATGATTCATATGCAACAAGCATGTAAGAATTCCTAGCAACGGCCACTGATGGTGCCACATACTGCAATCGAAGGACCAGACTTACATGCTATCTGGCATTTGCTGGAGTTTGTGGTTTCCAAGCAATACCTTAGTCATTGATACAAAGTTGTGTTTATAAAAAAGGAAACAGTGCATGGGCCATCCACAAACCTTCCTGGGTCATCTCTGGAGACAATTGCTTCTCTGTCCAAATGAGGTTTGCTGCAGGTCTTGAATGACAAGTAAGGCTGTGAAGCCCATGTTTGGTCTTTAGTCTATAAGCACTCCGCAGCATCAGATCTTACCTGTTGTACAGTGTCCCTATGAGCTGGCTTTCTGTACCAAAGAGAAAACATTCATTGGGGGTGTAGATGATGAAATCACATTTTAGGCAGCATCCAGAGTGAAAGAAGATCTCTTCTGGCAGTACAAGGAGACAGTAGGACACTCCTGGTGATCAACAGGGTAGAACACAGAGGAACGGTAACTTTTCAGGCTCACCAATCTGAATGGGATCCTACAGAGTCACTTTCGGGGGCAAGGGGTGCCAGGAGATGACACTTCTTATACAGAGCAGCTTAGAATTCAGAGATGTTTCTGAAGGCTGACACATCAGAGAGTTATCCTCAAAGTTCAGAGGCCACAAGTAGGGGATGGACCTTAGTTAAGCTTCACAAGGGGATGACCCCATACGTTGGAGGGTTATTCCCCTAAGCACTAAAGTTCAAGATCCCAGACTCTGTTGGTCAAGACCCCAAACACTGGAGTGCAGGGCCACAGGCCCATATACTGGAGGGCAAGATCTCAGTCATTGGTGGTTGCAGCCCTAGACACTGGAGGCTAGACGAAGACTGGAGAACCTACACTGGAGTGCAGAACGCCAGCTGCCAGGGTGGAGAACCTACACTGGAGTGCAGAACGCCAGACACCAGAGTGGAGAACCTGCATTGGAGTGCAGAACGCCAGACCAGCTCTGGACATATCCTTGCTGCATATGACTGGCAGGTTATACCAATTCCTAGTTCAATAGTGGATATCTTTATTGGGGGAAAGTGAGAATTTCTTAGACAAGCCAACCAATCACACATTCCTCTTGAGAGTGAATATCACATCATACAAAGGACTTTTCCTGATGCCAAAAGCCCTTACAATTAGGATGTAACTTTCACTCATCCAGTTCAGAAAATGTCTAAATAGATGGCGTCACCCTGTTATCTGCAGAAAGGGTCTTTCTTATCTCAACAGTCACACCAGCCTGCGCCAGGCTGGGGTGTGCTACTAGTACTTGTGGAGCTAGGAAACTGGACTACTAGTGATGGTTCCCAAGAACCATTGATGGAGGGATTGGGTGAACTTCCTGCCTGAATTGCAGTTCTTGATATTTCCAAAGTTCTCCCAAATCACTCCTACCTGAATATGAGGTCATGTTATGTTTCCCAGTCTTAGAGTTAACTCTTCAGGATGTGGATGCAGCACCAAGCCACTAGGGTAGCACTGGATGTAATCTTACAGTGATTATCAGGGCTGCTCCACATTGACCAAAACCACTGTACCTCTCATCTCCAGAATAGCAGTGGCCACCTTTTCAAACCCATTCAATGCAAAAGCATTCAGGGTTTCACCCCGAACATGTTCTGGCAGATTGACATTTGCTCCAGAAGTGCAAATTTAACCTGTACTCATATAATGCTGGTAAAATAGATCAGTGGGTTGAGCACTTGGTGCTGTGATCTGTGTGTGTGATCTGCTGGTAGCAGGTTCGAATCCTGGCAATGCCTACTCAGATTTTCATCCTTGCGTGGTCCATAAATGAGCACCAACTTTCATTGGGTGATATTGCATGTAAATGTGCTCTATGTAAAGCGCTTGGACGAAACCACTATATAAGTAAAAAATGATCATTAACTATCAAACTTAGATGAGCAGGGTTAGAATCAAAACCTCTAGTAATACCTTCACTGGTCTGAGTAAAGGTTATTTGCTGTTCAGGAATCTTATCTACTCTTGTGCGTACGTTTTTCATAGCGTTTTAGGAAGTACGAACCATGTGGACAGGTGGTACACTAAATCCGAAATCCAATGAAAAGGGAATAGGAAATTAGAAATTTAGAACTAGACACTAAGATAAGAACCAGGAATAAGGGACCAATCACAAACAGGAACATTGCATCAATGAACAGAGCAGGACTGAAGCAAACAGGATTTTAAAGCTGCTTAACGAGCACACGCCTCAGGTGTGCTGCTTGCTGCACCTGCCAGCCACAGGTGCTGCTTATCCTTCACCCAACCTTGTCCTGAAAGGGTGGAGAAGAAGCAGTGGGCCAGGCATTCTGAGAAGCATAGTCTTGATTAAAGAAGCATACTGACTGCCAAAAACCTGTAATGGATCTGGAAGGGAAGTAACATGGAAAATAAGGATTTAGCGCTCCCAATTCACCACAGCACTGTCGCATGAGGTCCGGAAGGAAAGTCCAGTAGGGAATAATCCCCAAATCAGGCCCCCAAGTGGCAGGAATTGGAGCAAAGGGAGCGAATCGTGACACTTTCCTACCAACACATATTGCTTGGTGGTCTTTCACTATTGCGTCTGTGGTCCTGATCTACAGTAGGTAGGACACTGACCTCTAGTGAAATTGATCTCGTCCTCCAGTGTCTGTGGTCCAATCCTCTAGCGTCTATGCTGCGCTGGGAGGAAAGCTCAGGGTCACCACACTCATCTTGGAAACAAGACTATGCTGAGCATCGTGGGTTCGATACGTAGTCCTGTGATTGGAGATGGGCCTCCGACATGAAGCCCGATATAAGAAACCAATTTCAAGCATTTGTTATGCTCCTGTCATGTAATGCCTCAGATCCCGACCCCTCACGTCTGGAGTATTGTCCTCCAGTGTATGGGATCCTACCCTTCAGTGTCTGAGGCCATGACCTACAACATTTGGGGTATTGACCTCTAGTGTATGGAATCCTGCCCTCCAATGCCTGGGGGTCATGGGCTCCAGTAGCTCACGTCCTTTCCTCGTTAGTCTGGGGTCCTTTTCTTGAGTATGAGTTATGTCATCTAGTGTGTGGTATCCTGCTTTCCAGTGCCTGGAATCACAACTTCCAGCACCTGAGATCCTGAACTCCAGTGTCAGGAACTATGGAGTTCAGAGCATGAGGTCCGGACTTATAGTTTCTGCAATCGGAACCTCCAGTGTGTGGGATATTGCCCATCAGCCTCTGGGATCCAGGCCTGCAATGTCTAGGGTGTTGGCCTCGAGTGGCTGGTGTCATGACAACCATTCTCTTTCCTTCTTTGAGTGGGTTCCAGATTTCTAGTGTTTGGAATCATGAAGTTCAGTTTCTGGGGCTCCACCCTCCACTATCTGGTCACACCTTCAGCGCAGATTTTTACCTCATATGTCTGGGTTTTGCTTGCCAGAGCCTGGGGCAATCACCTCCAGGATCTAGCGTCATCCTCTCTGGAATTCTGACATCCAATGGCTACGGCCCAGCAGCCATGTGTCCTGGATTCTGACCATGAGTGCCTGGTGCCTTGACGTACAGTGTCTGGGGTTCTTACCGCTAGTGCCTATGGTCTTGCCCTTCAGTGTTTGAGGTGCTGACTGTCAATGTCTAGAGTCTGTGAAGGCATCAAGAAGCAAGACACAGACAACAGATTCAAAGTTCAAACAGAAATAATGTATTAACTCAAGGGTCCTGCTGGAGTAAGGCCTAACTTGTCCAGTGTTAAGGAGCAATTTCCCTACCTGAACAAAACAAAGGAAAGTCTGAGTCAAATAATTCAACTTAAAAGTGTGTCTGTGTCCAAAGCATATCCTTGCCCACACAACCAAAGCTAAACAATGTGTAGGGATGTCAATAATAAAAGAAATGGTTATTAACAGAAATTTCGGAGCTTCTTCCAGCTCTTCGCATCCTTATCAGCTCCCCTTCCCCAAGTTCAAGAAAGTTCCACAAAAGTCAGAAGATTACCTTTCTCAAGTTCCAAGCAATACAGTTCCACACAATCCTTGGGGTTCCCTTCCCCAAGATGAAGGCAACACAGTTCAAAAGAAAAGGGTTTTCAGGCTCCGTCCTCAAGACAGCAACTGCAACTCAAATTCTCAGGATTCCCTTCCCCAAGACTTCAACGTAGCAACTTGTACTTGTCACTGGTTTTCAAAGTTCAACACAACTCTAGGTCAACTTGACCCTCCTTCTGAATTTCACTTACAGTTCTCCTTCTTGGTGTGTTTCACAATGTCTTTGGTTTTCACAATTTAGGGCACCCTGGTCTAGGTGCAGTTGTCAGACCACACGGTCCACCCATAACATGTCGCACAACCAGGAACCCCAGGACCTTCAGCCCACACAGGTTTTGTCTGCATTTGACCTGTGTCCCAATTTACATTCCATAGGCTTCTCTTTGTTGGCCTGCTGGCTTTATGTGCGGCTTCACGCTCTCCTGGCTTCTCCCGATCAGTCTCTTGGCTATGCCATAAAGTGTTGCACGTCTTATGACAATCTTTGGCCATGCCGGGCTGTCTCCATTCATTTAGTTCACTTTGTGGTGGTCTTATTAGTTCCCCACCTTTGTCACACTCTTTCACACTTGCACACTTTTCTGTACGTTGTTGTCACATGGGCACGTTCCCTTTTGACTTTCATAAGCTCACAGCTTTGCCCACAAAGTTTCATTCAACTCAGTATTCGGTGTGCGTGATTTAGTTTGCTACAATTTTTCATTCAGTTCAGTATTCAATATGCTTAGTTTAACTTTGCTTCAAGTTTCATTCAGTTGGGTATTCAATATGCTTAATTTAACTTTGCTTCAAGTTTCATTCAGTTCGGTAGTCAGTTTTGCTTCATACTTTGTTACTCATGCTAGTACCGTTCCCCTGCACTTACCGGTCCTCAGCGTTCCTCTCCGACGGCTCTGCTGCTGCTTCTTCACTTCGCAGGCTGGAAGGCTGGTCTCTGCTAGCCCTGCTCGCACTCTGGGTGCTTTTTAGTACACACCAGCAGCTCTGCACCTCTGCCTCGGACGCGGACTGTGCCTTTTCTTTCTTCCTTTTGCCGTAGCTCCGGCTTCTGTCTCCCAATCATGAGGCTCCCACACCTATGGCAGTCTAATGCCCACCTCGCTCTGGGTTCCACAGTTCCTCAGGGACATCTGCTGGCTTCCTCTCAGGTCCCACCACGTCTGCATCCTCACGGAAAGGGTCCCCTGCTGGTCTCTCCCACACAGGCCTCCCTGATGCTCTTTGTTGCACCTTTATACACCTGCAACCTCTTGACAGGTTTCAGGTCTAGGCTCCCAATTGGACTTGTCTCACCATAGTTAAAGGGACATGCCTGACCTTCACAGTACTTTGCAGGCATCTTTCTCTTCCCAGTACTAGGAGTTACTAGTGTTAATTACTCCTAGTGTCCTCTTCCCTGTCCCAGTACTGTCATAGGTCAAGTGTGGGAAAATGAGGAGAGATGTTGTACAATAGCCTATAAAGGCTGGGGGAGGGTTAGCGTGGTCTTCAATAGGGAAAGAGGGATACCACGTTTCGGCCTGTGAGTGCCTCACTCCCAATCCCCAAGGATCCTCCACCTAGGTGATCCTCCCTTGCTTCTTCACCCCCAGGGTCAGGATCCAAGAGCAATGGTCTTTCCCTGGTCACCTGAGAATAGGATCCAGGAGTAGGAGTGAGGATACCCTCAGGTTTCTCACAGGTCCTAACCTACAATCTCCCTTGCCTTCACCTTCAGAGTGGGGCGTTCTGCCCTCCAGTGGTTGGGGTGTTAACCTTCATCTGTTTGGGCTTTTGTGTTCCTAATCCTTGAGCTCCAGTTTCTAGGGCTGTAACCTGAGTGCATTGGTTCCCGCCCACCAGTGTATGGGTCCTGATCATCATTGTCTGAGATAGTTACTTCTAGAGTCTGGGATTGCAACTATTGATGGGAACCTACCCACTAGTGTCTCCAGTCCCGCCGATCAGCGTTCCAAATGTCTGAGATCCTGGCCTACTTTGTCTGAGGTTCTGACCTCCGGTGTGGATTCTCACTTCCAGTGTCTGGGTTCTGCTTTCCAGTGTCCGACGTATAGGCCTCCGGTGTCTTGTGTCCTCACCTCCAAGATCTGCGGTCAGAATATTCAGTCCTCACCTCCAAGATCTGCGGTCAGAATATTCAGTCCTCCTCACCTCCAAGATATGTAGTCAGAATATTCAGTCTCCTGGAATTCTGACATCCATTGGCAGCGATTCTCACGTGTCTTGGATTGCGACGTTGAGTGTCTGGGGTTTTGAAATCAGTGGGCCTCATTATGAGTTTTGCAGTAAGGCAACAACAGCGCCGGGAGTGCTACTGGCGGCGTTGTTAGATCGCCACAACATTCTGAGTTTTGCTCGTGGGGCCGCTCTGTACGCCTGGTCAGATCAGACGTGCAGAGCGGCACCAGCTAGCAGAACAGGATGATAGCAACGGTCTCGTTATTAACAGGACCATTGTTACCATCCTCCCCATTCCAATTGAGCCCTTTGGGGGCTCAAATGGGAATGGGGACGTACAGGGTCCGGGTCCCGCGTCGGAATGGCCCGGTAATTCCCATTTTTCGGGACCCGGACCCGAGTTTGGGGGTAGCCATGCCGGTAATAACGGCATGGCTGCCTCCAAACTCGTAATGAGGCCCAGTGTCTGAGGTTCTGACCTCTAGTGCCTGTGGTCTTGCCCTTCAGTTTCTAAGGTACAGGCTGTCAGTGGCTGGGATCGTGACCTAAAATGTCTGTACCGTAGCCATCAGTCTCTGACACTATGCCCTCCAGTGTCTCAGGCCCACATCTCCAGTGTAGGTTCTCAACTGGTGTCTGGCGTTCTGCACTTCCGTGTAGTTTCTCCACTCAGGTGTCTGGTGTTTTGCACTCCATTGTAGGTTGTCCACTATGGTATCTGGCGTTTTGCTCTCCAGAGTAGGTTTACACACTGGTGTCTGGCGTTCTGCACTTCCGTGTAGTTTCTCCACTCAGGTGTCTGGTGTTTTGCACTCCATTGTAGGTTGTCCACTATGGTATCTGGCGCTTTGCTCTCCAGAGTAGGTTTACACACTGGTGTCTGGCGTTCTGCACTGCAGTGTAGTTTCTCCACTCTGGTGTCTGACGTTTTCCAATCTAGTGTAGGTTCTCCATTCTGGTGTTTGCAATCACATTGCAAACAGCAGAAGGTAGGTTCTCCATTCAAGAAGGTAGGTTCTCCATGCAAGGGTAGGTTCTCCATTCTGACATCTGGCGTTCTGCACTCCAGAGTAGTTTCTCCACTCTGGTGTCTGACGTTTTGCACTGCAGTGTAGGTTCTCCACTCTGGCATCTGGCGCTCTGCACTCCAGTGTAGGTTCTCCACTCTGTCATCTGGCGCTCTGCACTCCAGTGTAGGTTCTCCACTCTGGCATCTGGCGCTCTGCACCCCAGAGTAGGTTCTCCAGTCTATGTCTAGGTGACCTCCAGTGTCTAGAGCTGCAACCACCAGCGACTGAGATCTTACCCTCCAGTATCTGGGCCTGGTGCCCTGCACTCCAACGTTTGGGGTCTTGGCCAACAGTATCTGGGATCTTGAACTTTAGTGCCTAGGGGAATAACTCTCCAGCGTATGAGGTCATCCCCTCCAAGGTCTGGGAAATTGGGACAGCCAATGTCTGAGATCCTGCCCCTTTCTGTCTGGCTCCACACTCCAGTGTAAGAGGTCTTGACCTTCAGTGTCAGGGGTCTTGACCTCCAGTGTCCGTGGTCCTGTCTTTCACCCAAGCCACTTGGTCTCTACTATATGATCCAGTTATTCCGCGGAGATTTCTGGATTGTCTTTTTATGCCCAGTTAGTTAAAGATAAACAGGTTTTTTTAACCAGCTGATGGGGCAGGCTGGCAGGCGTCCGAGCCCAGCAGCGCCTCTTGGCCACTCTCCCTGATTCCGTTCCCTCCCAAAGACAATCGATGATGCACGTTGTCTGCGTATTAAACATTGACCAACAGTAAACAGGACCGATCTGCTTCCGGTGACCTTTAACCCGGCGCTCCTTTCGCCGCGGGAAGGGCGGCCCGCGGCACAGCAGGGGATCCGGCCGGGACCTCTGTCGGCGCACGCAATCCCGGGCCCCACTGCCTATTCCGGAGGTGCAGAGAGGAGAGGTGAGACTGGCAGCTTTTCGGGCCACCTCGGATAACCCCGAGAGGCTGAAGAAGGCGCGCCACCAGGCCAGAGCATGCGCACAGACACCAGGCACTCCCCAGTCGGCCTGGGGACTGGAAACGAGAGGTAAACCGAAAGAGTTATTTTGGTGATTTTAAACTTGTAGTAGAAGCAGAAACTATTGTTTGGCAACTGTACGAGGTCCGTTGTGTTATTGCTAACAAACAGCTTAATCATTGGGTAAAAACTCGGTGAACTATCCAGGACTGCTGCCACCTAGTAAAGCTATTGCTACCCTGGAGCTAGATTACCCTACCACTAGCTGTGAACCATAGGTGTTCAACTGGACTGACAACTAGCCATGCGATTGCTACCCTGGTGCCAGATTACCCTACCACTGGCTGTGAACCATAGGTGTCCAACTGGACTGACAACTAGCCATGCGATTGCTACCCTGGTGCCAGATTACCCTACCACTGGCTGTGAACCATAGGTGTTCAACTGGACTGACAACTAGCCATGCGATTGCTACCCTGGTGCCAGATTACCCTACCACTGGCTGTGAACCAAAGGTGTCCAACTGGACTGACAACTAGCCATGCGATTGTTACCCTGGTGCCAGATTACCCTACCACTGGCTGTGAACCAAAGGTGTCCAACTGGACTGACAACTAGCCATGCGATTGCTACCCTGGTGCCAGATTACCCTACCACTGGCTGTGAACCATAGGTGTCCAACTGGACTGACAACTAGCCATGCGATTGCTACCCTGGTGCCAGATTACCCTACCACTGGCTGTGAACCAAAGGTGTCCAACTGGACTGACAACTAGCCATGCGATTGCTACCCTGGTGCCAGATTACCCTACCACTGGCTGTGAACCAAAGGTGTCCAACTGGACTGACAACTAGCCATGCGATTGCTACCCTGGTGCCAGATTACCCTACCACTGGCTGTGAACCAAAGGTGTTCAACTGGACTGACAACTAGCCATGCGATTGCTACCCTGGTGCCAAATTACCCTACCACTGGCTGTGAACCAAAGGTGTTCAACTGGACTGACAACTAGCCATGCGATTGCGTACCCTACCACTGGCTGTGAACCAAAGGTGTTCAACTGGACTGACAACTAGCCATGCGATTGCTACTCTTGACAATGGACAGGCCAGTCATTGAGTGTGAAGTAGATCATGCCCACTTCTACGCCATCTGGCAACATATGTACCCTGGCTATATGACAGAACAGTGCCATGCCCATGGTACGAGGGCCAACGGAATACCATTCAGGAGGGGCACCTGCATTTCTGCTACATCTCAGCCTGTTTCATGGGGTGTGAACAGTATTGACCGATGCCCACATCCATCCCATGTGGCTGCTTTACTGATAATCATGGTCGACAAGGGGCTAAAATAGGTGTGTGAACCCCGTGAGATACACAGGACTGCTATAGAGTTATGCTATGGGTAAGGGCTGGCCTTATCATTGGGTGTGAATGGTGTAAACGGTACTGTCGTTCGGGTTATGTAATTGGGGCCTGATGGCACTGGCCCTACCACTGGGTTTGAACCATACAAGCTCCAGGTGACTGCCATTCATTTATGCTATTGGTACCCACTGGCCCGATCATTGAGTGTGAACCATATGCACTGTAATGCCATCCATTATGCTACTGGTGCCCTTGGGTCTGGAGGGCCAGATCTTTGGCTGTGAACCATATGCGATCCACAGGACTTTCACCTGCTATGTTATTGGCACCGTGCCCGATTATTGGGTATGAATCATATGAAATGTAATGCCACCCGGTTATATTACTGGCTACCTAGGTCCCCGACTGTGAACCATATGATACACACAGGACGGTTCTATGATTTCATCGACAGGTGTAATTTCGATGTTTTTTTAATGAGTATTGTTTACCGAAAAAACTCAAACTTTATTTATTTTATTTTGGGGGGTTCCCCCCCAGATCCCCCTTCCACTATTCTTGTTTAACTATTCCCAACCCTCCCTACCCCCCTTATATACACTTTCCCAACACTCCTATATATTTTTAGGAGTTTTTTCAGTAAATAAAACTTGTAAAAAAAAAAACATTGAAATTCCACCTGTCGATGGAAGAATGTTATACCCACAGGACTCCGCTAGTTATATTATTGGCCCTATCTCTGGCTGTGAACGATATGAGATCTACAGGGCTGCCTCCAGGTATGTTATTGACACCAGGAAGCCCTATCATTGGGTGTCAATCGTACAACTTGTACTACCATTGGTTATGTTATCGGTACCCTTGGTGCTGATGGCCATGTCTCTTGCTAAGGACCGTATTAGATCCACAGGACTGCCACCCGGTATGATATTGGCAGCAGTTGGCCGTTTTATTGGGTGTGTATCGTATGGACTGTACTGCCCCTGGTGCTGTTGGCACCATCAATGGCTGTGAACTGTATGAGCTCCAGAGGACTGCCTCCAATTGTGCTATTACTAGTGCCTGGCCTCATCATTGGGTGTAGACCCTATCAACTAGGCAGCCATCCGGTTATGAAATTTGCACCCTTTGTGCCGGATTGACCGGTCTGTGGACGGTACTGGTGTTGCGAGGCAGATAAATACATCATCCATAGCTTCTGCCCCTCCCCGGCCCAATACAGCACAGGTGACGAACATTACTAAGACAACCTTACCGCCCTTATCCCGGGCAGGTACATTAGGATATGGAAACAACCTAAGCAAAAGTAGTCAAACTAATGTTGTAACTTTACATGTGCATGCATTTAGACGCGAAGCAAATGTGCACTCAACATAAAGAACATGTACAATAGGTAATATATGCATTTATACATGAAGAATACTAATATAGCATCCAGACATGATGAACACTAATATATATATATATATATATATATATATATATATACATACCCACCCACAATGAGGAAAATGGGACTCTCACAGAGGCAATAGACAGAAATCTTCACAAGAATGGTGGAGGAGGTGGAAGACATTGCAGATGATGACTGGTTTAACTACCTGTTCTCATGGATACCCACCTGGTTGCCGAATGCCTTCAAAATACTAGAGACCATATTGGTATTGGTACTACTAGCATTCTGTCTTCTAAGGATAGCAATAGGCCAGTGCAAAAAGACGGCCAAGAAGGCAGTAGGAATGAAAATAGTGATACATTTGGATACTCACGTGCGCAAATGTACTCAAACGGATGACTTCTCCCATACCCAACAAGTGGAAAGTCATATTGCATGTCCTCCAGGTCCCTCACAATTATACCGAGCACCGGGTACATTGTGATTCCAATGGTGGAAGAATGCTGCTATATGACCTGGAGTTTGGACGACCATGTGAGGCATGCAGCCAGCTTGAAGGGGGTGACTAAAGTATGGATACCCAAGGTGCCCTTATACAGGGGAGAGCAGAAGGGAGAGTGTGATCAAGGTCTTTACCAGAGAGGGGAACGTTGGGAGTCAGATGAATGTGTCATCCATAACTTCTGCCCCTCCCCTGGCCCAATACCACGCATGTGAGAGACGTTACTCACCAAGACAACTGTACCGCCCTTATCCCAGGCAGGTATATATGATTGGGTATTAAGCGCATTATAAATAACCTGAGGTTTCTAAGCGCAGACCCAGGGATCGAACCCGTGCTGCTCTGTCTCGTCTTGCTTCCAATGCGAGCCGTTACCCCTCAGCATGATATGGAAACAACCTAAGCTGAAGATGGCAAAAGTAGTCAAACTAATTGCAGCATTACATGTGAATGTATTTAGACACACAGCAAATGGCAACTCAACATGAAGAACATGTAAAATAAGTAATATATGCATTTATACATAAAGAATACTAAGATAGCATCGACTAAACAAGAAGAACTAACATAACTGATGCATAAGATGAATGCAACATGAGATGCTGCTCACTAACATAGAAAAACAAGTATAATGGGGCAGCCATCTTCTCCAAAATGTAAGCTGCGGCATGCTTTTAAATAAACAAAGGCTTCAAGATTTCTAGAGAACTCAAAATGCAAAATTTGCAGAAATACAGACTAGTGCACAGCTCATAAAGTAGCTGAGAATCCAGGCCAAGGTTACAGTGGAATACGGGAGTATAGGAGCAGCAGAGAGAAGGTACAAGATAGCAATTCATAGGATGCAAGCAGTATACTTCCAGGTTAATTAAAGTTTATAAAAAACACAACCAACCTTTGTTAGCCAAGTGCAGTTAAACTATAAGCCAAAAGACTCCATCAAGAATAATTCAAGAGTGTCTCCAGTGGCAACAGAAAACATGACACTTGCATTAATATTAGCTACATTCTCAAAAAATACAGGATAAATCTATTTCCAACACGGTCCCATCACGTGACCTATCATTGGAGAACACCGTCTATTCACTGGAAGTAAATACAGATAGGACGCCTACCATACTCCCTACATGTACACATTGACACGAGACATCACACAAGGCCAATTACAAAGAGATCACATTGGTTTATCGCCTAGGAATAAGGGATGGTAACTTTTTAATTTGGAAGAAAAGCAATCTGAGGACCTCTTTCCCCCTACTCCCTGTTTGGCTCATGTGTTGATGACCTGTCAATTATCCAAGGTTGGTTAGCAAAAAGCCAACCTATAAGGACCCCTGGTGTTATGCCGCTCATCACGTTATGGTCCACCAAGCCCTCATCATAGAAATTACATAGTTTAACGTTTATCAATATAGTGGTGGTGTCAGGAGGAGCCATCAGACGAGTATAACAAAATTATATGTTTGCACTCTATAGAGTGTATATGTAGCCACCACCACTCAACAATCGCCAGTTTTTGTAAACTGATAAAAATGTGATGATGTCATTCATGATGAAGTTGTACTACTTAAATCATTGCATGTAATGGATGCGCCAAGATTGTAATGTTTGTATGATATCCCTGCTTTTTCTGACTGGTAATAAAGCTTTAGACACAGTCTACTTGGTCTTTGAGTCCCGTTTGGATTGAGTCCAGGTCCTCTGGGCTATTAGGGACTTTATTGGCCCGTCTTAACAGTGGTACCTCTGGTACTGGTTCACCCCATCATTTGGCAGGAACAGTAGGAGATCCCCAGGACTACCACCAGTTATGTTATTGGCACTGGCTGGCTCAATCCTTGGGCATGAACCGTATGGGCAATACTGCCATCCAGTTATGTTATTGGTGCCCTTTGTGCCTGATGGTACCATCACTGGTTGGGAACCGTACGAACTGCAGAGGACTTCTGCCGGTTATGCTCTTGGCATTGGCTGGTCGGCTTATTGGTTGTGAATCACATCAATCGGACTGCCATCCGGTCATGTTATTGGTACCTTTTGTGCTGGATGGACCAAGCTCTGTAGGTTATTGGTACCTCTGGTGCTGTTTCACCCTATCATTTGGCATGAACCATATGAGTGCCGGACACTACCAACAGTTATTTTATTGGCACTGGCTGGTGCTATCCTTGGGCGTGGACCATATGGCCTGTACTGCCATCCGATTATCTTATTGGTTCCATAGGTACCAAAAAACACAAACCGGTGCACACTGATGGTAAAGACCTCTTCTTGTTCGTTATTTGCAATACTTTCAAAAATGAATGAAGTAGGGAGAGCCTAAGGGTGTAGCTTACCCTATAGTTATACAAACAAAACCGCAATTTCAACTCCAAAACACGATCTCCCACACTCTTCAACGAGTGATTACCTCTTTTAAAAAAATTAATTATAACATACTCAATTGGTGTAAATACATCAGCTTTTAATTCTAACAAGACCTGCTGTGGATCTTTTCTCAAATATGTTTTATGTAAGCAGTTTATTCCCTGTGATTGTACACTGCTTTAAACATACATTAACAGTCAAACAGTTTTCAACTTCACATACGGGTCGTTTTACTCCCGCAGACATTTTTTTCACATTTAAACAAAATACATATTGAGTAATATATACCCAGTTTAATGGATTTTAATCAGTGAAGTTGGGATGTGATTTTAAAGTCCAACGCGTCTTGAATAATCAGTATATTCTTCGCCAGGGTCATCTATCAGCTATGGGTTCTACAAGAACCCATAGTTCATTTCAAGGGCCCATAGTCCACTTCAAGGGCCCATAGACCACTTCAAGGGCCCATAGTTCACTTAAAGAGTGGTACTCCTAAACTTCTAACATTTTAACATATGAAGGTGTTCCAAATCTGTAAAGAATGAGCGCTTTGATCCCAGTGTCAAAAGTATCCTACTGCGAAACAGCTGCTATGTGTGCACCATATGTAGAAAGACTAAAAGTATTTAAAATTGCTCACGGATCATGCCAATCCAGAGAACTCGTCTCACTTTCAGATGTAAAGAGTCGTCTATCTTTTACACGCATCACCCGTCAATGCAATATCATACCAGTGTCCCTTTAGTACACGCATGTAAAATATTGTCACATTACCGGGTCTCACGGTTAAACTCCTCTCTCTTACCTTTAGCATTCGTAGAAAACGTCAAAAACTATTCCCCAATGCGGTGTACGGAAAAAAGGAGCCCTTACCATGGCAAGACCATCTAATCAAATGCCGGTCAGGTCAAAACATTGACCCTCTAGAATTATGTCATCAGCAACCGTCAATGATTGCAAGTGGAGATGATTACCCCTGGTACATGACAGCCCCATGAAGGATGGTATAGAATTCAAAGAGGGTTTCCGGTTTTTAGTGTTTATATTTTGTGAAGACCGATGGTGTTTTTCAAATTATTTCAAAAAATGATTCCCGATACAAAAATGTTGCTTTTGTTGCTCTATGCATATCTATATATATATATACATATATAAAAGTTAAAGTTGTGTGGTTTTGTGGCGTGAAGCGTTGTTCCTTATACAAATCCACACCCTTTCACGAATCTGCACCACATTTTGCATAGCTACTTGTTAAGACCCTCCAGACATTACTGGCTACATGACATTTGGACACCCCACCCCTTTCCCCGGAATTTCAGCAAACGTTAAAATTTGTTTGTGGCCTGCCGACAAAGTCATAAACCATGTTCACTGGGAAGGGAAACAAAAAATGTATGATAAGCGAATGGATCTGAAAGGCGAAGGTGAAAGTGGGTAGCATTCCAGAGGTTTCCACATTTGTGCCACATCAGGGGAAAAATCCAGAGGGTTTTTGCGAGATGGTGCCTGCCGACAAAGCCGTAAACCATGTTCACCGGGATGGGAAACAAAAAATGTTTCTAAACCAGCTTTACAATGCCGTAAACAATGTTCACCAGGAAGGGAAACAAAAGCATTTGCTGCATCAGGTGACATTACTTTTCCATGGGATTTTTGGGATATGGTACCTTCCAACGGAGCCGTAAACCATGTTCACTGGGAAGGGAAAGAAAAGATTTTGTTTCTCAACCGGTCCCGACACAAGGAACAAAACTCGAGGTCCCAAAACCACTGCAACGAACTGGACCACGCTAGGGTAAGGCAGAACAGCGACCTACACGATCATTCATTTTCAACAATTAATGAGAGTGTTGTCATGTCTGTCTACAGAACACGTTCGGAGAACGGTTACTTTTGCTGGTTACTCATAAAGGCAAAATAAGTCTATGTACAGTTCTATTTGTAGCAGTGATATCACAGGAAGTCTTGGAAAGAAAGAGAGAAAAGAACCCCATGAGAGAGGGCAGGGTGTCGGAAGGGAAGAGGAAGACGGGAGAGACAGGAAAAGCAGGTGAGAGAAAGTGAGCGAGAGAGACAGAGTAGTGGAGGGGGAGAGAGAGGGAATGAGAGTGGGGAGGGAGAAAGAAGGGATTGAGAGAAAGAGAGAACCAGAGAGAAAGAGGGAGACTGAGCAGTAGAGAGACCGATAGAATGATGTAGCATGGCAGAGCAAGAGAGGGGTGGGAATGCAGGAACTGCAGGAATCCAGTCTCCAGATCATATTGGTCTTGCGTGTTCCAAATCACTATCGTCAGTTGGGCTAGTCCCATTGGTTCAGCTGAAGTGAAGCAACACGAATTCCAAGAAGGTGTTTATTCTTGAAAGCAAGGCCAAGCCTAGTAGTAAAGTTCAATTACTTGGTCATTTGCAGCAGGACAAAACGTTTTGTTTGAAACTGGATTGCTCATCGGAGGTTCTGCAAACCCGCTCTTTTGACCCCTTATTATTTTGCATCTCTGCATTTTTAAATTCAGAGGCTAGTGTCACTTTCACATTCGTTTCCATCGCACTTCCTTCTGTCATGCCGTCTTTTTGGTTACAAAATAGCTGACCATTATCTTTGCATTTCGCCAAACAAAAAAGTGTCAAACACTGTTCACATGTCCACTCCCCCTAGAAGGCTATTAAGCTGGAGCCAGACGAATAATACAACAGTTTAGTACAACAGCAAAGCTAAAGATATCTGTGCTTTGCAAGTAGCACTGTGAAGATACCTCTTTTTGGTAGCTTTTTATCGGTTTTTATCAGTGTAATGCATACATGCGAAGGGCAGAGATCTTCTGGGCCCCTCTTTCCGCTTGTCCTCTTGCGGATGTGTCAGCCAATGTAACTCAGTTTTGGTTCTAGTGAGTTTCATGAGGATGGAGTTTAAACACTTGTGTTTCCTGCCACACTGTACCGCAGTGTTCCATTTACCTGTCTGAACCGTGGTCCGCATATAGCCCTACTGCCACCATGCCATAAAAAAGCATCTCCGCCTGATGCCTTGAAGGCACGGGAGGGGGCATGACCCAGAGTTACTAACAGTAAGTAATGGGGGGCAGCCGCCAGGGAGCCCGTGCGGGATTGCAGCGTGCATGACAGAATGCACCCCCTGTGTTTGGAAATTAGGGATGACCTGCAAAAAGCACATGCCCTAACTCGCCACCACCACCACCGTGCATCTGTCTGCAAGGTTATTTCTCACCATAACAGTTATGTGGGGGGATAGCATGTACAAAATACAAGGAGCAGGGCGCAGGTGCACTGTGTGGGATTAAGACAGGCTCTACTAGTGCGGCATAGATGCAGCTTGATTACCTTGTGGGATGGAATCATCCTCTACAAATGTCAGACTGAGGGAGTGTTTACACTTTGTGAAATGGAATCACTCTTTACCGGTGTGGTCAGAGGGAGCTTAGTTACTTTGTAGGATAGCATCAGTCTCTTCCAGTGTCTGGCAGAGGGAGGTTTGTTACTTTGTAGGATAGCATCAGTCTCTTCCAGTGTCTGGCAGAGGGAGGTTTGTTACTTTGTAGAATAGCATCAGTCTCTTCCAGTGTCTGGCAGAGGGAGGTTTGTTACTTTGTAGGATAGCATCAGTCTCTTCCAGTGTCTGGCAGAGGGAGGTTTGTTACTTTGTAGGATAGCATCAGTCTCTTCCAGTGTCTGGCAGAGGGAGGTTTGTTACTTTGTAGAATAGCATCAGTCTCTTCCAGTGTCTGGCAGAGGGAGGTTTGTTACTTTGTAGGATAGCATCAGTCTCTTCCAGTGTCTGGCAGAGGGAGGTTTGTTACTTTTTAGGATAGCATCAGTCTCTTCCAGTGTCTGGCAGAGGGAGGTTTGTTACTTTGTAGAATAGCATCAGTCTCTTCCAGTGTCTGGCAGAGGGAGGTTTGTTACTTTGTAGTATAGCATCAATCTCTTTCAGTGTCTGGCAGAGGGAGTTTTGTTACTTTTTAGGATAGAATCAACCTCTTTCTGTGTCTGGCAGAAGGAGCCTTTACTTTGTAGGATACAATAATTCTCTTTCAGTGTCTGATAGAGGGAGCGTATTTACTTTATTGGCTAGTGTGAGAAACTGGAAGGTGTCCCACCCTCTAGCCCCCGGGGATCTGTCATCCCGGTGGCCAGGACACAGGCATCACTTTTGGATCCAGTTCCTGGGGGTGGACCAGTGCAGGGGGATCACCTGGGTGAGGGCACTTCAGGGAGTGGGAGTGGGACACTGGATGGTGAGACGCGGTATCCCCTTCCCTGTAACACCTTCACCCCATTCTACCGGGTAGGATATTTAGGTGCTCTATGCCCCCTTCTAACAACACAAACACTTTAACGCGGACAGCCCGCTATGAGGGAAAACAGAATAACACCTAAGCAGTATATCTGACGTGTCCCAATACAATAGTCAGGCGAGGTCAGGCAATTACTGACCATCACACACACCCAACTTCCATTAAGCTTCCCCACATGGATAAAAGGCGGAGCATGAGGGCACACTCGGAGCGAGGCAAAGCATATGAGGAAACAGCAGTTTCGAGATGACAGCTGAAGGAGAGAAGCAAGACGGCAAAACAAGGGGATCGCAAGGAGGGAAGTTTCCTTGGCCTTTTTGACAAGGAACCGTTGGGGTAAAGTTCTAAAAGTAAATGTGGGTGGACTCAAACGCAGTGGGGTGTGACATCACAAAAAATTAACATATTAAGGTGACATGGGCACATTTCATTAAGTTGGCTTTGCGTAACCACCTAAATTGCACAGGACGAATGGCATTTGCCTTTCATAAAATCAACACACACACACAACCAAGACAGGATATTTAATTCTAGTAGTGTTTTTGAAAACGTCAAAAGGTGTGCATTTTTTAAACTCCAAGAACCAATAAAAAAATGTCCCTGTTGTCCCTGGAATATGCAGAACCGAAATGGGAGATTTCACCTTTAGTTCTTTGTTATTTTTCAGACTCCACTAGGACTGCGTTGTTATTTGATGGTCGTAGCATACTCCAATTGTTAGATTTAGGATTAGATAGGCACTTTTTAAACCCACTTGAAGTTCAATAAACACCCTTGAATTGTGATCACTTGTGTCTATCTTGCTGTTTGATACCATGCCTTCCTTACAATAGCATCAGTCTCTTCCAGTGTCTGGCAGAGGGAGGTGTGTTACTTTGTAGGGTAGCATCAGTCTCTTCCAGTGTCTGGCAGAGGGAGCTTAGTTACTTTGTAGGATAGCATCAGTCTCTTCCAGTGTCTGGCAGAGGGAGGTTACTTTGTGGGATAGCATCAGACTCTTCCAGTGTCTGGCAGAGGGATCTTAGTTACTTTGTAGGATAGCATCAGTCTCTTCCAGTGTCTGGCAGAGGGAGTTTGGTTACTTTGTGGGATGTTATCAGCCTCTACCTGTGTGGGACCTATGGTGCTTGGTTACTCAGTAGATTAGGGACAGACTCTAGCAGTGCTACTTTGTAGCATAGACACTCTTGCTACCACTGAGTGATAAGGAATGCTAGGTTACTAAGCAGATCGCAAAAGCCTTCACTAGTCTGTCTGAGAAGGAAGTAAGTTGGTAACAGTGATGGAGACAGCCTATCAGTGCTTCCGAGAGAGAGCTGCGCGAGTTGGTCGGTTAGAGAAGGCATGTGATATGCCCAGAAATAGGATAGCCCAGGGGATAGACTGACCACTCCTGCATCAGGGGTTTGGGCTATACCTCTGAGAGTCTGCTTGTGATCCATGCTTCAAACATGTGTATTGCAGACTGAGTGCATGTATGTGGCCGTTCTCAGTAAGTTGTCCTATGGGGTGCTTTTTCCAGGGGAGTATTGGGGTTAGTGAATACATGCAGCAATCCTCATTTTCTACCTGCCATGGTGCATACCTGGGGCATGCACATTGTAGGGAGAACCAGAGGCGAATGTCGTGCAAACCTCTGCTGCACCTGCTCACTGCACTGTGGGCACCACCCCACACCCCAACGCAGGGCTCCAGCCCTAGCCAAAAGTGGGGTTCTGCTGCATGCAATGGAAAGTGACGTCACAGGAGTGACCATAAGCTAAAGTGAAATATGCATCTTTCATTCCATTTGTCTTTGCCAATTGAAGAATGTGCACAGGACAAATAAACAATTGTTTTTAATACGCCAAGAGAACAGACATTCCTATAACACTGCTGGCTAAGTATAAAAGGTGTGCACCTTTTAAATCTAAGAATCTGTATGCAAAGATGCCATGTAGAGTAAAATGCCAATATGAGAGGTTTTGCAGCTTATTGATCGGAGCTTCCTTTACCCTGGTGTGTTCGCATCCTAGCAATGGTCCAAGGGTTGCAGCAAATTATTATTATTATTTTATTTCTTTAACGTGATTTAGATGGTTATATAAGTTACAGCCTTCAATCACAAATGCATCATTCAAATGCATTAAAAAGAAAAAAAGTGCTAAGGAAAACCAGTAATAATTGTTATTGACATTTTTTCGCCTGACAACAAGTTCTTACACCATAGGTCTTTAGATCGGTGTCCATATTTATTTATCACAGCAGTCATTAGAAGCTCTCTTTGTGGTGACAAGGCCGTGCAGTCCATTACCAGATATTGCAGATTTTCAATGGAATCGTCTTCATTACATAGCCTACATCTGGTAGAGTTTGCATCCAAAGTTTGGCACCGCGCAGTCTCCTGCCTCTTCAATAGCTTCCAACGAAACCTGAAGAATTGGTCTCTAAAAAACCAATGCGGAAATACTTGGATATAGCTCGGTAAGGAGTAAGGCTTCCTGCAATCTCCCATGCTTTCCCATAGGCCTTCTATGTCAATCTTTCTTCTTCTGCTCTGAACCAGTCTTGGGCATATTATTATTCTTTTAATTCCTAGAAAAAAGAGACAGGGGAGACCGTGGACACCCTCAGAAAAAAGTAGGCGGGCGACGTCCACCTGCATGCTCCCTCGACTTATGCCCTGCTCCAAAGCACAGGTGTGATCCTTCATGAGGCTTAACATGGCCTCACAAATGGTCATTCCTGTGCGCGTGGGCATGGAAATGCCGCGCATTGCTGGCGATTCCGCTCACAGCAGAGGTGGCAAGTAGCTGCTGCATGTGGCTCTACATGCAGGGTTCCTCCAGCTGCCTGGCACTGTGGGAAAATGGCATGTGGGTCACACATATCCTGAAAAATCAGTGGTTTGTTGAGGGAAACTAAAGGCTTTGTATCCAGATCCCCTAGGCCTAGAATGAGGGCCTCGAAGTGATGTGCACCATAGTGTGCTAGAGGAAAGGACTCCCTCATATACCGTGTCACAGACTATGGGCAGGCGGTATTACCCAAATTGTTCGTTTACAATTGTTCGAATGAACAAATGACCGAATTTAAAGGGTCATATAGGGGTTTTGGGGGGTTTGGCATTGGGTGGGGGGTTGTGGGGGGTTTCCCCCCACATATATCTTACAATTGACCTTCACAATTCGGTCAATTGTGAAAAGGTCAATTGTAATTCGAACAGTTGTAAAACGAACAATTCGTATACAACTGGGTAGGCTGCATAATCATACTATTAATAAAGGTTTTGCACGCATTTCTCAGCAAAACCTAAACCAGCTCTGCTCGCTCTTGGCAATATCACTTCCGGGCCAAGCCTCGGAGCTCACGCAAAAGGCAAACTAATGAGATTCCAGTATTAAGTGGCATATTTATTCGAAATGTACTTCTGCACACGTATTTGATTTATTTATTTATTTTATTGGGCATTTGTAAGGCATTTATACATAAAATGAACAATATGGGCTCAAGATGATCTGCACCCCTTGACAAACTGCACATCGCAGTCTCTGCCGACTAACACGTTCAAATTCTATCTTGCGGCACGCAATACTCATGCCAACTAAGCCACCCGCCCGTATAGAACACCTCTCCCAACAGACACCAAATATCAAAACACCACACCTCTACAACCAACTTTCCAGGTCAATGCATCCGGGTAGCACGGGTACACGAGCCTTCCTTCTGGACCCAAATGCCTCAGTTCATGCAGAGCTCAGGTTACTTCCGGTCTGCATGCATCAATGCAACAGCAAAGCTATTTGCATGCATTTCCCCTCTCTCGCCACAGATCTAACGCACCCCCCTCTCTTTCTCATCTACCAGAGCGTATGGGGACCATGCAAATGGCATTGGTGTGCGGTGTAAATCCCAGTAACATAACAGTGTGGTAAGGAAGACGACACAATGAGGGTTAAGAAGAGGTTTATTGTAACCAACCTGAGCCCAGCAGGACCCCACCAGTCATCCACTAACCGCTCTTCTCTGGAACATGGAACACACACAAAAGTAAACAAAGAGTTGATACAGCAGGGATGAAACTCTACAAATGAAAGGATTCCAGGTGAGCTAGAGCTTACATCATAACACTTCTTCCCCCCATAATCTTACAAGACATACATCACAACATACCCCCCATTTGAGAACCATTCATACACTACGCACCCTCACTCAGCCATGCAAAATCAAACAAAGGGGAGTGGGAATGGACTATGATACAAGATCAAGAAAGACCTACCCTCCAATGGCACTTAGGACATAATCACTAAATTTGGAAGTCACCTTCCTCTCCCGCACAGGACGGCAGCTAAGTCGCCACCCACCCCCTTGTCCAGCGGAAACAGTAGGGTCCGATGTTCCCACACCGGAACTTTCACCCCCTTCAGGACAAGACACACTCAATGGGAGCACAACTAACAGCAGCGTCCATGCAGTCTGACTGGACACTGAAATTTGCATCATCCGCCTCAAAATTGGAACCTACGCCTACTTCAAAATTGGAGTCCAAAAAAACTTCCTCAGCAGTGGTTCTGGTGGAACGCGCCCCACCGCTATCCTTATTGCGCTTACTTCCTACTTACATTCTCTCCAGCACCACCACACACCTCTTACTCCATCTAGAACCATCATCTAACTTGACATACCCTTGGCCCGTTTTCACCACCACTTGGGGTTGCATATACACGCTGCAAACTTAAGCCACACTCCTACGATTTTTAACCTGGACGTGGTCTCCTACTTCCACAGCCAGGGGCTTCCTAGACGCCACCTGCCATTCTGGGAACACCTCTTGCTTCCTACGCACCCGATCTAATAATTCCTGCATGTTAACTTCCGAATGGGTCCCAACGCCGGCACTCTCAACTTAGTGCCCGGCTTCCTTCCGCGCATTAGCTCGAATGGGGAATAACCAGTAAGTGCTGACGGGATGTACCTATATGCCTTGAGTGATTCAAATACCACACTCTTCCATGATAGGCCGTTGGCAAGCGCCAGCTGAATCGCACCCTTCACAAACCGGTTCATTCTTTCTACAAAACCACTGGCTGTTGGATTATACAGTGAAACCCTGTGATGGCGTATACGCAGGTTCCCCAAAAATTCTTGCATGTGGTTGGACACAAACTGCACTCCATTATCGGTAACACTCCCCCGCCGGCACCCCTTCTCTATCAAAAACATTACTTAGGAAATCTACCACTTTCTCCGCTGTCAGCGTTGCCAGAGCTGTTGCTTCCGCCCATCTGGAGGTGTAGTCTACTAGCAGAACAACAATAAGCCTGAGACCCCCACCTAGGACATCCATGGGACCCATTATATCTATGGCCACCTTTTCCCAAACTTCCTTTCGGGACCTCAACAGGATAAACGGCTTGGGGACTGGGGGCCTTGCTTTTGTCACGAGGATGGGATGGAACTCTACGAATGAGAGGATTCCAGGTAGGCTAGAGCTTACATCATAACACATAGCATAACATCCATTCTTCTGCTTGGAACGGGAAGCCCCAACCATTATTATTATTATTACTATGGTATTTATTGCGTGCAGACCTAGCGTCGAGAAGCAACGGAGCGCTTTACAGAGGTATACAACAGGACAGATGCATAACGGAGCGCTTTTCAGAGGTAGCAACAGAACGGATATATAGCGGGGGGGGGTAGGATACAGAGGGGCACAGGGG
The DNA here is from genome assembly GCF_040938575.1 of Ambystoma mexicanum. Classification (NCBI taxonomy): domain Eukaryota; kingdom Metazoa; phylum Chordata; class Amphibia; order Caudata; family Ambystomatidae; genus Ambystoma; species Ambystoma mexicanum. The sequence goes on from NC_090932.1 coordinate 1,558,845,572, forward strand.
AGGGGTACAGCTGTACAGGGGCGGCGTCTAGCGAGTAAGCTGGTGCATGGGCTGAACCATGACTTGCAGAGGCACCCCTGCTTGCAGGCCCCCACCTGATTGCTTCACGTTTCCATTCCTCAGCTACTTCGCGGCTTACACGTACACTGCTGCTATTGGCTATTGGGGGGAGGGGGGAGTATTTTAGTTATGTGCGGGGTGACCTCTGAACTTACTAAACAAGCTAATAAGCAATCTATATACGAAATATGCATGGACAGACCTGGAATTCATTCAGGGTGAATATTTAACCATTTCAACTCGTGAATGATTATGGGACTTTCAGCAATAATAGAATTAAGGTTTGAAATTTCATAGGACCTGGACTGAATGCTACAAAGTAATGCATTTTTTAAAAACTGCAATAATTCCAAACATGTCCAAATCCTACCACTTGAGCTCAGGGAGTCAGGACGTATCATTCTGAAGTAGTTTTTTGCACACAAGCTACCTTTTTGTTTCGAATTGCAAACTCCCCTATCGCTTTGCAGGACACAAACCCACCAATGCAGCAGGAGGTACACAACTAGTCCCGATTCACAATGAGCTGGCATCTGAAAGAAGCACTATATTCACATGCGCAATTCTGAGAAATGCGCTGGTCACCAAATTCACGGCGCGCCCAGCACACTTCTTAGGGGTTATGCATCCTGGCCTAGATGAATTAGTAGTGGACACATATCCCACATACACAGGCTCCAGGGGTTACGCATCCTGGCCTAGATGAATTGGTAGTGGGCGGATATCCCACACTAATGCATACACAGGCTTCAGGGGTTGCGCATCCTGGCCTAGATGAATTAGTAGTGGGCGGATATCCCACACTAATGCATACACAGGCTCCAGGGGTTATGCATCGTGGCCTAGATGAATTAGTAGTGGGCGCATATGCCACACTAATGCATACACAGGCTCCAGGGGTTACGCATCCTGGCCTAGATTATTTAGTAGTGGGCACATATCCCACATACACAGGCTCCAGGGGTTACGCATCCTGGCCTAGATGAATTAGTAGTGGGCGGATATCCCACACTAATGCATACACAGGCTCCAGGGGTTGCGCATCCTGGCCTAGATGAATTAGTAGTGGGCGCATATCCTACACTAATGCATGCACAGGCTCCAGAGGTTATGCATCCTGGCCTAGATGAAATAGTAGTGGGCGGATATCCCACACTAATGCATACACAGGCTCCAGGGGTTGCGCATCCTGGCCTAGATGAATTAGTAGTGGGCGCATATCCCACACTAATGCATACACAGGCTCAAGGGGTTGCACATGCTGGCCTAGATGAATTAGTAGTGGGCGCATATCCCACACTAATGCATACACAGGCTCCAGGGGTTAAGCATCCTGGCCTAGATGAATTAGTAGTGGGCGGGTATCCCACACTAATGCATACACAGGCTCCAGGGGTTGCGCATCCTGGCCTGGATGAATTAGTAGTGGGCGCATATCCCACACTAATGCATACACAGGCTCAAGGGGTTGCGCATGCTGGCCTAGATGAATTAGTAGTGGGCGCATATCCCACACTAATGCATACACAGGCTCCAGGGGTTACGCATCCTGGCCTAGATGAATTAGTACTGGGCACATATCCCACATACACATAGTCCAGGGGTTACGCATTTTGGCCTAGATGAGTTAGTAGTGGGCGCATATCCCACATTAATGCATACACAGGCTCCAGCGGTTATGCATCCTGGCCTAGATGAATTAGTAGTGGGCGCATATCCCACATTAATGCATACACAGGCTCCAGGGGTTACGCATCCTGGCCTAGATGAATTAGTAGTGGGCGCATGTCCCACACTAATGCATACACAGGCTCCAGGGGTTACGCATCCTGGCCTAGATGAATTAGTAGTGGGCGCATATCCCACACTAATGCATACACAGGCTCCAGGGGTTGCGCATCCTGGCCTAGATGAATTAGTAGTGGGCGCATATTCTATACTAATGCATGCACAGGCTCCAGAGGTTATGCATCCTGGCCTAGTTGAATTAGTAGTGGGCGCATATCCCACACTAATGCATACACAGGCTCCAGGGGTTGCGCATCCTGGCCTAGATGAATTAGTAGTGGGCGCATATTCCACACTAATGCATACACAGGCTCAAGGGGTTGCGCATTCTGGCCTAGATGAATTAGTAGTGGGCGCATATCCCACACTAATGCATACACAGGCTCCAGGGGTTACGCATCCTGGCCTAGATTATTTAGTAGTGGGCACATATCCCACATACACAGGCTCCAGGGGTTACGCATCTTGGCCTAGATGAATTGGTAGTGGGCGCATATGCCACACTAATGCATACACAGGCTCAAGGGGTTGCGCATCCTGGCCTAGATGAATTAGTAGTGGGCGGATATCCCACACTAATGCATACACAGGCTCCAGGGGTTGCGCATCCTGGCCTAGATGAATTAGTAGTGGGCGGATATCCCACACTAATGCATACACAGGCTCCAGGGGTTATGCATCGTGGCCTAGATGAATTAGTAGTGGGCGCATATGCCACACTAATGCATACACAGGCTCCAGGGGTTACGCATCCTGGCCTAGATTATTTAGTAGTGGGCACATATCCCACATACACAGGCTCCAGGGGTTACGCATCCTGGCCTAGATGAATTAGTAGTGGGCGGATATCCCACACTAATGCATACACAGGCTCCAGGGGTTGCGCATCCTGGCCTAGATGAATTAGTAGTGGGCGCATATCCTACACTAATGCATGCACAGGCTCCAGAGGTTATGCATCCTGGCCTAGATGAAATAGTAGTGGGCGGATATCCCACACTAATGCATACACAGGCTCCAGGGGTTGCGCATCCTGGCCTAGATGAATTAGTAGTGGGCGCATATCCCACACTAATGCATACACAGGCTCAAGGGGTTGCACATGCTGGCCTAGATGAATTAGTAGTGGGCGCATATCCCACACTAATGCATACACAGGCTCCAGGGGTTAAGCATCCTGGCCTAGATGAATTAGTAGTGGGCGGGTATCCCACACTAATGCATACACAGGCTCCAGGGGTTGCGCATCCTGGCCTGGATGAATTAGTAGTGGGCGCATATCCCACACTAATGCATACACAGGCTCAAGGGGTTGCGCATGCTGGCCTAGATGAATTAGTAGTGGGCGCATATCCCACACTAATGCATACACAGGCTCCAGGGGTTACGCATCCTGGCCTAGATGAATTAGTAGTGGGCACATATCCCACATACACATAGTCCAGGGGTTACGCATTTTGGCCTAGATGAGTTAGTAGTGGGCGCATATCCCACATTAATGCATACACAGGCTCCAGCGGTTATGCATCCTGGCCTAGATGAATTAGTAGTGGGCGCATATCCCACATTAATGCATACACAGGCTCCAGGGGTTGCGCATCCTGGCCTAGATGAATTAGTAGTGGGCGCATATCCTATACTAATGCATGCACAGGCTCCAGAGGTTATGCATCCTGGCCTAGTTGAATTAGTAGTGGGCGCATATCCCACACTAATGCATACACAGGCTCCAGGGGTTGCGCATCCTGGCCTAGATGAATTAGTAGTGGGCGCATATTCCACACTAATGCATACACAGGCTCAAGGGGTTGCGCATTCTGGCCTAGATGAATTAGTAGTGGGCGCATATCCCACACTAATGCATACACAGGCTCCAGGGGTTACGCATCCTGGCCTAGATTATTTAGTAGTGGGCACATATCCCACATACACAGGCTCCAGGGGTTACGCATCCTGGCCTAGATGAATTGGTAGTGGGCGCATATGCCACACTAATGCATACACAGGCTCAAGGGGTTGCGCATCCTGGCCTAGATGAATTAGTAGTGGGCGGATATCCCACACTAATGCATACACAGGCTCCAGGGGTTGCGCATCCTGGCCTAGATGAATTAGTAGTGGGCGGATATCCCACACTAATGCATACACAGGCTCCAGGGGTTATGCATCGTGGCCTAGATGAATTAGTAGTGGGCGCATATGCCACACTAATGCATACACAGGCTCCAGGGGTTACGCATCCTGGCCTAGATTATTTAGTAGTGGGCACATATCCCACATACACAGGCTCCAGGGGTTACGCATCCTGGCCTAGATGAATTAGTAGTGGGCGGATATCCCACACTAATGCATACACAGGCTCCAGGGGTTGCGCATCCTGGCCTAGATGAATTAGTAGTGGGCGCATATCCTACACTAATGCATGCACAGGCTCCAGAGGTTATGCATCCTGGCCTAGATGAAATAGTAGTGGGCGGATATCCCACACTAATGCATACACAGGCTCCAGGGGTTGCGCATCCTGGCCTAGATGAATTAGTAGTGGGCGCATATCCCACACTAATGCATACACAGGCTCAAGGGGTTGCACATGCTGGCCTAGATGAATTAGTAGTGGGCGCATATCCCACACTAATGCATACACAGGCTCCAGGGATTAAGCATCCTGGCCTAGATGAATTAGTAGTGGGCGGGTATCCCACACTAATGCATACACAGGCTCCAGGGGTTGCGCATCCTGGCCTGGATGAATTAGTAGTGGGCGCATATCCCACACTAATGCATACACAGGCTCCAGGGGTTACGCATCCTGGCCTAGATGAATTAGTAGTGGGCACATATCCCACATACACATAGTCCAGGGGTTACGCATTTTGGCCTAGATGAGTTAGTAGTGGGCGCATATCCCACATTAATGCATACACAGGCTCCAGCGGTTATGCATCCTGGCCTAGATGAATTAGTAGTGGGCGCATATCCCACATTAATGCATACACAGGCTCCAGGGGTTACGCATCCTGGCCTAGATGAATTAGTAGTGGGCGCATGTCCCACACTAATGCATACACAGGCTCCAGGGGTTACGCATCCTGGCCTAGATGAATTAGTAGTGGGCGCATATCCCACACTAATGCATACACAGGCTCCAGGGGTTGCGCATCCTGGCCTAGATGAATTAGTAGTGGGCGCATATCCTATACTAATGCATGCACAGGCTCCAGAGGTTATGCATCCTGGCCTAGTTGAATTAGTAGTGGGCGCATATCCCACACTAATGCATACACAGGCTCCAGGGGTTGCGCATCCTGGCCTAGATGAATTAGTAGTGGGCGCATATTCCACACTAATGCATACACAGGCTCAAGGGGTTGCGCATTCTGGCCTAGATGAATTAGTAGTGGGCGCATATCCCACACTAATGCATACACAGGCTCCAGGGGTTACGCATCCTGGCCTAGATTATTTAGTAGTGGGCACATATCCCACATACACAGGCTCCAGGGGTTACGCATCCTGGCCTAGATGAAATAGTAGTGGGCGCATATCCCACACTAATGCATACACAGACTCCAGGGGTTACGCATCCTGGCCTAGATGAAATAGTAGTGGGCGCATATCCCACACTAATGCATACACAGGCTCCAGCGGTTATGCATCCTGGCCTAGATGAATAAGTAGAGGGCGCATATCCCACACTAATGCATACACAGGCTCCAGGGGTTATGCATTCTGGCCTAGATGAATTAGTAGTGGGCGCATATCTGACACTAATACATACACAGGCTCCAGGGGTTATGCATCCTGGCCTAGATGAATTAGTAGTGGGTGCATATCCCACACTAATGCATACACAGGCTCCAGGGGTTACGCATCCTGGCCTAGATGAATTAGTAGTGGGCGCATATCCCACACTAATGCATGCACAGGCTCCCAGGATCCGGGCTGGGGCATGTTGGGTCTTAAAGGGTCCGCCAAGGTGATGTGCTTGGTTTTCCTATAGAGTCTTACTTCTTGATCCCTGTGAGACATGTGGCAATGTACATGGTTTTGGTAGCGGTGTCCCCTTATAAAGGACCTACCACTTATAACAAATTAACATATTTCACTTTGTTAATATGTCTGTTAATAAGAAACCTGTCTAGTGTGCCCAGTTATCGTAGAATATTGGTAATCGGTGTTTAGCATAAAAACACGCCATTCTCCAAACAATAGACTTTTTGCAATTCTAGCCGCATTGGTAATGGTTGTGCATTTTTTTGATGCTTGTCGATACTCATCCTCGTTGGTGTAATTAGGCCTGCCTTCATGCATCTTTCGTGTAAGATCCTACCCAAAGCGTAAACAAGTGTAGCGTCAATTGCCAGTGGTTTGTTCCAGTCAAAGGCCGTTTCTGAATATTTCTTCCCATAATCACGTGATTTTGAACGCTCTGCTAATATATGTTTGATCAACCAGATCTTATACAGCCAAATCCTTGTAAGATGGTTTTCTCCAATTTTCTTGTTTAAACTAAAGAATGAGTATGTATGTTGGGTTCGCTCGTAGAAGAACTCAATGAAGCAAAAGACCATTTCAATATCATCTGTCTTCTGGGAATCTTCTATCTGGAAATATATTCAGCTTTGCTCTCAATGTATGTTTTCCCCGCACCCTCTCCGGTAATGATTTTATAGAAACTGGAAATGGGTATGTGATTAAGGAAGGATCGAAGAGCGTAGGGGATGCATCACAGAAAATCAATTCTCGATTTCTGGTTTACGAATAACAACAAACCTTGCTTGCTTTAATTGTAGGTATTGCAAAAAGTCCACGTAAGTGGTGCCGAGGAGTGTCTGATGTGTAGTACACTAGTTCTCACTAGATCTTGTTTACAAAGACTCTGGGCCTCATTACACGGTAGGTGCTAAACCATGGTGCTATTAGCACCATGGTTCATGCTGGTAATTTACTAATTCCGCCATGGGGAATGGGGAATTACCACCCCATTCCGAGGTTGGTGGGGCGGTAATTCCCCATGCCGCCATGGCCCTTCTCCATTCCCATTTTTGCCCCATAGGGCATAATGGGAATGGGGAAGGCGCTAATTAGCACCAAGGTCCCTTGGCGGGTCCCTACTTTAACGGCTGGTCTAAACCAGCCGTTAAGGTCGGGTCCCGCAAAGGGACCTCGTAGTAAGGCGGTAAGGGTTAACGGTCACCGGTAGCATTACCCGTGACCGTTAACCCTTACCGCCTTCCATGTAATGAGGCCCTCTGTGTTTAAAGCGGTCCAGTGGTAGCCCGTTCTTGAAATATTAAGAGTTCAAATGGAATTGTTAGGCAAACAGAGTAATATGATTATGTGGGGGCAGTTGAATTGTTTAAGAATAACCCACCACTTGTAATGTCATTACGGAGTTCTGTGAATAACATTTTTTTTTAAAAAGACAAAAAAGAAAAGAATAACGCACCCATTTTTTCATAAAGGTGTATATTGTCTTTATGTAGATATTTAGGATTTGAGGGCATATGGCATCATTGCGAGCTTGGTGATTCGGGCGAGTTCTGGCAGTCATTCTGTTGCCACAGTTTTTGCTGGTAATGGAACTACCACTAATTTTACTGCACGGTGCACTCCCAAATGGGTGAATTTACCATGGTGGAATTACCGTTTGTGGTAAATCCAGAAAAATCCCTGCGGAGTCCTATGTACTCTACAAATGGGTATTAACACCGCCTTAGCACCACTCATAACCTGGTAGTAACTCTGGCAGACTAGGTGAGGGTAACAGTAAACGTGTTTGGCAGTAATCCCACAGAAAGATCCCAGAATGACTGGCACACACAATGATTGC